>NW_017253251.1:0-427810 GCF_001299255.1 Cyphellophora attinorum | reverse complement strand
CTTTGCTGGTTGACCCAGTAGTCGACGAGGCTTTAGTGGTCGAGCCTGTAGTAGAAGACACTTTGGTGGTTGAGCCTATGGTCGACGATGCTTTGGTGGTTGAGCCCGTAGTAGAGGACGATTTACTCGTTCCCGCTGTGGTGGTGGATGACTTGCTCGTTCCTGCGGTGGTCGAGCCCGTAGTAGAGGACGATTTACTCGTTCCCGCTGTGGTGGTGGATGACTTGCTCGTTCCTGCGGTGGTCGAGCCCGTAGTAGAGGACGATTTACTCGTTCCCGCTGTGGTGGTGGATGACTTGCTCGTTCCTGCGGTGGTCGAGCCCGTAGTAGAGGACGCTTTGGTGGATGAGCCTGTAGTAGAGGACGATTTACTCGTTCCTGCTGTGGTGGAGGTTGATTTGCTCGTTCCTGCAGTGGTCGAGGACTTGGTTGTCACACCGGTGGTAGACTGTGTAGTGGCTCCAGTAGTGGAGGATGACTTAGTCGTTCCTGCGGTGGTCGAGGACTTGGTCGTCGCACCGGTAGTAGACTGTGTAGTAGCTCCGGTGGTGGAGGACGACTTGCTCGTTCCTGCTGTGGTCGAGGATTTGGTTGTCGCACCTGTCGTAGACTGTGTGGTAGCTCCGGTGGTGGAGGACGACTTGCTCGTTCCTGCTGTGGTCGAGGATTTGGTTGTCGCACCTGTCGTAGATGCGTGGTAGCTCCAGTGGTGGAGGATGATTTGCTCGTCGCTACCGTGGTCGAATTGGTCGTTCCTGCCGTGGTGGAGGACTTTGTTGTCGCACCAGTCGTAGATGCGTAGTAGCTCCGGTGGTGGACGAGGGCTTAGTTGTTGCTCCAGTGGTAGACGATGCCTTGGTTGAGGTCCAAGTAGTCGATGGCTGAGTGTTAGAGGTCCAGGTATCTGCGACGTTGGAGTCCAAGTTGTCTGGGGTGTAGTGGTCCAACTTGTCTGGGGTGTAGTGGTCCAACTTGTCTGGGGTGTGGTGGTCCAACTTGTCTGGGGTGTGGTGGTCCCCAAGCTTGTCTGGGGTGTGGTGGTCCACGGTGTCTATGCCAAGAAATTAGTTGAGGCTTCACAAAGGCATCGCCGGCAGAGCGCTGCCCCAGCTGAGGCTGAGAACGAACTCGCCACGTGTTTACCAGAACCTGTCTTCAGGCTGTAGGCGAGAATTTGGACAACTCACCGTCGTGGTACCTGGTCCAGCATTGCTGCTGGTAGTCTGCTGCTTAGCTGACGTGGTCGCCGCAGCGCTCGTGGTCTGCTTGGTAGTCTGCTGGGGGGTGGTCTGCTGAGTCGTCTGCTGAGTTGTTTGCTGCTGAGTCGTCTGCTGAGTTGTCTGCTTCTGAGTCGTCTGCTGCTGAGTCGTCTGCTGCTGGGTCGTCTGTTGCTGGGTCGTCTGCTGAGTCGTCTGCTGCTTAGTTGTCTGCTGCTGGGTCGTCTGCTGCTGGGTTGTCTGAGCTTGAGTAGTTGCAGCCTTTGTCGTTTGCGCTGCGGGAGTGGTCTGAGCCGCAGCCGTAGTCTTTTGAGCTGCGGCCGTGGTTTGCGCTGCGGCCGTGGTCTGCGCCGCTGCCGTAGTCTTTTGAGCTGCGGCAGTGGTCTGCGCCTGTGCAGCTTGCGTACTTGCTTGCCGCTTCGCATATCTCTTCCCTTGGTGCTTGGCGCCACTATTCTCGGTCTCAGTGACCGTCACAGGTTCGTCGGTGACACTAATGCACTTGCGTCAGTCTGCTGGCTACAACGGAAGGCTGATGGTCTGACTTACGTGACAACTGCGGTCGAGTATGAGACGGTAACTAGGTTAGTATGGACATCGTATTCTGTGTCAGTAATTGTGGAAAGGGGCCCATGTTGACGCCAATTCGCCTTGCAATAATCCTGGGCTGGCCCATAGTGAGCGAGCCAAAATGGTCTATCATCCCGATCCCGCCCCGGAACGTCTTCCCAAGCGTGTCCGCCAAAAGGGGCGCCTGAAACGGGCCTCGCGATGCTGCTGATTAGTACTGCACTGATAACGAGCGACAGGAACGTTGAAGGGCTTGCCATCTTCGAACACTGTTCCTTCAGGAGCACGAAACGAAAGTGGAGAGTCGCGAGGAGGATTCTGAACCTGTGCAAGGAACCGAGTTGATCTTTACATGGCGATTCCAGAAGTACAGCCAAGCGTTGTTCACCATCCTCATGAGATGGGTCACCTCAACACTCAGCGTTCTAGACAGCCACCGAGGACGATGTCTCCTTCGAGCTGAACATCTAAGATGCATAAAGGTGGCTACAGCGGCAGCGCTCTGCATGTCTGAACACCATCAGGAAGGGTTTCCAAAGGCAATGAGATGCGAGGCCAGCGAAGGTCGGCTCAAGATGGTGTGCTGTGAAGCTCTGCGGCGAGCACTAGCTCCCCATCCGGGCGAAGTCGCGGCATTTGGGAAGCAGAGATACTGCGAGAGTCCCATTGCCGTACCCACCAGGATGGTAACCAACGAACAAGATGCCAAGTCGGGAGGCCTTTGACTTTGGGCGTTCCTGAGGATGAGTAAACGTGGCATCGGATGCCCTGAATGGTATGGCGGCGCTGAACGGAGTTGAGCGAAGACTTTTTGATGTGTCAAGGTGTGATAAATTTCTTCTGCGAGGACGAGACCTCGAGGTTCCCCTCGGATGCTCGGACAGCATGGGCTTGGTTGTAGACCCATCATGGACGTCTGATGTCGATCCGAGGACTGAATAACACACCTCCAGACGTGTGGGACCACAAATAGAACGAGTAAATGCTGCGTTACATTCATGGAGGGAATTGATCCCTCTGTCGATAGGATTTCATGTCGATGCCAAGCGTGTCGACAAACGTGAATCGAAACGCCTCAACCGCGACATTTTTGACGCCAAGAATGAAGAAGAGGGAGGGCTTGCTGACGACAAGCAGCCTAAGTTGACCGTCGAAAGTGTGAATAAGCTTCGCCCGTCAGGAACTCTTGGTACGCGTGGCGCGGGCTGGTCCTGGGGTCCAAGCCCAAGGGACCGGGTCAAGCCACTGCTACCTACATCGTTTGGTTAGACTTACCAGACGCGTCGACAGCACCAAATCAGCTACGCCGAGTGACCATTGTAGCAACACCAGATACTCAAACTTTGATCTCGTGAGCATAGGCCCGTCTCCTCCGTCGCCAGATCGATTCCGTGGTCGCGACATGCTGCACGAATTTCTTCACATGCACCATCACCGACAAGTTGTTTGTTCCGCGGACGTCATCAAAGCTCGAGTAACAAAGGCCGAAGATCGCCAGCTTGACAGCTGTTGCCGCAAAATCCCACGTTGGATTGTACCATGCTGTCGGTGTTGGTTTGCGTTCATGGAGGTTGAAACAATGAGGCGAATTGGAGAAAAAGTGGAGCCTTTTCAGTCTTGGAGGAATCGCGTTGCCTTGTAGCACACCCTCGTTCTTCTGGCAACCACACCACCTCAAGAGCTGAAGCCGAGACCTTAAAAATTTTTGATCCCTTGACACATACAACGCTTCTCTCTGATGACGCCACTCTACACCCATTGACAGCTGCCAACTCCAAAAATCTGCCGGCTGCAGAGCTCTTCGACGTCGCATATGCCTGCCCAGGTACCAGCAAGGTGGTGACAGCGGGGTCTGCCCACATTTGCCACGAGGCCGCCCGATTCGCACAAGGCTGGCTACACACCCACTGGACTGGTAGCAGCAGAGCTAGCACCGGAACCGAATAGTCGGGAAAAGTTCGACGTAATGTTCTGGGCCGTGATGGACGATCCGTCAATGGTTCTTGGCATTCGCACAGAGCAAGAGCTCGACCGTCGCCCACCACTTTGCTCGTCATTGCATGGTGTAGTTACAAGGGCAGTATGACAGTTTCTCAGAGCAAGCAAGATCGATTTGAGAGACTTTGTCGGCTACGCGTGAGCATTATGACCCAACCGGGCACCCTATGCACCTGCTTGTAGGTGAATGTTACGGCCGAGCACACACTTTACTATTTTTCGGAGCGGCGGCTGCTGTGCTGACACATGCCCACCATGGCCTGTGACCTCGGAGATACTTCTCCGTGATCGCTGCCAGTAAACGCACTTGGCCGTAAGGCTACTCAACAGCTTCATTTGCCCACCCGTGCAGATCGACTCAATATTTTCACTCAGATCTACGCATAATGCTCCTTTTGGAAGGCAACTTTCGACGCAGACGATTGTTATCCGCGGACATGGCCGGTTCTGTCGACGTGCGAGCTGAGAATAGGCCATCCTCCACGAGCTCATGCGCCGAACAGGTAAGTAACAGCACCTCTGGAGAATTTCCCCGCTGTCAAATGCAATCGATCCCGCGGAGTTCGGCACGTTGGATGCATTGACCATACCAAAGTATGTGATTTCGTCGGCTCATTGTGCCATTCCATGCCTGCTGTCCGCCAGCTCAACCATGCAATGCGAAATGCCGTTCCCGTCGGACTCAGTAGGCTCGCTCATCTTGACCTTGTCATTTTGGCCTAGCTGCACAAGCGAAGCGCTCGGCTTAGCTGAAGCACTCAGGTTGATGGCGAGGATGGGTCAAATAACTGTCTTTCTTCACCTCGACGCAAACCCAGATCTGTCTGGACTTCAAGCCTCCAGGACCTAGTGCTCCACATACCACCCCAAATCCACCTCTTTGCCGTCAACCTCATCCTCCAGCTCATAGCCCATGAACCCATTACCCATGAAGCGAAATCGGTTGGCGGCCCTATAGCGGATCTCAAAGTCTTCTGGCCGTGGGTTCTCAATCATTCTCTGGAACAACAGCGCCGACCCCGCGAATGTTGCTGTGACCCGGCCATCTATCCGGTTGGACTTATACCAAGACCTACAGTTCGAAGTCCACACAAATCTCTTCATGATCTCGTCACCATACCTAACGAACTCATCTACCACTTCTTGTCGCGGGACAATGGACGCGATGTCTTCTTCGAGCATCTTGCGCATCCACTTGATCATCCAGTCGGCAGCCCACTGGAGGGAGAAGATGAGGGAGCCGTGGCCGACCGTTGCGTTTGGCCCGGTGAAGATGAAGTAGTTGGGCATGTTGGGTGCCGCTACTGACTGTAAGTTTGTTAGCCATAAATCCAGCCTTGCATGAGATGGGTGTTCGACTGAGACAGAGGGGAAGCGAAAGGCTGGCTGACTTGACATACCATATAGCTCTCCGGCTCATCCTTCCACATCTCCCCTAAGTTCATGCCGTCCCTTCCAACCACTGGGAACTGTGGACGTTGACTAACGTCAAACCCTGTTGCGCACACAATCACATCTAGCTCGTGGTATGTCCCATCCTTCGTCCATATACCGTCCTCATCCACTCGATCGATATGGTTCATCGTCAACTTTACATTCTCCCGAGTAAAGCTTTCCAGGTACCCACTCCCCGGCGTCACCCTCCTGCACCCCACCGGCCAGTCTGGAATCAACTTCCTACATAACACCGGATCATTGCCCAACTTCTCGCTCATCTGTTTGGTCGCAAACGCTTTCAGCTCCTCCTGTGCCGCACTCTCCTTCACAAACACCCGGAAGCCACGGTTCACGTTTCCGATAATAGTCTTTCTGTACTTCTTCAGCTCCTCCGGATTGCGAAACCTCTCCTTGTCCTCTGGCCTGTACTCCGGATTCGGGCTCGGGTCATCGCTCCCAACAAGCTTCGCAGGTGTATGTCTGCTAACAATCCAGGTAGGGGTTCGCTGAAAACTCGTGACTTGCGTGCCGGGTAACGCAGCCATCTGAGGCAGAATCTGAATTGCGCTACTTCCATTCCCGATCACGCCTATGCGTTTCTGGGAGTAGTCGAAAGTATGGACCCAGTCGGCGCTATGCACGCGATGGCCCTTGAAGGTCTCCAGGCCGGAGATGGTGGGCCAGCGCCAGTGACTCAATACGCCGCGCGCGCTTATTAGTATATCGGCCCATTCAGTTCGAAGTCCAGTTGAGTTGTGCCGCACTTCTACCCGCCACTGGGATCTGCTCTCGTCCCAGTACGCGCCTTCCACAGTGGTGTCGTACTGCACGTGCTTGTCGAGACCCCACTCCTTGACTGTGCGCTGGAAATAGTCTCGGATTTCTTCTCCGGTAGAGTAGAAGCGTGACCAGTCCGGAGACGGGGCAAAGGGGAAGGCGTATATGTGGCTGGGGACGTCGCATTGCACTCCAGGGTAGGTGTTGGCTACCCAAGTGCCACCAGATTCGGACTTCGATTCAATGATGGTGTGGGTGATATGGGCGGCAAAGGGTGATGTGGCGTGGGTGTGTTGAAGGCGATGGGCGAGGATCATTCCCGAGTAGCCCGCACCGATGGTGAGGACGTGCAGGCTGCGAGCGGGCGTGAATGCTGGGCTCTCTTGCATTGGTGTTGAGGTTGTGTTAGAGGCCTTGGAAGGCGCTTGGCCAGCATGGTGGGTGCCATTGAGACCGGAGATGGTCGACACTTCGTCGTTCGTATGGTTGATGCCGTTGGGTACGGGAACTCCGTCAGAGATGAGAGTCACGTCAGATACGGAGCCCTCATTGGGCTGCCCGGTGTGGTCACGGGCAGGCACGGTCTGGGACATGTTGATGAACAGAGTCCAAGACGTGGGAAGGGATCGAAGAATCAAGACAATACTGTTCAGTAGTTTCCCGGGCAACGGTGCAGTCACGCTTTATCGACTCCTAATGTAATCAGATGATATTGAAACTGCTCACCTACCTACCCAGTACAAACCCATGTTGCGGGGTAGAATGGAGGATTTGGAGAAGTCGCCGTATGTACCTAGGCATATCGAAGGGAGAAGAGGCCTGTCTCGCGCATGGTTGCCTCTGGAGGCTTATCATGGGCTTGTCGTCAGCATTGCCGAAGATGCAGTTTTGTCGCTGATTATGTTGAAGGGCGACAGAGTGATGACCATGAGGACTTCGGTGGCGCTGTCATGATGCTTTGACTTATCTCCACCAGGGCACCTTGGCATCCCGCGAACTAGGCAGCCACTAAGATAAGCCAGGTACTTTCGAGCAGCGGAATCAGACATGTTGGGGTTGTCAGTCTGCATTGATGGAGTGTTCTTATCAAAGCGCACCTGTGCAAGTACACATGAAGCTTTTGTGATCGAAGAGCAAGACTCTAATGCGCGATGTGCGCGTACACGTCTCACAAGCCCAAAATTCCCTATTTGCGCCACGCTCGCTGCTTGCTTTCTCCTAGTAGATCCTACCTTACTTCCAGGTGTGTAAGGACGTTTCCAGGACTGAGCAGATTCGTAGAATGCTTTCCACGTGGGTGCGACGTTTTCGTGAGCTTCGGGCCGTTATGTTTGCGGTGGCGTTTCCTTCGGAGGGTTTGGCACAGCATCAGCGTCGTGATGTCCAAATTCAACAAGATGCAGTGAACTTTTGGCTCGCGTTGGTTGTGTGCCTCCGGTATCCCAGTCCACCTCATCTTCGTCGAATATTGGCAGTGTACGTGATAGAGGATCTTCGCTCATGCTCACCTCTGTAGGCGCTCTGATCGTGGTATTTGATGAGTCCGACTCAGGAACCGTCGACTCGGGATTTGTACTTGCCACAGCTGCAGGTGGGTGGTAGATAAATGCCAGATTTCGAGCAAGGCTGGCACTTGGCCGAGCTGTCGGCGGAGGCAGGCGGTCGTAGTCATCATCACCATTCATGGCTTGATCGCGCATGTGATCAATTTCAGTCTTGAGAACGCCAAGTTGCGATAGCTTGTTGTCGATCTGCCCTTTCAGATCCTGTAGTTCTGCGAGATCCTCATTCCACTGTTCAGGATATACCTCTTGGTTCTCTTCCTCCTGGTCGCTCAGGATCTCAGCTAGTCGATCTCGTTTACCGCGCAGGGCCAAGACTTCATTCTCTAGCTTATTCATCTGCTTTTGCTTGTCGTCCATCTCCTCAGCGGTAGGATCTAGTGGGTCATCAAGCGCACTGGAAGCGGCTTCGGTGCTGACGCTGGACTCGCCACGGAAGTCGAGCTGGTGCTTTTCGATCATCGACGGTAGAGATTTTCGCATTCTCCTTAGCAATTTAGGCGCTGCTCTGGTCATCTCTTGTTCTGCAGAGATTATCATCTGATCGAGCTCGTCCAGCCGCTGCTCATCCCTCTCGAGCGCTTCGACTGCATCGAAGAGGTTTGAGCCACTCGGTATCGGACCAAATAATCCGCGACTGGTGTAGCCCTCCAGGCGTCGGATTTCTTTGCGACCCTGGACGCATCTTCGTCGTAGATCACACGCACGAATGCGAAGGCCGACTACGCGCTCGTGTTTCTTGATGAAAGCTTCCCATTGATTCATCTCCTTGACGTTGCTGGACGTCTCCGATGAGTCGATGGCGTTCTCCGGCGCATTCCTTGACGTGACGGGTCCTTGACTGCCTGTGGAGTCAACCCAAGAAGCAGTGTGCGCATCGGAATACCTGCTCAATGACTTGCCAGGCGTTTCGATTTGCTTGACACGCATAGGGTAATTGGCACTCTCGGTGGAATTGTAGTCTGGCTCGAGCGGTAATGGGCGACCAGTGTTCATATCTTGCGACACATGAACATTGGTAGGGCCCGAATAGTCTCGAGAAACGCTCTTTTGTTGCACTGCATGGGCGGACCGTGGATCCGAATCATTAGAGAGCTCGGCCATTACGTTCGCCTTAACCGAAATTGCGCGGTCATCGCCTGCATCTACGCTTCAATGGCTGATGGGTGTTGACAGGTCGCTTTGTGAAAGCTGTGACACGTATCTGTGGAACTGGGAAGTCGTCAAGAAGGAAGGGGGACAGAAGTGTCATTGTCACTAGCGCGCCTCACTTAAAGCACAGAAAGTGGCCATCCTCGAAGAAGGCGAATTGCCAAGTGGTGGTTCAAGTGGGGGCGTTGTAGACAGCCGGGATCTCACGAATAGCTATGGGCGAGATAAGAGTGCCCAATGTACACAACTGCTCAGGTACCCGGACCGATACAGTGTGATACGCAAGAAAACGATATGAAATGCCAGCCTCAGAGAACAGGGAGTGGAAAGGGCCAGGTGACTTGCGACAGCCTGGCTGAATGTACCCTCCGTCATTGGTGAAGGTAGCGTGCCTAGCACCCGTAGCTGCATGGACCGAGGCAGCAACCTTAGGGTACTGGGCCAATGCAACTCTGGCGCTACCGATGACACCCCACAGGCACGAACCGCGACTTGCTCCCTCCATGTCATCTGGCCTCTACAGACGACCGGCTATTATTACACCTTGTTTATATGAAGCCGTCTTTTAGCCACTTCGCTAGTTCTGCCCACAGATACTACTACTGCTCCTATGACACTCTCGCGATTCTCGTAGGTATGGCCACGTTTCTTTGATCGTGCAATAGACAGAATCGCGGGCGATGATGTCGAGAGTTCTTGATCCGATTCGGAAGTACTCTAGCTCCCCTGGTTAATCGGTAGACCGCTGGAGGTCATAGTCAGGCAGCATCTCAAATGGCCTCTGAGAGGAAAGGGAAAGGTAGACACGAAGAGGATGA
Source organism: Cyphellophora attinorum (assembly GCF_001299255.1). Classification (NCBI taxonomy): domain Eukaryota; kingdom Fungi; phylum Ascomycota; class Eurotiomycetes; order Chaetothyriales; family Cyphellophoraceae; genus Cyphellophora; species Cyphellophora attinorum. Next base: position 418,279 of record NW_017253251.1, on the reverse strand, counting down.
AACGGACTTGGCCACGTCAAGCGCAGCGCCCGAAAGTCGGGTGCGACCGAGTACTTCAACCACAGCTAGTCGACACGACAACGCGCGCAGCGACGTTCCCCGCTCGTCACGTGGTGGTGGCGAACGTCGAGCAGAAGGCCGACAACAACATAACTCGACAACCTTGTTTCCTCGGAACAACAAACAGGAGCATTACTCGTATTCCGAGTCTGATGAGTCGGAAGGGTACATCCCGAGGCATGCTGAAGCGCTGATCAAGCTCAACCCTACGCAGAACAACTCGAAGTGGCGCGACTTCATCAAAAACAATCCTTTAGCCCTGGAGGATGAAGACGACAAAAGGTTCTATTTCGCAGAAGCGATAGATGCGCTTAGGAATAGCGATGTAGCTCGAGCTCAATCATGCGTCAGAATTGGCACGGTGCTCCACTATGTGGGAGGGAAGAAGCCACACCAATACAGGAGACTCTTTGATATCCTGGCTGGAGATGTGGCTGATAAGGGCCAGTCCGACGCTTTCGAAAGCAGTTGCACCACTTTCTACAATGATTGCAAGGCTAAGTCGAAGTCGGCAGAGGCAAAGACAACAGGCGCACAATCTGCAAGCAAATCAGGCGCGCGGACAACGTCTGGACGTGATAGCACTCGCCATGATGTTAGCCGACATGATGTTACTCGACAGGATGATACTCGACAGGGTTTTCGAGCTGCTCGACGTGCAGATCGACATGATGATCTTCGACCACCTGTCAACTTCAGTAATCTCAGCCTGGGACGCACACTAGACCCTCAGCTACTACCTAATCACAGAGACGATGAGGATAGCCCAGATCTTCCGCATGGTGGTCGCCCACTTCCTCGTCCGAGGCAAGATTCCGTCACAGGCACGAAGCCAACCATAACAGGCAGTAGGAACCGTCATGATGATGACCCCGGATCAGTTGCAGGAGGCGGCAAACCAAGCCAGCAGCCCCGTCACAATCCATCAGCTGGCGGACGCGAGACCGAGATCGAGTCAGGTGAGCTCGACAGAGAACCTTCAATCACGGGTCCGAAAGCAAGTGCACCAGATGAAGAATCGCTGGACCCGCGATTCATCAGACGAGAGACGAGGAAGGCTGGCAATTTCTTCAAGATAGGCAGGATTTTTGCTGTCTTGGAACATGTGGAAGAAGCAAAGGATGCAGATTATACTACTGAGGCAAAGTGGGAGACCAGGACTCGATTTGGGATGGTTCTGACACACATACGACACTTCGCTGTCGTTCGTGAGGGACATGGATTCTGCTGGGCAGTTCCCATTAATACCTATAATGGTCAGGGTTTGAAGAAACGAGGCCTTCGCCCCGTCCATATCACAGCACACGCAATAATTTACAGTACCTCCCGCCCACCTCGACCGTTGCCACAGGAGCCTGCAATGTCGAAAACACCAATCGCAATCGACCTCGGCCAGAACGCTGATGAGTTAAAGCCATCGAGCCGCATCAATTTTGCGCAGGTCCACACAATTCAGCACAACGTACGTGCAATGAACATTGGCAGGGTTCGGGACAGTTCCTCAGCCTACTTCGATGCTTACTGGCGGGAGCATTTGCTCCGCTAGACTTGTGCTTCGCGCACGATGTGCGAAGAAATCAGTCATGCCGTTGCTGACTGTTGTCTGGATCTGTCGAAGCCCTGACAATCAGTCCGCCGGTTCTCTTCATCCAGGAATATATACGTTGCATCATCAGCCCTTGCGGCCTCCGAGATGCACAAACTTCAGAATAAAAGTGGCCTCAACACAGCCAGCCTCGTTCTGAGACCCTGATATTTCGCGGAGCACAATACGACGGTATACACCGTGTACCTCAGCCACCAACCTGAATGAAAGTTTGCGTCTACTCTGTGGTCGAGCGAACTTCCAAATCTTACGAATCTTATTACTATATCAGCGGTATCTTCCACAATGATCTGGCAGATCATCGAAGCTATATATAGCCGGGCGGAACTGCTTCTTCTCTTTCACGGGACAGGTTCACTATTCGGATTTCCTTGAAACAAACGCTTAACGGCCGCACCGTCTGATTATCACGAGATGCTTTGTGTTTGTGGCGAATTAATGATGGCACGACCGCACATACACGCAACAGATCTCTTAATGTATCACATTCTCCATCATTGACACCTTTCTTGAGCGACTGTCACTGCTTTCAGAGTACCTACAACCTCTCTGTGTGGTCTCTGTTTTATTGCGTGAACAAAGTGGATGGTGCACGTTCGATGGCTGGCTAGATCTACTGATATTGCAACAGTCACAGGTCTATGGTGAGTCCTAATGTGATGACTTTGCTCGCAGCCCGGGTCGAATGCTGCTTCTGCAATGCGGTCCCAAGTTGCCTTCTGAGTGGAGACTCTGGTTGCCCCGTGCCTTGCCTCCTGGACCAGTCCAGTGCAAGTAACATCTCAGTGGCCCTTTGGACGTCCTTAGCCTTGCCGTGACAATTCGAATGACCAGCAGATCGCTGTCTGCATACAGGACCGAAACGCTCGTGAATGGTAAGCAAAACGGACAGTTGACATAGCCCGGGTGTTCACATTCGGTGGTGAGTAGTGAGGCGAAGGAGCTTCTCACTGGTCAGATGATGAGGGATTTCATACATGTCGGGAGGCATTGGACACTCGTGAGCATTGTGAGAGGTCTCTGGCTGTGGTCGCCTCTCATGCCCTAGGCACATAGAGGCGTTGATGGCGACCGGAGCCAGTAAGTCGTCCGCTAAAGCTGGCGTGGAGACAGGAGATGTGGCAGTGCTCTCCCGACTGACGACACCCATCAGGTCCGCAGCAGTGATGTGTGGTATGCATCTCGTGCCACATCGTTTCTGTCTCACAGGATTGGTTTTCGGCTAGACGCGCATTGTTCAGGCTACCAATGACCACAAGCTGTCTTGGACTGGTTGGTGCCGAGTGATAACCAGTGTTCTCCGGTGTTTCGAATAGGCACCAGGTCCTCTGCTCGCAGCGGAATTGACATTATCGCATGGCCACGTGTCCGATGGGTCGCCCCGAGATGCATGAATGCCAGGCATGTATTGCAGTGCAAAAGAACCGGGGACGATGCCCTAGCCCTGGTCCAGAATATCAGCACATGCCGCTTCAAAAGCCGTGTCTTACCGAGACCTCGGTGGAGCTGCCGTCGATGGACGAGATGCGTTTACTTTGCGGCAGAGTCATTGTCAAGATCTGCTGACCAGATCGAGAATGTATATCGCTGACTATCCGCACTAGCTGCATCATAATGAAGCTTGCTGAGGGCTTCATGTGTTCCAGATGCAATCCGCAATGGGTACGGGTGAGCGGACTGCACGTGCAAATGCTGTGGGTTGAGTTCGAACCTCCAAGGGTGCTCCCACGCTGTATGCTACCGTACATTTCGCTATTGACCTGAGAAATCCATTCCTCAGTCATGGTGCTCATGGACTGCTACATCCATACACTGCGCTCAATCATGAACTCAGGATCGTGGCAGGTTGCATCACCACATGTGTACGGGTCGCATTGCTGTGAAACATCCGAACGAGAAGAATCCGGCGTTTGACATGAATGTCTCCGCAGAGCCGCAACATATCAGTAAGTATCATGTGACGGACGACAACCCTCACTGATTTGGTCAGATAGCACCGCAGAGCGACCTCTAGAGCATGGAACCATACGACCAAGCCAATGAGGGTTTCTCCAGTCTGCACTTCGTGCATATGACAACGGGGCGGTCTGTGTGGCTTAACCACTATCGACAATCCGGGTATTCGGGACTGAAGAGCACAAAGACCACATTTGAGGTATGACCATCTAGATTGCCGTTTCGTTACACTCTGCCCAGGTGTCGTGACTGTAATATCCGAGACGGTATTGCTTCCCCTTCTTTCAACCAGATTATCCCTCTAATGTGCTTTTCAAGATGATGACAGTATCTCGTGGCAAGCGTGCACAACCTCATACTCGTGTCGCACTTGGGTGATCTCGCACTGCGTTGTTGAGTGATGACATCACTGTATTCTCAGCCTACCTATTCATAACTTACCCATTGGCCGGGCACTATGCGACGTGCGTCGAGTGTGAAATGGACCAGCTAAGTCTTGTGGTGGAGTCAATGACCGGCGGAACATCTGTGCCGCATCATGGAGACACCCCGACGTGCTTTAATCCCATCAAGGCACGAGCGCTGGCCTGCTCATACTGCGAAAGCTAACACAAACGAGTCAACTCAACGCCGGAACTGGCTGCGGCAATCTCGCTAGAAGCCGACCAAGTTCCGCGCCTTACGAGCAACCCAGTGCTTACGGTGAGATGGATCCACACCTATACACATGTGTGCACTTAAAGTGTGGATCCTCGCTCGCGACCTACACGAAGTCCAAGAGATCCCTCTCAGGCGCCCGCAGCACGAGATCTGGCAACCCTAAGCCACAGGCGAGGCTCTCCTTGTCATGACAACGGAAGATCGACCACTGTACCAAGAACTTACGGTCTCGGAACCAAAATTTCTGCCAAACCTGCTTTAGCTACTAGGTAGACGGCAAGCAACGGACGGACCGGAAGCCACGGGCACAAGTCGAGCCCTGGACGACATTGCTTATGTCGCGGGTGAGGTAGATGGAGGTCACCTGCCCTGCAAAGCTCTCCTCAGATTTGCCTCCCCACGTGTTCATCGCGCAGCTCCAATACGGCCCGTGGCGTTAGTCCAAATGCTAGAACTACTGACCGGGCTTTATTAGCTCGAACGGATCCAAGACATACGGCAGTAGCGCTATCAGCATCCCAAGGTACCTCAGTGATGAGACAGGAGACAGCAAATAAGCAACGTGCTTCGAACACACAAGGCAACCGCCCCCACTGTCTGCGGAGGTTCGCACTTCAAACAGCCCTTGCGACGACAAAGGTACTGTGCCTCAACATCTAGAGATGTCCTAAGACCTGCACTTTTAGTCTTTCTCGCACCCGCTTATCGTGTCCTTGTCAGATCAGTGGCAGCGATACGTATGGCAAGTGCAAGGAATTTAAACAAAAGGTATGAAATGCAAGAGCGTATCTCCTCAGTCCCTTGAGCCCTTCTGCCTCAGCCACTTCCTGACTCAACCGAAAATTCTTCGGCTGTTCCTTCCTTGACCGAGATCAACAGAAGATGCAGCCTCCTTCAAGTTGCTAAGTACCTCCTTGCCCTGGCTTTTCCCCTCCCCTGTCGCAGCGGCCCACCGTGAACCCGAAGCCTCTCCGCTCCTGCCTCGTCCAGTGCTCTCAGCAGTAGCACTTGGAAGGTACCTCAGCCTTTCTCGCTTGTCGAACAGCGGTGGGGCCGACAGCCTCGAAATGCTATCCAGAATTCATTCGAGAGTAGATCCGGTAGTGATCACAGCGCCGATTCAGTACCGAGACGTTCTCAACGAGCTTGTCCCGCTGCTTTGAGAACATGAAGACTGCAATCTACCATCATGGACTGAGACCATGGTGGAATCTTCACCGTGGCCTTCTGAGCAGGCATTCCAGGTAAGAAGATAACAGCTTTGTTGGAAAATCCAGCTAAAGCGCAACTCTCAGTGCTATCACGAAGGTTTGCTGTTCTCCCGCGTCGTTATTGCGCTTTACTCTGCGCCACCGGCACATCATCATCTCCTCCACTAATGTTCATTCTAATCATCTTCCCCGGATTCAACAGCCCTAATGGATCAACCGCCAACTTGACCTTCCTCATCAAATCCACCCCCTCCACACCCAACTCCTCAACCACCATGTCCCTATACTCCAGCCCAACCCCATGCTCCCCCGTGATCGTCCCCTCCATCCCAATCGCCAACCGCTGCACCCAAGTGATCACCTCCCTTGCCTTCTCCTTCTCCTGCTCCCCATAGAACACACTCGTATGAAAATTCCCATCTCCCACATGCCCAAGACAGTTCCCAATAAGCCCCGACTCAGCAATATTTCGCTTCGCAGCATCAACCGCCTCCCCCATCATACTAATCGGCACCGCCGTATCCGCACTCAAAAACCTATCCCCCGGATCCTTCTTCAAGCTCATCATGCTCCACAACACCGTTTTCCGCGCCGCCCAAATCGCTTCCCTCTCCTCATCTGTCTTCGAGAATTCGAACGTTTCACAACGCGCTTCCCTTGCGAGCTGCCTCACGACCTCGATCTGTCTTCCCACCGCCGCTTTATCCTTCCCATGGAACTTAAAGAAAAGCGTCGGTTTCTCCGCAAAGTGCTTGTCGCAGTACCCCCCATTATTCACAGCCTTCATAGCAACATCGCAGAGGAGTTCCATCGCGGCAACGGGCATATCGCTCTGCACGACTTTCACGGCTGTGGCAACAGCAGCCTGCGTGCTTGGAAACGCAGCCACTGCGACGCGTTCATTCTCGGGTTTCGATGTTAATTTGAGGTGCGCTTCTGTCACCAGGCCTAGTGTTCCCTCGGAACCGACGATAAGCCGTGTGAGGTCATACCCCGCGCTCGACTTTCTGGGCCGGTGGCGCGTGCGCACGATAGTGCCATCGGCGAGGACGACGGTGAGGCCCAGCACCCACTCCTTCATTGTGCCGTAGCGGTAGGCGTTGGTGCCGGAGCAGCCCTGCGCGACCATTCCACCGATCTGTGCGCCGGGGCCCGGGTCGACGGGGAAATAGAGGTTTTGGGAAGCGATAAGTTCGTTGAGGTCCGTGTAGCTTACGCCCGGCTGGACGGTACAGTCTAGGTCAGAGGGGCGGACGGCGAGGATGGAGGACATATTTCGGCTGAAGTCGATGCATACGCCGCCGTTGGTCGCGGCGAGGGTGCCTTCCAGGGAGGTGCCGCCGGAGAAGGCCGTCATGGGGATCTTGCGGGCGTGGCAGATCTTCGCGATGGCGCTGACTTGGGATGTGTTGGAAGGGTAGAGGATCAGGTCGTAGCGGTCGGCGTCGCCGTGCGGGGAGGCGGACCATTCGGTGGAGGAGTGGTTGAGGCAGGTGGTGGGGTTGGTGTCGATTTGGGTGTCGGTTAGGAAATTGCGGAATTCCTGAAGGGCTTGGTCGATGTTGGGTTTGGTGGTGTTGAATTTGAGGGCTGAAGTCGAGTCGGTGGAGAGGGGCAGGGTCGAGAGACTGGACCTTGGGGGGTCACTTTTTAATTTCCAGTTTTCCAGATAGAGGTTGCAAGCTACTACGATCATCGATGCATGGATGAAGAGTTGCCACCAAGGTGTGCGTTCAGCCCTGACTCGCCTAAACTCCCGGTCCAGAACCTTTGCTGCGTTCGGGCCTCTGAGCTGGGCGAGGAGTTCCTCGTTGATGGGCTGTGTTGGTGGCGGCGGGGGTGGTGGTGGTGGTCTCGAAGCGAATTTGCGTGATGCTATAGTCCATGGTGGCGATTTTATGCGGGCACATTGCGCTGTTCGAAGCCAGGGCATCATCTGTAGAGGTCGAAACGATTGCATGGCAGCGGTTGCCATCACTCGGTGCTCTTACAGAGAGGATTTCACGAACTGGCTTGCCCTAAAGAAGCCCTTCTCTCACAGCACATCGGTCGACCTCGACCATAGTTCCATGAGACGTCCGTCCAGCTGGAGCTTTTGCTGCAGCACATGCCTTGCACTCTTGAGGTCGATGTTGCTTGGAGTGCTACGTTGACGTTGAAGAAGCACTAACGGTTGAAATGGCGTGGCGAGTGGACTTTCTCCTTCGGATATGATATCCATACCCCGTACTTCGGGCTGAACCCCGTCCGCCAAGGTAGTGTTGACGGTACGGTCTGACTCCGCCGTACCCAGGGACCGACATTGTCGACTTTCCTTCCACTCAAGTAAAGTCACAAGCCTGTCAGCAACAGTTAATATCCGCGTGCTGGGTGAATGAAGATTTCGACTCCGAAGCGAAAACGGCATGGCCGCTGAGAATGTATGAATGTCTAGGTGTATCTACGTTTATATTCACCACTCCATCCGATCATCACCCACAAGCCTCACATCGCACCTCTCCTGACCCCTCCACACTTTCGCTCCATCATTACATCTCGCGACCGCCGCCCTCAGATCAGAGACCAGCCCACCTGGCCCGGAAGCGTAGACACTCGTTGGGCCACGCACTGTGCTGCCGACAAAGTCAGTGACCAGCTTTGCTAGGTCCGGATGCCGCGTTTCTTGTCGTATTGCGTCGGCTGAGCTGGGCTGGTGTATTGAGAGGCGGCGAGGCGGCGTTGATGAATTGCTAATGCTGGAGGATGCAGCTTCCTCTGCGGATGACTGCATAGCGTCGTGGGCTGACTCGGAGGATGAGGAGCAGCATGATGCTTTGGCTCGTTCTTGCACGGCGATCAGACCGCCCTTCTCACGCTCGACGTCCTCCAGATTCGATGCAGCGCTGGCCTTGTCCTCTCGCGTGACGAATATCCGGATGGCCAGGTTCATTCGCTTGCTCGCCGCCATTAGGGTGTCAAGCTCGGGCCGTATCCATTCCATATCGTTGCGCCGTCGGATCGCCCAGACAAGCTCGATCCTCCGATCTCGTCCGGCTCGAACTGGAATAGGTAATGTCATGAGGTGAAAGAGCACAGGCAGGACGAATGTGATGCCGCTTCCGCCTGCAACCAGGAGGACGTTGACGTCTGGCTCGTGCGTGAGCCTCTCAACGTGACTTGTGCCGTATGGACCTTGCAGAATCACTGCTGTTCTTGGCGTTGGGTTCTTGTTGCGTGCTTGTGATCGTAAAGCGTCTGGCAGGACCGTGGTCGACTTCGAATCATCTCTGGAATAGCTCTGACTGTCGTTGAGCTCGAGGACTTTCCTCCTTGCTATTTCAGCAACTTTGCTGGTCTCTCCACCTTTCGCTCGGAAGACATATGTGTGCTTCTGTCCCTCCTTACCAATACCAGGCAAGCTAAGAGGTGTGAAAGGATGACTCTGCCAAATACTGCTCTCAGGGAAGCAGAGATAGAAGTGCTGGCCAACCTCCCAAGCAGCATGATTGTGTACGAAGTCCAGCCGCACAACATCCCCATTCATCTCATCCGGGAAGTAGCTGACCTTTGCCTGCGCTGCTTGGAAACCCATCCCCGCGCCATCCGGCAGATACTGATAGTGCAGCAGAAATGTCCTCACCAGTCGTACAATGCGGTCAAGACCCCAGACAGCCAGCGACGCAATGATGAAGCAGCCAAGCTGCGCCCAGTGACCGTAGCAAGCACCCAGGAAAACCATTGCCATAACATAGTGAACCTTTCGGAAGACCTCGTATCCGCCTGTTCGACGCACTGTGCATGAGAAGGAAAGCACCAGGATCAGTGTGATCAAGACCATTGCAACAACACCCCAAATCATGTACGTCTGCTTGATAAAGTTGGTCCAGACTTTGGGCTGTGGCTGGTAGAGCTTGGCTTCGACAACCGTCCAGCCGATTGTGTGGACAGCGGACTGTATGTAGATGATGTAGCCGATCCACCGATGCAAAGGCTGGAAATTCTGGTACGGGATACCAGTCAAGAGTGACAGGAGGGACTCTCGAGTGGCCAGGAGGATCGATAGCGGGAGCAGCGCATAAGCAAGGATACCGATGCGGTCGGAGAATGGTCCTAGGCTGGTGCGGGTATTGTAGACACCGGGACTGTTCTTTACGGGTGTGACCCATGTCTCATAGCGGTAGCCCACAAAAGTGAACATCGTCAAGTAGATGCTCAGCATAGACACGATCAAGACTTGTAGCCTGGTGACACGACCAAATACTGCCCTCAAAGCAGTATCCGGAAGCAAACAGCGTCGGAAACTCGCCTTGACAGCGCTAGCCAGTCGGCTGGCGGAGCTTTGAGCACCTAATGACGAGGTCTCAGCATCACCCTCCCGTGGAGGCGACTTGCGCGAAGGAAGCAAGTGCCGCATAATGCCAAACCCGAAGAAAAGCGCCAGGAGCACCGCCCACATGATGCCGACGAATACTACACCCTGATCATGGGCACCATATACAACATCAAGATAGTCACCTGAGTGGTCTTAGTACCGTAACGTGTTTGGGAACATTCGGAACTCACAGCTGCCAGCATCGACCACACATGGCACCACTCTGTCCGCATATCCCCAGTGATGCGAGACTGAAGTTGCCGCTGCATGATCCTGAATGTGCTGTCGGACTACCAGCGTGGGTGGCTGCTGAACCGTCGAAGCCATGACCTAGGTTCGAAGTCGTTGAGCTGGTCCAAGGAACGGTGTCGACAGCCTGCAAGTCACTGACAACGACACGAAGCCGGCATGAGTGGTATATAGTCGCCTCGCCCCGGGATGGGCAATGCCATCGCTGAATAGTGGAGTTCATGCCAAGGCTCTTGAATGAGCAAGTTTTCTTCCTCGCCAAGCCATCGGCATGAGTATAAGACGCTCCCACTGGCTGTCATGCACGAGGCGCATGCGTGAGGTCCTCTCAGTGGATTTCGGGGTCGGTTTTAGTGCTCTCAAAACGAAAGGCCTATCAAAGATACCGAGTAGTAAGGCCAATTCACTTCTGAGCACGTTTTCCAGGCCCGGAAGGTGGGATCGGTGAATAATGTTGCTCGTATCTTGCTCACCTTCACGCTCCTGTCAATTCTTATAGCCCTTGCCAATTCTCGAACGACGTTGGGTTTGACTCTACCACACTCGACTTTCGTACCATAAACTTGCAGTACCGACAACCAAGACTAGCTTTCGAAAATGGACCACGGAAGCATGGGTGAGGGCGACGGCCCGACATGCAAGATCTCTGTATGGTCGCACACCTCACCTTACTTTGACCTAACCTGCTGACAAGACTCCAGATGCTGTGGAATTGGTACACTATTGACGCCTGCTTCCTCGCCGAATCCTGGCACGTGACGAGCTCTGGCCAATTCGCAGCGTCCTGTATCGGCGTCATTCTGCTCGTTATCACGCTTGAGGTACTGCGACGGCTCGGCAAGGAGTATGACTCGCACATGTACCAGCAATGGCATCGTCAGGCAGCAGCACGATTCTCGAATCCAGGACCTCAGGATTGCTGTGGTCCAGAGAACCCTCCAACGTACCCGCAGCAGTTTGCCACTTTCAGAGCGACGCCACTGCAGCAGACTATCCGCTCGGTGATCCACATGGCGACGTTTGCGGTGGCGTACTTCATTATGTTGCTGGCCATGTACTTCAATGGGTACATCATCATCTGCATCTTCATTGGTGCTTTGCTTGGCAAGTTCCTCTGCGATTGGACCAGTATCAAGATTCCTGTGGGAGGTGCTGCCAGCTCCGGGTCAGGGCCGCAGGCCAAAGGCGAGGAGGAGCTGACTTATTGCTGTGGCTGAAAGATTTCAGCGCGTCAGAGTGGAGGTCGGTACCAATGGGGTACGGAAATCTGGGATCAGATCGACAGGACAAGCCTAGTCCGCCCAGTAGTCTGCATGTAGGCACATGGACATCTGTTGCGAACACCGGCTTGCATGGTAGATATCGACTGCTTTCAGAGCTTGATGACACGCAATAAGGAGGTGCATCCTGCGAAAGTTGGAAGCCATAATTCTTCGTAGCACATGTTTCAGTGACGAGCAGAGAGTCCACCGCTGTCCTCAATGCTCGACACAGTGGCAATCGAGGTCTCGTGAGGCTCACCTACGGTGTTCGATACGATCTTTGCCTTGTTGGTTGCCTTCATAATCAGGTCTTCGACCTTCTCGACTGACTCGTCATCATTGGCCGTAGGCACATGTTTCGGACTCGTCAGAGACAGCAACGACTCAACGTTCTTCTCGAGACGTGCACTTTTTGGCAATGCCGGCATGGCTGAAAAAGCGTTGGACAGATCTGTGCCGCTCTGAGCACTCGATTCAGTAGTTTCCGTCAAATTGCTAGAGCCAGAAGCAGCAAAATGTCCTTGACGTAGCCTGTGGTTCCAGACAAGAGCACGCCCGTGTAGTCTGCCGAGTTCAAGGGCCTTGTCGTACCCTTTCTCGATACCAAAAATTTTGCCCTCGACTAGTCCAGCATGCGTACCATCAGCAGCGCCGGCATCAAAGCCTTCTTTGTAGAATTGATCCTCGATGTCGAGGACATCATCGAAGAGATCATCCGCCATCGGAACGTCGTGTCCTCGTTCAGGGGTGGTCAAGTGAATGAGAGGCAGTGTGAGGAGGAAACTTCGAGAAAGTGATAGTGGGAAGGCGTTTAGGCTTCTCCAAAAAAGGCGTCATCCGGGGAAGGAGCATCCCTGGGCGACATCCGCTCGAGACCGCCGTGGGTTTTTATGACTGCAATTTGTCGGTCAGAAGTAATCTTTGACAGTTCACACTGACGCACACCTTGTTCCAGCACCTCGTCGACTCTGTACACCCAGACTCTCTAGAAAGATTTGCCAGTCCCCAACACCCTCAAGCCCGAAAGCGACAGCAGAAATCGTCTGCGAGCACTACAGCGACTTCCACAGCGCGCCGGCGGTGCTGCCCCGCAACATGGCTACGAAACCAAAGATCTTGCCAGAGGAAGGCAAACGAAACATCCTCATCACTTCGGCGTTGCCGTACGTCAATAATGTGAGTTGACGCCACCCCTACTTTGGCTCGAATGCTAATAAAACAGGTCCCGCATCTGGGCAACATAGTGGGCTCCGTCCTCAGCGCCGACGTCTTCTCGCGCTACAACAAGGCTCGTGGCCGACCGACATTATACGTCTGCGGCACCGACGAATATGGCACAGCGACCGAAACACAGGCACTGAAGGAGGGTGTCAGCCCAGAGGCACTGTGCGCAAAATACAACAAGATCCACGCCGAGATCTACGAGTGGTTCGAGATTGGCTTCGACATCTTTGGACGAACTCCGACGCGGCAACACACAGAGATCTCACAAGCAATATTCAAACAGCTGCACGAGAAAGACTTCCTCGTGGAGCACACAAACACACAGCCATTCTGTGAAAAGCATGGCAAGTTTCTCGCAGATCGCTTCATCGAGGGCACGTGCCCCAAGTGCGGCTACGATGATGCGCGGGGAGATCAGTGCGACAACTGCGGCACTCTGATTGATCCGCTCGAGCTCATCAAGCCGCGCTGCAAGGTCGATGGAGCCACACCAGTTGTCAGAGAGACCAAGCACCAGTACCTGCGGTTAGACGTGCTGCAAGAAAAGGTGGATGAGTGGGCCCGAAAGTCGATCAAGAAAGGCGGGTGGTCGAGAAATGCGGCAGTCATCACAGAGTCGTGGCTGAAGCAAGGTCTGAAAGAGCGAGGCATCACAAGAGATCTGCAGTGGGGTGTCCCTGTACCGTTACCAGGCTACGACAACAAGGTCTTCTATGTCTGGTTCGAGGCCTGCATCGGCTATCCTTCTATCACCGCCAACTACACCGAAGACTGGAAGAAATGGTGGCACAATCCCGAACAGGTAAGCCTGTACCAATTCATGGGCAAAGACAACGTCCCATTCCACTCCGTCGTCTTCCCAGCATGTCAAATCGGCACTGGGGACAATTGGACACAACTCCACCACCTCTCCGCAACAGAATATCTCAACTACGAAGACGGCAAATTCAGCAAAAGCAGAGGCATCGGCGTCTTCGGCAACAACGCCAAAGACACAGGCGTGCCAGCTGACGTCTGGCGCTACTATCTCCTTAAGAACCGACCAGAGTCAAGCGACACACAATTCGGCTGGGACGCCTTCGTCGACGGCAACAATACCGAACTCCTCGCCAAGCTGGGCAATTTTGTCAACCGCGTAGTGAAGCTCGTCAACTCGCCCAAAGCCTATTCCGGTGTCATCCCAGACTTCGACCCGTCCAACCTCCCCGAATCATTTGACTCCCACCTCAAAGATATCACCGAACAAATCCAACAATACCTCAGCGAAATGGAAGCCGTCAAGCTCCGCCAAGGCCTCGCCACCGCCATGCGAATCGCCGAAGCAGGTAACGGCTTGATCCAAGCACATCGACTAGACAATGCACTCATCGCTAGCGATCCCAAACTGGCTGGCGCTGTAGTCGGCACCGTCATCAACCTCATCCTGCTGTGCTCCGCTGTATTCGAGCCCTACCTCCCCGCAACCTGCGCTTCGATCCGAAAACAGCTCAACTCGGATTTCCTCTTAATCCCCTCGGAGGAAGACATCGCGAGTGGTTGGAAGCCAACATACATCAAACCCGGCCACAAGATCGGCCAAGCTGAGTATCTGTTCAAGACAATTGACGAGAAGAAGAAAGTCGAGTGGAAGGAGTACTATGGCGGTAATCAGGCTGAGCGTGAGGCAAAGAAGGCAGAAGAGGCGAAGAAGGCTGCAAAGAAGGCCGCAGATAAAGAGAGAGCTAAAGCGAAGAAGGCGGCAAAGAAGCAGGCCGGCGCCGGCTCGGGCGAGGGTAGTGTCGAACAGAGCGCAAAGGGAGGCCCGGATACGGCTGCAGCCAACGGTGTTGACGGTGACGTGGTCGACAAGGTTGTGGATGGTGTAGCACAGGTCACGATACCTACCTCGTGAGGGGGACCGATGCTCATGAGACTCTGCTACGATCTGAATAATTGAGCAATGGTAAGATGACAGGACGACTACCGCAAGGTATGCGATCATCTAGGGGTGTTTTGTGGCTCAAAAAGTCGAAATTTCATTAGAGCAAGATCGAGGTTCAACACCAGATGAGACCGTTTGTGACGAGGACGAGATATCAAGATCAATGCATTGACCACAATTATTTTCCTACCTCCTGAGGGCAACTGTCCTACCGACACCCTATACATGGTCTTGCTGGGAGGTAGGCTGCTCTACCTCCGCCTATCTCCATAGGCAGCTGCGGCGTTCTTTTGTCCCCGCGTAAATTGTTTGAACTGCAACACCACGCGACTAGGCAACACCAGCCCTCTTGTCACTCTTTTGCCAATATCTATCGCGACCTTCATACTCAGAGGATGCCATCTCCAATCACCTCATCCATACGAACACCAATCTGAACGCTGATCTTACTACACACCTCACACCATGGCGGGCCTGTTCGGCACCCAGGCCTCCACCAACACCAACGCCCCAGGCGACATCTCAAAGGACGTAGCACTGAACCAACCCCCCGACGACAGTATATCCGACATCCGCTTCTCACCCACTGCCGACTTCCTCGCCGTCGCCTCCTGGGACAAGAAGGTCCGTATCTACCAAGTCGATAGCAGCAGCGGCCAGAGCGAAGGCAAGGCCCAGATCGAATTCGATGGCCCAGTGCTAGCAACTGCCTGGTCTGAAGATGGCTCCAAGGTCGTCGGCGCCTCCGCAGACAAGACCTTCAAGATGTTGGATCTCGGCTCAAACAGCATGACGCCTCAGAGCCTGACCGCCCACGACGAGCCCATTAAGTGCGCCAGATTCACAAATATCCAGAACACGCCCGTGCTGGTCACGGGCTCGTGGGACAGTAAGTCTGCCACACGTCTATTGGGGATCTCAACTAATGTGTTTCTTCAGAAAAGGTCAAATACTGGGATCTCCGCTCCGACAAACCCGCCGTCACAATCGAAAACCAAGACCGCGTCTACACCCTCGACACCCGCGGCAAGCTCCTCGTCATCGGCACCGCCGACCGCTACATCAACATCATCGACCTCAACAAGCCCGAATCCTTCTACAAGACCATCCAATCCCCACTAAAATTCCAAACCCGTGTCGTCAGCTGCTTCACTCCCACACCGAACGGCTTCGCCATCGGGAGTATCGAGGGGCGGTGCGCCATCCAGTATGTCGAAGAGCGGGATGCCTCCAATAACTTCTCGTTCAAATGCCACCGCGAAACAAACCCCAACAACAAAGACCAATCCAACGTCTACGCCGTCAACGCCATCTCCTTCCATCCAGAGCACGGCACCTTCAGCACCGCTGGGAGCGATGGGCAGTTTAATTTCTGGGACGGACAGGCGAAGCATCGCTTGAGTAGGTCTACCCTTTTTCTCATCTCTACCCATCTCATATGCGCCCCGGCACGGAGCTAACGCACAAGCAGAGGGATTCCCAAGCGCAGGCGCACCCATCACAGCGACAGACTTCAACCGCCAAGGCACGATCTTCGCGTATGCACTGAGCTATGACTGGTCTCAGGGGTTTCAGAAGAACACGGCGCAGCAGCCACACAAAGTAATGCTTCACGCTGTCAACCAGGATGAGGTCAAGCCGCGACCGAAGGCGGGCGGGAAGCGTTAGGAGCAGAGTGGCGGAGAAATGCGCTAGGAAACGCAAGCCGGGGCAGGGAGTAGCGGCATGGGCTGGCAGAGGCAGCTAGGGGAAGTGATGCGCTAGGAGCCGCAGGGCGGCGGTGGACGGCTGCAGCCTCTGCTGGGCCAGTTGCCTAGACTGACAACGACGGGCAGAGGCACAAGGGAGCAGCGGAGGTCTTTCTGAATTGGGGAAACTCTTAAGGTTAAGGTCTCGAAAGAAGCTCACGGACAGGCAGACGCGGAGGCAGAGTCTACAACTGGACTAGGAGGAAGGGGAAACGCATCAAAGAATGACAAGATCACTTTAGATCAAAATAGTCGATGGCCACAGACCAGCAGGCCAGAGGACCGGGATCATACCCCCCGGACCGTTGCTAGGTAGAATCAAATGAATGGAAGCAGCAAGCCCACGTAAGAACACCTTTTGAATGCTCGAGTATGAGGTGACTACTAAAAAGGTATGTGGCAAAGATGCTAATCCGTGATTCCCGTACTGATCTGCTGCGGTACCAATGCTCGTACCTCCCAATGTCCCACGCCGTAGACTCCCATCGCATGGCCTCGTTTGCTTTTTCGTCTTCCGTCCAATTCCTAGAGTCCAAGCAGTGGATGCGTAACTCGATTTTCGGATGAAACCCCCTCAACGCACTTCCCAACACGCAAACTCTGGTCTCGTGCAGACCTGCGCCCTCGGCGCTGATGAGCAGACACTCTCAACCGCTAAGCAATGTCCATGCCCTCCGCATCGTCATCTCCCTCACCGCCATCTTCGCTCTCGACCTCACTTCGTCGTCTCCTAGCGTTCGAAGCTTGGTGTACTGGCTCGTCTAGCTCATCGCCACCGATGACTTTGCCTTCCATGTCGACAACATGGCACAACTCGATGAGCCGGGCATGGCTAAGTGTTTTGAACCCTTCTGTTCTGACGACTCTGCCCCAATTCATCATGCAGAAACGCGCTGCTCTCTGGCGCAGCCACTCCTCGTCTGTGCGGCCCGCACGATCCCAGATAACGGCTGCATGGTCGATGTCGATTTCTCGCGACAGGCGGTTAACGCAGAGCAGGCGGAGCTTGGGCATGTCGTAGAGGTTGGCCATGACGAGCATGCCGGCCACGTCAGTGAGATCTCGGCAGTATTGTGATGGTGCGATCGAGTCTGTGTAGAGATAGTATAGGAAGGCGCGCACGACAGAGTATGGTTCGGGGATGTGCATGCGGGACGTCTGGTATTCGATCATTTTGGAGGAGTACAAGCGGCGGAAGTGTGGCCAGCGGGCGTGCAGGATGATCTTGTGGACATGGATCAGAGGTGAGGTTGACGAGGAGTCGGAAACGAACATCTGGCTGCCACTCGTGTTGGTGGAGTAGCGTGCGGCTGGTGCTTGACCAAGGTCGCCATCAGCGGACATATCATCATCGTCGTAGTCGTCAGCATTTGCTGTGATGGTGAAGTCGGTCATGCCACCCTCCGGTGATTGGTCGAACATCGATGCGAGATCTGCACCGAGTCCGACAGTGCTAGTCGCGGTCTGCTCGGCTGCTAGGATGCGTGTCTGCTCGGAGTTTGGGCTGACGAGATCGTTTCCCAGTAGACCATAACGCTTGAGATCTATTGAGAGGACTTCGCTCAACTGCAACTCTTGATTAGCATTGGCTGTGTCCTCCGTCGGCGATCCCATCAGCCAGGCTTGAGTGCCGTCCTCGTTGATGCAGCAGTAGTGCCACTTGTAGCCCGGAGCAAATATCTCTGGTCCTTCGACAATTCGCTGCCAGCGTAGTGAGTCGAGCTCCAATGACGACAAGTTGCACTCGCTAGGTCGTATTGTTGTCGTTGGGGTAACAAAATCCAGAAGTGCGCCGGACGAGCAGACGTGAAAATGTGTGCCTGTTGACTGCTGCGGTACATTCGGACCTGAGACGAACTTCAGAGACGAGATTGCACCCGGAGCATTGGGCTTCTCCCTTCTAGACGATCGAATGTGAAGACTGCCTGAGTTTGCAGGATATGCATCGAGTCGATCTGACCTTGGGGCGAATCTGTCGTGTGTCGAGCTGGTCGCCCTACCCATCGAAGGAAGACGGCGACCAGAGCCTGAGAGTGACGCTGACCCTTTCAGGTCAAGCCACCAAATCTCTGATGACCGCTCCATCTCATGACCGAGACCACCGAGTACCCACAGCCGGCCTCCCCATATCCAGGCAGAGTGGTCAAATCGCTGCACAAAGCTCCACGTCTTCGACCATGTCATGGTCTTGAGGTCTAAATAGCAGATGTCATCGAGGATGTAGTTAGTCTCGCCCGTGAGTCCGCCAATAACGAACAACTTGTCCTCGTAGACGACGGCCGCGTGTCGAGCTCTTCCTTTTGGGATTGGGCCTTGGGTGTCTGGTTGAGTCCACGTATGGGTGTTGAGGTCGAGGATGACGACGTCTGATAGGTACTCGCGGTGCTCATTCTCGCCGCCATATACGAGGAGCTTGTCGCCCTGATACAACGAGGCTGAGTGGCCCATTCGAACGCCAGGGATGTCTCCATAGTTGTCGACTAGTTGCCAGTTAAGATTATTGAGATCTAAGCGGAGGACGTGATTGTAGACTTCGTCAGTGAACTGGTCGAATCCACCAAAAGCATAGATCTTGTTATCGCCGCAATATGTTACGGATGCGTTGACGAGACATGCTGGCTTTTGTCCGGTCGTTTTCCAGATCTTGGGCTTTTGGCCTTCTGGGGGGCCTCGCCTATTCTTGGCGGGACTTGTGGGCATTAGGTACGTCGTCTGTGTTGGAGTGTTTGAGCCTGATGTTCGTGAAGACTCGGCGACTTGAGGAAAGACAGGTCCTGCAGTAAGTCGAGATCCGAATGCTGTAGGCGTGGTCGGAGCCGCCATGGCAGAACAGCATATGGGTAATGGTTCAATTCAGGGTAGGCAAAGAGTATGGGCGTAGTAGGGATGTTAGAAGAAGCTGCAAAAGCATCGAAGTAATGTGGTAGTACAATTCGCGTGACAGTAGTTCTGAAGCAAGTGAAGAGTTGAATCGGTCAAGTCAATCGAGGAAGAAGAGATGATCGTTGCTTCACTTCACTTTCGAGATGAGGCGGTCGTCGTCGCTTCCGTCGGGGTCCTCACGTGACCTAGGTTGTAAAGGCCGAATTCCAGAACTTCGGGCAGGAGCGCTTCACGTGACTTTCAGAAGATCCGATTTTTGGGGAAGCAGGCACGTTGCTGGGGTGATGGCGCTACAACGAAAAGATGTCAGACCTGGTTGGCCGGGTCGCACAGCAGTACTTGACTCGCGATCTGATCTTTTGACCTCTTCCTTCCTTCCACCTACATTTCCGAACTCTCAAGACCACCAAGTCTTACCTCCTCCTGCATTTGTGTACGAGTATAGCTTAAGATCCATTAGATCATACTCAGTATTGATCGACCCTCCGATTGGACAGCTCTTACTCTGCACCTAGCTCGGTTATTCAGTCAATCCAGCGATTGCTAGCAACAACACCACACTAACGACAACATACCAACAGCAGCATCACCGGGACTCATTCAGTTGATTATCTTGGGATATCATTGAATCGCTGGACCCCAGGCACAGACTTCCTTCGACAAGTTCTGATTGCTTAATCGACTACCTACTAACTTCTCGAATTTCTTCGTTGATCTTCGAGTACCCCACAGGACAACGACCGAAACATTGACTTGTCAATTCGGTCACACAACAACACAACCAACAGACATGGCGACTGCACAAGTATCAACGCCTCTCAAGAGCCATCATGCATCTTCTCTACCAAGACCGCTGGCGGCCGGATGCCTCTGACGCCTTCTCCTCGTACAAGAACCACGAGCGTGACATCCAACAACTACTCTCCTGCCACCCCTCCTCGAGACTCGATCCACAAGCAACGCGATCCCTCACTCTTCTTCGCTCGATCATCGTCTCGAAGCACTCCCAAGCTCAACTACGCCAACTCTCCCAAGTCAAACATCGCTCGCAACAAGCAATCTCCCAAGTCGCTCGAGCTTGGTGTCTCAGACTGGACTCTGACAGGCACTGGGCCTGCAACCAATGCTACTCCTCAAAAGGCCAAGAAGGACAATGCTCTCCGCACAAGAGCTGGCAAGACAACCATCAGACTTCCTCACGATGCTGCCGATCGATTCATTCCCAGCCGGACTGCGAGTCAAGGCCTCAAGACTGCTGGCTCAGCCAAAGGAGATGAGAACAGACCTAAGACAAGCGAGGGCTCGACAGTGCTGGCTACTGCTGCCAGTGCGTTCGACATCTCTGCTCGTGGTGCTGACTCAGACATCACGTCTGCGCTGGAGAACCTCGGCCTGGAAGATGAGGTTCCTTCCTACACAAAGAAAGATCTGGACTCGACAGCATACGAGGAAGAGCTGGCCTCTGCATGTGGCATCTCCACCAACCAGCGTATCCTGGCCTTCAAGCCTGCGCCTCCCGAGTCGTCCAAGCCCATCGACCTGCGCTCTCAGTACAACCGACCTCTCAAGCAAGCCAGCGCACAGTCTGCTCAGTTTCGTCGTCGCATCCAGTCAGCACCAGAGCGTGTTCTCGACGCTCCTGGTCTCGTCGATGACTACTACCTCAACCTGCTCGACTGGAGTACCGGCAACCAGGTCGCCATTGGGCTCGAGCGCAACGTCTACGTCTGGTCCGCCGACAGTGGCTCCGTGAGCTGCCTTCTAGAAGCTCCTGCCGACACGTATGTCAGCAGTGTCAAGTGGTCAGGCGACGGTGCATACGTCGGTGTTGGCCTCGGCTCAGGCGAGGTGCAGATCTGGGACGTCGAGGAGGGTACCAAGCTCCGCAGCATGTTCGGACACGAGACGCGCGTTGGCGTCATGGGGTGGAACAAGCACACTCTGTCTACTGGCGCCCGCAGTGGACTCGTCTTTAACCATGATGTTCGCGTGGCTCAACACAAGGTCGCGGAACTTGTCTCCCACACTTCCGAAGTCTGCGGCCTCGAATGGCGCTCGGATGGAGCACAACTCGCTACTGGCGGCAACGACAACTTGGTCTCTATCTGGGATGCTCGATCGCTAGCTGCTCCCAAGTTCGCTAAGAAGAATCACCGTGCAGCTGTCAAGGCGCTTAGCTGGTGTCCCTGGCAGTTGAACCTTCTCGCAACCGGTGGTGGTGCCAACGACAAGCACATCCACTTCTGGAACACCACTACCGGCGCTCGCGTCAACAGCATCGATACCGGTTCTCAAGTCACCAGCTTAAAGTTCAGCAACCACTATCGTGAGCTCGTCAGCTCGAGTGGATTCCCAGACAACTCGCTCAGCATCTGGAGCTATCCAACTCTAGTGCGCAACGTGGAAATCCCTGCTCACGAGTCCCGTGTCCTCCACAGCTGCTTGAGCCCGGACGGTCAGATGCTCGCTACTGCTGGTAAGTCGTTTCGTTTCATGCATGCATGCATGAATGCAGATCTGATCAAAGCTAACTCTTACTAGCGGCGGATGAGTCCTTGAAGTTTTGGAAGGTCTTCGAGCGCAAGGCTGGCGTGAACGCCTCGGCGGCTAGAGAGGGTGGAGTGGGCAAGGGCAGCAACATGGCTAAGCAGATGACCATACGATGAATGAGCTACCTCTACCTACGGCTGCAGGTGGCGAAGGGCACCCCGGATGCTATGACGTGTCTAACGGTGATTGATGAGTGCTTTTCTTCAGCCAACTCAATGTTCAGAGGCAGGCAGATACCATAGTACCATGTGTAGGTCCATAGGTACAAGATCGTGTCTACCCAATTGCATACAGCCTCCTGAATAGTCGCGCACAGCGCGCTCACTCGTCCACGCGCTTCTTCCCGCACGGGCTGACCCTACGGAATACTGCTTGAATGCTGAAGATTCCACCATTCGAACCAGCGCATCCAGATCATGAGCGAATCAACAAGTACAAGTGACATCTTGCTCTGTTGATCCTTACAGTCGGGGGCGACATCCTCCAGCTGCTGTTGGCTCGAACTCGTCTGCACCCAAGGCCTTGGGCGCTTAGATCCCTGTCCGCTGTCTCTCCGCCCCACTGAGCTTTCCCCGCCAATGACACACCGATAGTTGTTGCTTTCATGCGAATTGAGCGCGCTTCATCACGCTCTACTATTGAGCGGGCTTTCTGTGGAAAAGCTCCGTATGGTGCGTTGATGACTGGCGTCCGAAGTGCTGGGACCGGTTTGGGAACGTTGTTGGCTGGTCCGCGTTTCTGAAACAGCTAGTTTGCTGGCATATCATTCATGCCATGGACGAAGCTCACAACTCGCATCTTTTAGCGGCAGCAACGACGACTGAGCCTGCCCTAAGCTAAGGGCTTCCCGCATGCCGCACTAGCCTGCTGGCGAACACGATGCCGTTCCTGGAGCTCGGTAAGTGATCGCCGTACATGCCAACTGCACTCAAGAAAACATGCAAGGCCGCCTGCCAGATTTGTGGATGCGCAGCGCTCTTTCTCTCTCTTTTCGTGCGTTCGATACTGTTCGCAGGAGCGGCAGGGTTGCTGTGCCTTCCAAGAGCGGTTGCTGGACTTCGCGCTGGCTGCGAGAGTGTACTCGTTGCGTTCCCATCTCGTGCAAGCTGAGCCAATTCACCTACCAACTCGGCCGCAAACACGACCGTACTGACCGGTTTGCGACCACGACTATCTACTTGGGCAACATACACAAATCTGCCTCGCCAGAAAAGTCAATTACCTAGGACAGCACCGCATCGCCGGCAAGGTATTGCGCGAAGCATAGCATTGCAACCAAGCTGCGATGCTTCACGCCTGACGAGGCGCATTCCGATATAGCAGCATGGCCGCTGTTCTACGACCGCTGAGTGCCACCAATACGTTGGTGTCCGTCTTCTCGCCTTTTTCGAGCCAGCACAGCCCGACCGCGAAAGACTCCTCGCCGGATGCGACCATGTGAGTCTGCAAGATGTCCCCCACTGACTGCTTGTACTGACTGCGTCCCAGGTCGACCGATTCAGAGGCTCTGAAGCCACCTGCAAATCCTGCCGTAGAGGCACTGAAGTCACCAGCAACACCCGGCGTGGAACCGTCTCCGGTGTCTGATAGCGGCACAATATTTACCGATATCGACGATGGTGTGACCGAAGCTCAGGCGTCGACATCGCCGCCAGATGAGAAAGTGCCAATGAAAAAGACCGAAGCCACCGACAGGCGCTCTACACAATCGCCGTTCGAACGTTTTCGCAGTCCATCATTATCTGTGGGTAATATAGATGACCTCGACGTAACATTCGCTGACGCCGCTAGCTGAGGACAAACTCATTGCTTGCCTACCAAAGCAGCCTCAAGTCGGATGAGTCCGAGCCTCAGTCCGTGATTCATGTTCCGTCGGGATTCGGAAGCTTTGTAAGTAGCTCGTCTTCGCCTCAAGCCGGGCGCTGACTGTCCATAGCCTCCAAGGAAAGCCGACGAGGACTCCGAAGGTGAGATCGATTCTCAGTCATCAGATGTCCCTGAAACTCCTGAGCGGCCAGACCTCCAGAGAGCAAGAGGTGACTCAAATGATTCAGTACGATCCGACCGCACGGTGAAGATGCCCCATCTTCTAGGACGATCGCACGACGTACCGCTGCCACCGACGCCCTTGCAGACGGCACTGCCGATGACACAGGACTGGTCTTCGACGCCACGCGCCCAAACACGATCGGATCTGGGAGCATTCTCGCGCCCACCCTCGAGTCTTGCCTCGATACTGGAGAAAGATGATATTGTGGGTGACTATACAACCGACGATCCTTCCGGAGTAGATTCGGATGTGTCACGACGGGCAGATCATTACTTCCGCAGCACTGAGGACGAGATCGCTGCTCTCAGGACCGCGCTATCGGAATGCTGGACGCTATGCAACACTCTGGCATCGCTATCATACATTCATCGGGAACGCATTTTCGCCTTTCCTCAATCAACTTCAGCCACTGCTGACAGCTTGCATCTGCACCATCAACAAGCATGGAAGTCGTGCTGGAAGCTTTGCCAGAACCTCTACGACTCGGTATCGCCAACATCAGCACCCTCAAGCTACTCGAGCCCATCTCGACCAACCCTAGATCTGTGCCGAGAGTTTTGCGCAAGCCTATTCGATGCTCGAGCCCGTGACAACGAAACGGCCGATTCGGTCCTGCGAGTCTCATTCGAACTCAACAATCATCTCTTCAATACGCATGACCGGTCACTTCCAGAGGCTTTCCGAGAACGGACTTTGGATTTCTACATCACACTTTGCCACCGGCTCATGAAGCAGAAAGCTCGTATGCAGGAAGAGAGTGACTCTTTGCTGCGAGCGTGCTGGAGCTTAGCAGAAATGCTCTTCTCGTTGAGACAAAACGCTCGCGAGGGTCGCAAAGCAGACGAGGAACTCCTCGGCTCGGCCGTCCAAGCATGCTGGGAACTCTGCGATTTGTTCAGAGAAGGATGGACGCAGATTCGGCCGGAACGTGGAACGCCACGACCATCACAGACTACTTTCACGCAAGCATTCCAGCAAGCGCGTCGTGCTGGCTTTGGCATCGGTACTGATGATAACGGAAACCCGGTCGACACCTCGAACGGCGTGACCATAATCGGACTGCCAGAAACGCCGACTACGATATTCGAGGACATCACAACGGTCAACGTGATTAGTCCGGATGATCCTGAGCCACAGCCCAACATCCTGGTCCTTGGTGCTGATGCGCCTGCTGAGATGGGTGTACATAGTACGTCTTCCACACCTGCGCCGCAGCAAATAGTCGTGATGCCAAACCAGCATCAGCAGCTGCAGCGTGAGCCAGGCATCTTCACACATATTGTACGTGGTGGACACGCTGCTCCGGCTTCCGCCTCCATGCTTGGCCTTGTCAACACCATCAACATGGGACAGACACCGATGAGCGCCAACGCCACCACAACAAGTCGTCGATTCTGGAGCAGCGCCTCGTCCGCTGCATCAGCTGCATCAGCCTCAGAAGTGACGCAGGGTGGTGGCTTCGGATCACGGAGCGCACACGCCACCACGCGTAACCCGCCGCTTCCTCAGTACACAAACAGTCACAGCAGCACTATAAATCCCAACACTCGAGTGCAGCGACAACCGGCAGCACCGTCGTCGACCAGGACACTCACAGCAAATAGTGTCTCGGCACACAATAATCAACAGCAAGCTCAAGCGCAGAAGCGGAATGCCGTCACACGCTCGGGTGAGGATCGGGCACTCCTGCTACTGAAGCTGCTTCTGATAAAAGCCGCACTACTGACCAATCGTGGCTTCCATCCAAATGCCAGCGACTCAAAGCTGAATTCGCTGCCGCTGTTCGCCAAGTCACTGCCAGATACCGCCTTCGGTACTCAGGTGTGGCAGGTGAGTCTGCTCGACAACTACCGCAAAGCCGTGCTCAACGATCCCGCCATGCGAGATCTGGATCTGAGTCGGCTTGTGGTGGTCAACAACAATAAGAAGGGAAGCGAGGGAGACGACAAGGACCAAGATCTAGGTGAAGTGGTGGTGAATGTCAACCCAGTCGAAGTCGCCCTCGCGGTGAGAGGCATGACGGCTGCGGTGTACGGTTTTGGCTGGCTGAGAGATCTATACCGATTCGTGTGGGGCTTCTACGTGGAAGAAGTGCTCAATGCCAGAGGCGAGGAAGTTGCTGCTGTGCAAGGGAAGCTTGGGCAGCAGGGAAGTGGCGCACCGCAGGTATCAAGGAGGAAAAGCTCAGGCAATCAGCCATCACAGAGTGGAGGAGGAAAGGCCGCTGCTGCTGGAAGTACAGCTGGCATTGCGTCTGGTACAGATGATGAGAGTGGCGAGAGTGGACTAGAGGAGGAGCAGCATGTTACCGCTTGAGACGGATTGCGGACGTGGTCATTGCGACACGAGAGGATGAACACCAACTTGAGCAAGTTTACGGAGGATATACCCCAAAACCTCAGAGGTTCTATATGCGGCAAGATACACGATCCCAACGACTTCTGGGCGTGGTCAGCGGCATAGTGGAGAGGACAAAGCAAAGACGGAGATACATGTCGCCATACATGGCTGAATGCTCGGACGTCAGTGTGGCGCTACCTGAGGTATGAATATGATCTCCTTGAATCACAACAACGCACCTTTGCTTGTCTACCACACTAGGAGTGCTGCGTATCCCTCTTGGCTTGCTGATCGCGGCTGCTCGATTGCATGTACAATGAAAGGAGGGGTTGGGTCGTGTGCGGTCGACGCCGCTGATGAAGGCGGCTGTATCGCACGCACCACTTCTGCGTGTGTGGAGGTATGTATGGACCGTGCTTTACGGGCGGATGATCACTTCAGCCACTGTCATGGACAACGTCCAACGGCAACATCAATGCAGCAACATGATATAAGGATAAGCTATGCTCCTGTTCTCTTCTCTCTGTGCCTTCATGCTCCAGAGCAAAGGCACAATCATTACACAGATCGTCCGGCCAACATTGACAGTTTCCACCACCAGATACACACCTCGTCTCTTCACCCAACAGCAACCATGTATCTCAACACCTCCCTTCTCGCCACCTCGCTCCTCCTCACTACTACCGCCCTCGCCCAAAGCGCGTCCGTACAGTGGGACAACTTCGGCCATATCCGTGTCTATTCGCAAGACGAGAAGGGCAGAACCCTCGAGGCGCGATTCGACGGTGGATGGAGTGGGCCATATGATGTTGGCGCGATCGCCAAGGTTGGTAGCGCGATGACTGCGGTTGCTTGTGATGCGGGTCGCGTGAGTTTTGCTCTCTCTCCTTGGTTCCTCCTGACGGATACTCTGGGGACGGTGGGTGGGGGAGGTGGTGGCCGCTTCGCGGCCACCGACTCAACGCCACCTCAGGCGAGCGAAGCGAGCACTCCATAGGGGGCGCCGTAGGGAAGGGAGGGTCGGAGTGCAGGAGGTAGAATGGTGACTGCTGGTTCGTAGGGATGGGTAGATAGATCGATGTAACCGTTGGCGCTGGGCAGTGATAGCGTTCTTGTGTACCTACACAGAAGATGGCTAACGTCGTTCGTTTCGATCACAGATACGTTTGTACTATGAGGATGCTAAAGGGAAGTACCGGGAGCACGCACAAGATGGCGGCAATGGCTGGTATGACGGAAGCTTCTCTAATTTGGGGATCACCGCTGCTTGAGATGAATGGTCAAGAAGATGGGCGGATGATGTTGTGTAGGCAATTGCCGATTTGGGGGCGTCTAGCGCGACCGTGACAGAAATGTCAATAAAAGTTGGACTCTGTATCTTTCGTATCAAGCTGTATTGGGAACGTTTGCCATGCAGTGAGAGGTCCTGAAGAATCTTCAGGTCTCGACATCCGCTTCCTGTTGTGCTTTCCGAGACCGACCATTCTCTACCCATCAACATCACCTGCCCTGGAGGACGGTTCCGGCCCTTACGCATCTGCTCTTTACGAAACAGAGTCCGAAGTGCTCCCACTGCTCACTCCGGCACCAGCAGCACCTCTCTTCTCGTCTTTGTTCGCGTGCTGCTCCAGCCCGCCTTCGGATGCAACACCATCTGCTCCTCCCAAAGTAGCACGCTTCCGGCCACGAAAGCTGACCTGGCCCATCTTCCACCACCCTCCCATCACCCACCCCGGGTGAGCTGCGCTCAATACAGCGACGCAGATAACCATCATCGTGCTGTCGAAGATCATGAACAGGGTTTCATTGTTGGCTAGCTCGCCTTTGAAGCCTTCGGAGAGTTCCGCCACACGGAACGCACAGCGGATTAGGATTGTGATGACTGCGACGCCGACTGCGATTAGGAAGCCTTTGAAGCGTTTGGACTGTCGGAGGGTGACTTTGTCTGTGGAGGCGTTGTCCACGCGCTCCGGGCGTTTGCGGATGGTGTACATGAGGTGAAGGCAGAGGACGGCGAAGAGGGTGGTAGCGGCGACTTGCGTGGAGAGACCGGCGACCATTATGTTGACGCCGGTGTCGCGGGTTTCTGGTGTTGAAGCGGTGGAAGCGAGGGCGCCGCCTATGGCTTGAAGGAGCAGGGAGAGGAAATCGAAGGTGATGAATGAGAGCGTTATGGTTCGTGGTGCGAGGAGGGAGAGTTTGGCATGGTTGTTGCTGTATATGGCGATGATTCGCGAGAGGGAGAGGTAGAGTGCCGCTGAGAAGAGAGCTGGGGCGATTGTGAGGCAGCAGAGGTACTGTGGGTAGTTGTCTTAGAGTGTGTTCTGGTAACATAAGAAGAGGCGGGGATCTGGGCAGGGAAAGAGGTGGTCTAAACGGAGGAGGAACACGAATGCAAATGCTGTAGCAGGTATGTCGTCACAACGGCCAGGACGAGAGACTGAGGGAGATTGTTCGTACCATAATGAACCAGCTGTCACTAAAGACGTCCTGATGCATGCCAATACGACCACCATAGCCAACAATCTCGAGGATAATGCCCACAAGCATAGGCCCGGTGAAAGTCCAGGCACGGTAGCGGATTCCGAGGAAAAGTTGCGTGATGAGGCCAACGCTGAATGCTGCGAGGAAGAAGGCATTGCCTGCCACGCTTGGCAAGTAATTAACATATCCGTACCAGTCCAGGCACCATTGTTGCTGGTCGCAGTTGGGCGGCAGCAGGAAGGTCTCGGGCGTTGTGCCGTTGACGACGGGTGTCGACATCGTGGCTGGGCCGGGAACTGTGGCGGACCTTTGAGTGACGAATTGCGGGTGCCTTAGGTCGAGCTCGAAGAGTGAGTTGTGCTGGCTATATATTCTTCACGTATTTGCGACGCCAATACGGGATACGTGACATGGGAGCATTTAGACTTTTCTTCGTCTATTCCAGGAGTGGTGTTTGCGTGAAGGACCCACATTGCGGCATCGATGGAAACGTCGTTGCCTGGCTGAGCACGGCTCAGGGTGCTGGAAGCGGCATGTTATGCCTCGTAGAGGCAGGATCGCGACCCGGGCGACTCAACGAGATCTCACCGAGCCCCGACGAGACGATGGTGACTGCACCGCGGGTTCGCCGAACAATGGAGTAGTGGAGCAACCAACGGTGCTCTGAGCGCCATGATTAATATCCGAATCTCTACCACGGACTCTCGCTAAAGCAGAGAAGTCGTGGTGGAAGGAGTCAAGAAGATTTGCGTGCCCAATGGGAGTAGGCACTCCAGTGCCAAGGAAAAGAGCGAGGCAAGCACAAAGGTTCCAACTTCCATGCACTCGGGTTGCCGCCTCGCTTTCTACACATCAAGCACGAAGTTGATTGCTTGAGTTTGATCCCTGATCCAGTGTCGTTTGAACAGCCTCAATCGATGGCGTGGTCCTTCTTTGCTCCGTGCCGAATCGGGTCCGTTCCAGATCGTTCGCTATCTATCATAAAGCGCATCTGTAAGTCTGTGCGGTAAGAGCTTCCAATGGCGTGACTGGCTTCTTTCCTGCATCGCGACCTTTCATCTCATATTCGGTCTTTGGCTTGGAAGCCACCATGACCGCCACCCATGAGCAAAGTGCTCCTGCTCGAACTCGGGTCCTCGGCCAGAAACAGAGCAAGTACGGCTGTATCACTTGCAAGAAACGGAAGGTGCGGTGCGATGAAACGATTCCGGCGTGCCTTACATGCGTTAAGTCTGGTCGAGAATGCGCAGGCTACAAGCGTATCTCAAAGCTGCAACATGCTGCATATCAAGATCTTGTGGTCTTAGAGCAACCGAGTATCTCCCCGAACGGCTCTGCGACTGCCCAGCCTATGATACGGCTCGTCATAGATTGCCTGTCGTCGGATCCTCATCGGCTATATAACCAAGCGTCCGGAGAAATTTTCCAGACTATACTGCCTCAGCTTGCCGCGACATGGCCATGTGTTAGCGCTTCAGCAGCAGCCCTTGGTGCCGCCTACGACTTCTCCGTGCTCCGTCAAGATCGAGCTGATGGCAGTGCTGTGGCAACGAAGTACTACCTGGAGGCACTTCGGCAGATCCAGGAGGAGTTGAAACAGAGTGATGCATCAATAGTGCCTCTGCTTTTGGCTGCGGCACTGTTGGCTGCGGCCGAGAGCGTCCAGGAGCAACAGCATTTGGCCTTCAATCATGTATCAGGAGCCTTCTGCATGGTGCATCTCAGGACTCTGGGACGTGGTGTGCTGACGAAACCCGCACGGCTGACCGAAGGCCTGGAGCCTCTCATCACCATGTATGGCGAGCTCGATCAGCATATTTCGTCCTGGTCATGGGGTCGAATACCTGGGTTTCCACCGATGCCAGTGCCACCACGCTTGCAGGATCTACGAACGATTGAAGATCTCATCGAAATGCAGCCAATCTTGCAGCAGCACTGTTTGCATCTGATCGGAAACGCAGCACATTCAATACCTGATGCGAAGCAGATTTGTGTCCGGCACGAGTTGTTCAGCCAGCAGCACGACTTAGTCGCAGGCCTCAGACGATGGCTAAGTGCTTGGCTCAACCTTGTTGACAATTCACACGCAAGTGTCTCCCTAAGCAGTTTGCGACATTTACAGATTCTTCGGATCCAGATGCTGAACATATACATCGCCACATCCAACATGAAGCCGTCATGTCAGACCTCATACGACGTATACGCTCCTGATTTTGAGGAGATCATTGCGTTGGCTGAACAGATTTTGCAATCAAGCTCCGAGAGCACGAGTTCCGGTTCTTCTCCAAGCACAAGCGCAAGTTCTTCAACTATGTCAACGCCTTTTGCGCTTGTGCCAGGAGTAATCCCGGCATTGAGCTTCACCGCACGCAAATATCGGGCGCCGATTGCTCGCCGCACTGCGCTCAGACTGCTGTCACGAGCTGGAATTGAAGGACCCTTTCACGCGTCATTCGAGGCTCGAGTGGCTGCGCACTTGATTGCATTTGAGGAGCAAGCGCACTTCCTTGACCCTCCATTATCTGTGTTTGACGATGCATTCAACGTGAGTTTGCCGCCCGCTGGCTCTTCCATGCCTCCCGAACGTGACAGGATTTGCGTGGCGTGGGTTGTCATGGAGGTAGACGAGGATGAGTCGTCTTGCGGTCCAACCAACGATCCGGCACACACTGAACATCACCATCATGATCACGGCCCGAAGTTGCAATACGCGAGGAGCAGGAGCAGATACTTACACGTCACGCGGGCTCGAGGGCAGCCATGTATGCTTGGACCGAGGCCTGGCATATTTGGTAATCCAACGGGAGGCTTGGTCAGAATCATTGATGGAGATGGGCTCTGTGCTCTAGAAGATCTCGCGAATTTCGAAGGACAGCGAAAGTGGGATCCAATTTCGACGATGGAAGTTCAGTATAGATGATAGATACCTGTACATATGTTCCCGCCTTCAAACTATTGCACCAGTCGTAAACATATGTCGGCACGATGCGTGTCATCCGGCTTGGGTTGTTTCAAATGACGTCGCCTGGCAAGAATTGGGAGGGTATTTCGATCTCGATGCCTCCAGATAACTCCCATCTTGACATAATTACATGCCACTTTTTCACGAGCCTGGTCATCAACTCTCACTGCCGGCTCAAGAGCTACGTGTAGGATGCGGTAGGCAGCTTTGATGGCCGACTCGCTGTTTAGCTCGGCCTTCTCGTATGTGGGCTGGGCGTTTCTCCCAGCGGTACAACCTTTCTTTCTTCAAGATGTACCCATCACTGACCAGTGTTGACAGCAAGCGACGAGATTACTGCAGTCGCTCTACTACCGCCTCACATACCCTGCCGGCAGTCGCCAACCACACCTGGCGAGCCTCTGTACGCGGTACACCACCGCCGAATCCGTGTCATCGTCCTTTGCCTCTACCTGATCTACACCCTCACGCAGGCGCTGTACGATGTCAAAGTGGCTGGCGACTTCTACACTCTCCTCGGCGTCACGCCCTCGAGTCCCGAACGCGAGGTCAAGTCCAAGTTCCGTCGCCTTGCCGCCATTTTTCACCCAGACAAGGTCCGCGACGAACAGCAGGCGGCGGAGGGGGCATTCGTTAAGCTGAAATTGGCGCAAGACACAATCCTCGATCCCGCAAAGCGGTTCGCATACGACCGCTTCGGCCCTGCCGTTGTAAGCCAGAACAGGCCGGGCCTCAAGACGACGACAGACTATGTGTATCTGGGGCTACGAAGCAAATTGCCAGAGTATATCGGAAACGCAGTCGTGCTGGTCGTGCTCAACTATGTCTGGCTGAGCAAATGGGGCCAGTTCTGGCGGTACTATGCTGTTGCGGTCATGGCCTTCCTCGAGCTGTACTTCCTCACGCATACGTTCACTCCCCCGCCTGCAATGGCGAGGGCAAGTGCAGCTGCCTGCGCGCTGTTTCCTCAGCTGCTGCCACACCATTTGCTGCCTTTTCAGATCCTGGCAGTCGCTAGGAAGCTGTCCATGTCGCTGAATATCTTCATTTCTCAATTGGCACCACCGTCAGCCAAGGTCGCTGCGGATCCAAGTCAGCAGATTCTGCAGCAGGTGGCTCAGTTGAGCAATATTGCGACGCGAGTCGATGAGGAGGCCACTGGACTGCTAAGACTGCAAATGGCACCATTCCAGGGCAGTCCTCGGGAAGTGCATATCTTACGAGACGGCATGCGCGAAAGTCTGATCGCCAATGCTGTTCAATCAAGTGATGGTGTCCGACAAGCAGTACAGGAAGCGCAGATCAGGCGGCGGGCTGCTGCTGCTGCTGAAGTCGACCGATGAGGGATTGTGTCGGACATACCGTTGCGTGGTTATGATCTTTCAAGACAGCCAAAGCTAGGTCACAGCAATAATGCTGTACGAAGTAGCAAATCTGGCCGAATCCGGTGCATGCTGGAAGCGAATATGTATAGCAACCCCTGGACGGATAGCCTAGCACCGTGTCTCGGTGCCTAGCTCCGGAGGGCAACTACCCGCGACATTAAAGCACCAGGCACACCCTACAGTAAGTTGTCGTTCTATTACGACTTACTCACGACCACTGCCGAATACGTTCGATCACATTTAACATCTTTTACTGTGCCTGCACCAAGCAACGACTGCTCGCAGAGGACGTCACTGGGTTTCTGGTCAATGTAAAAGTTGAACCGCATTCCAACAACAACGTTCGATGACGAATCTAACGGGTACCAACCTTGAGGCTAGGCTGTTCACGGCCCGGGAGACCCGCTTCTGCAGGTACCTAAGATCAATATTCGGCTGCCCAGGGGTCAGTCTTTGGGGGCTCTTTCGGGTAATCGGGGCTCAGCCTCCACAAACAATCAAACTGTCTACGCGTTGAAGTCGTTGGAATCTGCTCACCTGCGATGCGACCTCTCTTTCGCCTTCCTGGACACCTCTGTACGGTCCACGCCTGACGCGGGTCAGCGTCTGCGCCCATACCAGCATGCTGCTACTACGAGCTGGATCATCATCGCAGCACTCGCCTTCGCCTGCCATGCACAAATCACGACCACATTGTATTGGCCCACGAATACCTCCGATGCACAGGGCCAGACAGCTTTCAATGAAGGAGACACACTCATAGTAATGTGGAACGCAATGCAGGGCGGTCCGGACGATCTTTGGATTGCTGGCAGCGATGATCAGTACCATAACAGGATCGCATCGAATCAGATCATCGCAGAAGATGGCTCAATCACTTACAAGATCGCTATGGGCAACGAGGCCATCAGCGCGAATGCTGACGGCTCGTGGGGGCTATTCTTCATTCCTACCGGTGCCCAATTCGACAAGAGCGCCGAATCGACTTACAATGCTGGCCCCCGATTTCAGTTGTTCAAAGCAGGAGACCCTATCCCGAATAGTGAAGTGTCTGCCACGTCTACCACCACAAGCGCAGCATTTAGCCCCACGGCAACCTCCGTGGTCGTCTCCCCAACAAATGCGTCACAGCCTACAAGTAACGCAAGCGCAGACAACTCGCCAGGCCTGAGCCGCGGAGTCCTCACAGGGATCGCGATCGGCGGCATCGTCGGCGTATGTGCCATGCTTGGTCTTCTGTTTTGGGCACTTCGACTAAGAAGGAAAGTCAAAGCTGCCAACAATCATCGATCTTCCGGCATCATTCCACCGTCGGGTATCATGCCAGAGAAGAACGAGCCAAGATCACCGGGGATCAGGACAGTCAGTGGTCTTCACGAGGCTCATGGTGACCGACATCAGCCGATCGAGATGGAGGCTAAACGGAAATCGATGTATCACGTCCATGAGATGGCTGGATGAGAGCAGGTTGCCAGTTCTTCCGAGAAAGCATTTCGTATCCTAGCTTCAAGCAACCAGACACCTGCGTTCATTCTGGCGACGCGTCACAAACATTGGCCGGAGATCTAGCATTCCGACATGCAGAGCAAGACACAGAGTCCCTGGCACGAGGCACCATCGCCATTATGACGGCCATATAGGGAAGTCAGGACCTTCTAGCCACATCTTCTGCGGCCAGACTGATCAATTCTGCTCGGTCCTCTCTCGCAACAGGTCCATTGCTGTTGCCTGCGTCTGCGCGGAGCAGATCTCGTCCCAAATGCGCCGAGGCTGCGCGGCAGAATCAACATTCAATTAGAGCTTGCGAACAATGGCACTGCGATGTCTTGCATGACACCTACTATGGGCTTCGAATCTACTCAGATATCAGGCGGCAGATTGCTTGAAGTTGTAGGACACGTTCGGAGCTTATACCCGATTGGCTTGCCGAAAGACCTCGGCGATGACTTTTGTGTTTGTGGGGGCATCCGAGGAGCATCGCAAGGCAACCCCTCTTATCGTATCCCCCAGAACTTCGAGATGGAAAACGGCAGAATGCGAGGCCAGTCGCCTGTATCAGTGGATTACGAAAAGAATCTGCTTCTGCCCTGAAGGACGTCTCCTACACAAGACAGACTTATTGATAGACTCCGGGTGCAGCAAGGGCAGTCAAATCGATTAATGTTTCTCTCAAACCCTCAAGCATATCTCTAACAGCTTCACCTCTCGTTCTTGGACTCTTGCAGATCTTCCTCCCTCGACGGCCCGTCAACCATCGAATTGTCCTCCACCGATGCCATGGCACCCATCATCTACCAAAACACTGGCCCAACCCCTTGGGTTGACGTGCCTAACCTCGACTTGTTGACCTTGCTGTTCGGTAAATCTGCTCCTGCTCCTTTCCTTTTCCATCTCTCTATCTTTTCCCCGTACACAGCTCCATTTCAGACGGACGCGCCCAACCCACGGACCTTCAGCCTTGCTCACCAGCTTCACAGACAGCGAACACGCCCCCTTCCAACCCGAAACACCTTCGCACCTGGATTCCCAGTCCCCAACGAACTGCCTGACCAGAGCTCAACTCCTTACGCTGTCCCAACGCATCGCCCACGGCTTGCGCACCAATCATGGCCTAGGCGCCTCCGGCCTCAACACCGACGTCGTCACCGTCATCTCCTACGGTCAGATCTTGGTCCCGGCGCTGTTCTACGGCGTGTTAATCGCTGGTGGGGTCTATAGCGCCGCGAGTCCGAGCTCTACTGTCGGAGAGTTTGCTAGGCAGATTGAGCTCGGCAAGTCGAAACTGGTGGTCATCTCTCAGGAATTCGAGGCGTTGACGAGGGAGACGCTTCGGCTCCACGGACAACGACTAGGAATCGGGACGGAGAATGTGCTCGTGCTGGATTCTACACCCGACAAGTGGAGTCTACGCACGCTGGACTCGGGGGACAGCGCCATCTCCAGCCGACTGCTCGACTGGGAGCGCATCACGGACCCGAAGAAGTTGAAGGAGAGCCTCATCGTGATCCTCTGGTCCAGCGGTACGACAGGTCTGCCCAAGGGCGTCATGCTCTCTCACCAAAACCTCGTCTGCGAGACCTACCTGACGGCATTGTCCGGACGAGCGTGGGGCGAGAAACAGCTTCAACATGATCCCTCCTGGACGCCGACGCCGTACCGCACCCTCGCGCATCTGCCATTGAGCCATATCGCGGGCTTGTTCGGGTACATCATCGGGCCACTGTACTCCGGCGGGCTAGTGGTGTGGATGCGGAAATACAACTGGAAGCAGTTCTACGAAAGCGTGTCCAAGTTCCAGATCACATTCTTGTACACCGTGCCCAGCATCTTCCTGCGCATCGCGAAGAGTCCTGAAGTAGCCGACCACTTTCGGACAGTGGAGACAGCAAACACGGGCGCCGCGTCAATGGACGGGCCGCTGCAGCGCGCTGCGAACAGCAAATTGGGCAAACGCGTAGGTGGGGTGGGGAAAGAGGAGACATTTATTGGGCAGACCTGGGGGCTGAGCGAGACGACTGGTGCCATTACTGCGCAACCCAAGGGGGAGGTTGATGATACGGGCTGTATTGGATCTGTGCTCCCCAACGTCGAGATCAGGCAGATCGACACCGATACGCTGAGGGATGTTGAGCCGGGAACGCCGGGACATATGGTCGTGCGCAGCCCTCTTGTCACTCAAGGCTACTTCGGCAACCCTGAAGCGACGGAGAAGAGTTTTGTCGTGTTACCGGATACGCCGAAGGATCCGGGGGAGAAATGGTTCCTTACGGGGGATATTGCGGTGTATAGGGATGGGAAGTTCTACATCGTGGACAGGGAGAAGGAGATACTGAAGTACAAGGGTCAGCAGATCGCGCCGGCGGAGGTTGAGAATGTGCTGGCCACGCATGAGGCTGTAGGAGAGGCGGCGGTTGTGGGTGTGGAGGATGGTGGAGAGAGTGGTGCTGGGGAGGTGCCGAGGGCGTATGTGGTGAAGCGGCCTGGGGTGGAGGTCAGCGAGGACGAATTGAAGAGGTATGTGAAGGAGAGAATGGCAGAGTATAAGCAATTGAGGGGTGGCGTGGTGTTTGTGGATGAGATCCCGAAGAATGCCATTGGGAAGTATCTGAGGAGGGAGTTGAGAGAGAGGGCGAAGAGGGAAGTCGGTGGTGGTGTGAAGGCACGACTGTGAGGTGATGGCCGATGCTGCTGGGAAACAGCGAGAGTGTGCTTCCGGTCGACGAGAGAGGATCGTAGAAAGACAGACAACAACTCTGGAAGGCACATCTCCGGTGAAATTAGCTCGATAGTACTGGGCGAGCAAGTGCTGGCGCGGTCGCAGAACGTTCCTCAGGGTAGCGACTCCGTACCTAGGTACGTCTTGCTTCACCCGATCCTTGAAACAAGCGGAAGAGGAGTCCAAAGCAGCTCGTATCATGATCCCGTTGGCTCACGTTCTGTGTGTGTACCGCCTACCGACTTCTTGACAAAAGTACCTACATAGCAGTAGAAACTTCAGGTACAGACTTCAAAGACCTGCGTGCTGTCGCCTTCTCCAACAGGCAGTGACCAATGCCTCGGCACCCCCAACTGCCGCTATCAGTACCCTCCAATTACCTTACAAATCAAGATCCTTACATACCCTTGGCCGCACAACTCCTTCGGATTGAGCGTTGACGTGCTCGATAAGAGGTAAGACGTCAATCGTGAACAAGCTCTCTCTTTTCTGTGCATCTGTCAGGCGAGAAACGCGTGGACAGAGCAACGGTAAAGCGGACCGCGGGAGAGTTGACGGACGGCCTATTGAAAACTTACGAGCGTTTGCAGGATTCGTAAACCACACATCGCGCGAGGTTGCCACGGGCTTTATCATCAGGTCTAATCGCAGAGAACAGCGGTTCGAATCCAGCAAAGACCATCATAAAAGCTCGACGAACGTCACCTCCACCAGCAGCTCTCCTGGACACAGCCTCGACAGCATACGAGCATCGCAACACCAGCAGCAACCATGGCCACCAGGCTCGACACCTCGAACCCGCCCTACCCCAACATCCCCTACTTCACCCCCAAGCACCTACAAACCCCTGGCGCCCCGACCGCCTTGAAGTCCGCCTCTCCCAACAACGGCACCACCGACGCCACGCCCACCAATGGCACCACCGCCTCCCCGAAATCCGTCCCAACCCTCTTCAGCCCGCTCACAATCCGCAACACAACCCTCCGCAATCGCATCCTCGTCGCCCCAATGTGCCAATACTCCACCGCCCCCACGGGCCCAACCATCGGCCAACTCACCGACTACCACATCGCGACCCTAGGCCACTACGCCCTCAAAGGCGCCAGCCTGGTCTTCATCGAAGCCACTGGCGTTCAGCCACGGGGGCGCATCAGCCCGAACTGTCCTGGCTTGTGGTCGGATGACCAAATCCCTGGGGTGAGAAGGGTAGCGCAGTTCATCAAGTCCCAGGCTCGGTGCCAGGGATCCAGCTCGCGCATGCGGGAAGGAAGGCGGGTGTGGTGGCGCCGTGGGTTAGGGATATTGTGAAGGAGCGGCTTGGAGGGAAGGCGCCTAAGGCGGTGAGTTTCAGGGCGGGGGAGAGCGAGTGGTCGGGTCCGGAGAATGAGGTGTGGGGACCGATGGGTGGGGAAGGGGAGACTTGGGATGGGTTGGTTCCCGGGAAGGATGAGGCGAGTGGGTATGTGGTGCCGCATGGGATGACGGAAGAAGAGTGTCGGGAATTGGTGCTGGATTGGGGACGGGCGGCGAAGCGGGCGGTTGAGGCGGGGATCGAGGTTATTGAGATTCATGGCGCACATGGGTATTTGATTCATCAGTTTTTGAGTCCGGTGACGAATCGGAGGAGGGATGGGTATGGTGGAAGTTTTGAGGGAAGGACGAGGTTGTTGAGGGAGGTAGTTGCGGAGGTCAGGAGGAATATTCCGGAGACGATGCCGTTATTTTTGAGGGTTAGTGCGACAGAGTGGTTGGAGGGGACAGACGTGGAGAGGGATGTCGGAGATGGGGGAAAGAGTTGGACGGAGGAGGATACGACGAGGTTGGCGGGGTTGTTGCCGGGATGGGGGGTGGATTTGTTGGATGTGAGTTCGGGTGGGAACCACCCGAAGCAGAAGGTCGATATGTTCAAAAGCAAGGATTATCAGGTAAAGATTGCACAGAGGATTAGGAAGGAGATGAAGCGGCAGGGCAAGACGTTGTTGATTGGTGCGGTCGGGTTGATTACGGAGGCGGAGCAGGCGAAGGGCATCGTTGAGGAGGCGGAGGTCGCGGTCGCGATGACACAGAAGCCTGCCAACGGCGATGCGGATGGCGAGGCGATGGCCGACGTGATTCTTGTGGCTAGGCAGTTCATGAGGGAGCCGGAGTGGGTGCTGAAGGTGGCATGGCAGTTGGGAGTCGATGTCGCATGGCCAAATCAGTTCCTGAGGGTGAGGTTTCCTAAGCTTTGAGGGTGAGTGGCGCACATAGACAGACAATACATGAGAAGGAAAAGACAGAGATAGATCGAGAACATGGACAATAGAAGTGTCCAAATCATCCCACGAATTCGTCCTTTCTGCGAGATATTTCCTTATCAATGTGTGCAACAAATGCATTCGGGTATATAAGCTCGGACGGGCATCCGATGTCCATCATGTATTTGATTGTCCCAATCAGCAACTGGTATGGCTCGCAAGTAGAGCCCATAAATATATAACACTATAGCTGCCTGCAATATCTCCAAGATCTCAGTGACACAGCAGCGAAGAAAAGCAATGGGACCCGCCATCCAGAGATCCCAGATTCGAAGTCTTCTTAGTCCAGGAAAGTCGATATTCATCAGTTCCCCAATCTGAGGAACTGGTTCTGTAGTTGCCGCTTGATCTCAGCTGCAATGGCATCGTTGTCAACCGAGCCTCGAGGCGAAGCGATCGACGACTCGTCAGTAGTGTTGGAGTCGGAGCGCGAGGTCTTTTCGACAACCGGGATTTCGATGGCTTGCACGTTTGCTGTCTCAATGACCGATGCGGTCTGTGCTGGGGACGAGATCTTGGCTTCGATGCCAGTTGTAGGTGCTAGTGAGAGAAACTGCATGGTGGGCAATCGGTGTTTTGGTGCTTTGGTGTCGAGTATCTGGGTTGATGGACTCTTTAAATTGCTGGATGGAGGGCGAGCGTTGGTTGAGGTCGACTGAAGGTGATGGTTATGAGGCTTAGGTCTTGTCTTGGGCTGTTGCAGGAGGCTATATGCGCCGACAGGTTGCAGTCAATGTAGTGCTTGGTCAGACAGGTCCAAAAGCAAAGTCAGGCCGACGTTTGGCCACGTTCTGCACGTTCCAGTACCTTTGCTGTTTCGAGTATGCGTGCTTTGGTGGGTGGCGTGGGGTGCTGGTCTTTCAATATTCTAGCACTGGCATGTGGCAGCGTTTGTTATTGTGTGGGCTTGTTCAGCGCGTGACAGAGCGATTATTCACCACGTGCTATGGTATGCTCAGGTAAGCGCGTGGAGGTTTCAGTACGAGGCTGACAAGCGGTGTGCGTGGGATGCTCAACAGAATAGATACGACGTGTTCGAGATTCTCTTTCAACGACTTACTCTATATTTCCAGGAGCAGCGGAAGGTGAGGATGTATATAGTTCCTACCTGGACAGACATGACTCGGGGTAGGGACAGGTCTCGGAATATTTGGGGATGATTCAAGGCTGCTCCGATCGCAGAATTCCCAGTGGCCAGATTTCCAATCTTGGACGGGTGCATCCGGCACCACATGATGCGAAGTCGCAAGGTTTGGACTTGCTATCCGGTATGGAGTCGCTGGTTGGTGCGTTGGACTAGACAGAAGCATGGAGGAAGGGAATTGTTGTTGTTTGATAACCGTACCTCGGTATGGTCGTCTGAGGTGAAGATCAGATCCGCTTCCAGCCGGAGATGGTTTTCCAGCCCCACCTCATGAGGCGCACTTTCTCGTAGTTCAGGTTGCAAGGTCATGGGGAAGGCGCAAGTCACATGTGGATGCGATGGCCAGGCCTGACTCGGGGATCGTCCGATGTATTCACAGCCAGCATGGCAGTGTTGGGAGTTTGAGTTCTTCCCCAAGGATACCGTGGTGACAATGGCCCCGTGAAGTTGTCGATGACGCCCGGTTCGCGTTCTGCGACACTGACTCGCGAAACGTTGCCAACGACATCATACAACAACTCACTGGCAGCCGCGTTGGCGGAAGCGGCTTCTATGACATCGAGTCTGCCATGCTAATCGCGTTTTCTGGCGTGTTTCAAAGCAAGCCAGATCTCACCCTCGGCTGCTCGGACCAGCGGCTGGGGCTCTTTCGGCTATACTGTGACGTGCTTCCTGGATGGTGACATGGATCGCAGACTTTGTGAGCGGTCGCAGAGAACATTAATTATCACCATAACGTGCTGAAGGAGGATGGTAGAGAATGGTTGAGGCTCTGTTGAATGCGCTACAAAAATGTAGAAAAAAAAACCGCCGTTGCAGTTCAAGGCATAAGGCTGATTGCCGGCTAAAGTATTCTAGGCATCGCAGCCCCGGTGTCGGCGAGCTTTGATGTCATCGGCGTGCGAGCACCCCCAAAATCTGGGACAGGTACCTTGCCGTGGATGTGCCACGCGAAGAGCTTCTGACAAGCTTGACCCTGCGCATGACTTGCATGAACGTTGCTCAAACATTCCAGGTACCGTAGATCATCAGCCTCAGTTTCGTCCCGTAGGCCAGAATCAGCACGGCACCCACAATTCGAACGCGATGGCCTCCTTCAGCCTAGGCAACGTCCCACACTTCCGCCCATCCCACATTTTCCCACTG
Organism: Cyphellophora attinorum; assembly: GCF_001299255.1. Taxonomy (NCBI): domain Eukaryota; kingdom Fungi; phylum Ascomycota; class Eurotiomycetes; order Chaetothyriales; family Cyphellophoraceae; genus Cyphellophora; species Cyphellophora attinorum. Next base: position 376,574 of record NW_017253251.1, on the reverse strand, counting down.
CTCGGAGGTGTTGGAATGGTGCTCGGCGCTGTTCTACCATTAACAAATCCACCCAATGCCATTCGAACATTTGGTCTGCCTGAGCACATTGCCCGCTCAGGGCCTGCACAAGCCTGCTTTACTATTTACGGCTCGAGGGCTGCATCCCTTGGCGCAGCGCTGTTCATTTTCTACTATCAGGGGAAACTCAAGGCGGTCGACACTATCCTATCGCTCCAGGCGTATGCAGGTATCGTCGACGCGTATGTATGCTGGAAGGAGGGCGTACCACGGAAAGCAGTTGCTAGACTCGCGACAGGGCTGCTCGTAGGTGCATGGGGTATCATGGGCTTGACAGCGGGAGACAGTACAGTCTAGAGTACGTGGTGGTCGTGCTTTGGAGAATTCGGCTGGCTTCTATGCACTCTGTCGGCTATTCTGGTCTCGAAGCACAATTTTGGCTGGCAGGCCAAGCCTGGGATGCGCTTTGATCTCTCGCTCGTTGCTCTCTTGATAGAGCTGTGAACCAAACAAAGGAGGTGCGTCCGATGGGTACTGCGGAACGATGTCCATATCCCTTATGGTCAATGCCAAAATCAGCCGGATCTCAGTCATGGCATGCTCCTGGCCGATACAATTTCTTGGACCTAGCTCGAATGGTCGATAGGTGTTCTTGCGCACATACAGCTCTTCGCCTTCTCTGGCAAGAAATCGTTCCGGAATGAATTCGTGTGGTCTAGGAAAATACTTTGCCATTCTCTGCTCGGCCGAAGAGGCAGACTGTAACATGAAGCCGTGTACTGGTAGCCTTGTACCTGTCTCCGGATGAATCAGGAAGAAGTCTTCCGGCGCCTGTCTGACAGACCCGACCGTCGGCTGGAGCCGAAGTGTTTCCTTGATCGCGGCAGTGGTGTAAGTCAGCTGGCTCAGAATCTCTGGAGAACGTGATATAATAGCGATACTGTCTTGCAGCCCAGATTTGCCCAGCACCAGGTTCATCTCTTCGCGTACGAGAGCCAACTTGGTCGGATTCTCGTTCAGATATGCATAGACGAAGCAAAGCGTGGCGGTAGTCGAATCGTGTCCAGCGAAGAAGAAGATCTTGAATTGAGATACCACGACATCAAGCCAGTGAGGATCCAAAGGTGCAATGGTCGAACAGTCCTTCGTGTAAGCAGCTATGACCAAGTCTGTCATGGTTTTGCTGGCACCTTTCGGAACTTGACTTTCGATGCCCGCGATCACGCCCGGGAGACAGACTTTCCGAAAAGCACGATCGTTTCTCCAGGTGAAGTAGTAGCGCATGGGATTGAGGAGTTTTTGGAGGCCCATTGGCGAAAAATGGGTTGCGGTCCACGAGACTTGGTTGCGAAGGGCTGTGTAGAGGGCGTTCTTCGCAGTAAGACTTTTCAATCTCACTCCTCTGACGACCATTAGCCTGTCGCAACTTTACTGTGGAGCAACGAACTCACAGGGCTACTCGGCCTATCACGTCAACAGTCAACTTCGTGGCCACGTCCTCGAGTATGAAGGTCTCTCCGGTCGCAGCTAAACCTTCAAGACACTGTCTGAAATCAAGGACCTCCTCCAACATAGCTGGCACAAGAGAAGTAATGTTCTTAGCAGAGAAGCCTGGGTTCAATATGCTTCTCCATTTCTTCCAGGCCTCACCGTGCTGTAGGGCTAGGTCGTTACCTTGCGTCCAGCTCCCGAATTGCCACTGAATGAGGTCGTGCTTTGGCAGTGATGGTTCTTGACAGAACTGGCGCATCATATCCGGGTTGAATACAAAGATGCTCGGAGGTACCACAGGCCACAAGTCCAGGTAGCAAGCATCATACTTGCAAACCTCTGGATGGTGCTTCATCAAAAGCGTCGGCATATACTGTCCGTGTATGTCTGAGGGGTACTGAGCCATCAGCTTGCCCAGCTCCGCCAGATGTCCCCATAGCATCGAATGCGGCAATGTGGGCTAAAGTTGTCAGTTGCTGGTCATGCACGAGGCTAGCCAGTAGAACATACAATGCCATATTTCTCAGGTATATCGTGCACTAGCTTCCTCACACGATAGCCTTTCAACACCGCCTGAGCGATTTTGATGCATGCAATAAATGCGAAGACCCAGAGCAGGTGCGACGCCAAGAAATTCGACATCTTGGTTGGCAGTTGCAACAGGAGCGCTCAACGGAAGTAAGAGACCTGCAAGACGTTCTTGAAAGAGACAAAATGGTGTCCATAGGTGGTTTCGTAAGATCCATGGCAGCTTGAGTCGACATGCCGCACATCATATAAGCTCGGGACTTATAAGTCCGCGCTATGCTGTGTTCTGGGGCGAAGAATTGATACAACACCCAGAGGTTGCCTCGCAAGAAGATTATGACGTATGTGATTGGCCAGTAGCCATAAGCGGAGCCATTTTCGAGATGGGTGCCACAACCCGAACGCAAGATCGTGTTCTGCTTCATCGTTCAGAAGACCAGTTTCCCATCAAGGACTGCAGCTTTTGGACGTTGGTTCCGAAGCACGCGTTCATGTCGGTAGACATTAATTGGGACACCATCACTGGTGGTTCTGATGGAGAAGCCCTTGCACTCAAAATTCGCGATTTCGTCCACGACAAGTTTCAGCAAATCGTGCTACCTCGCTTCATCAAATCAGTCAACGTCCACGAGTTCCACTTTGGATCGACATGTCCAGAGATAGAGATCAAGGACATCAGCGACCCACTGCCGGACTTCTATGAGGATGATGGTGACAGCAGTGACGATGAGAAAGATGCTACAGCGGAAGGAGGCGCGAGGCTATCAACCATGAGTAACTTACCCAGCCTGGACACTGCGCGCGCCAACACTGCATCTTACGTCGAGGCACAAGACCGTCACAACAACCGTTCTCATCCCGATAACCCATTTGCTGAGATGGCTCGTGCTGGCACTCCCGGCATACCTGGCGGCACATCTAACTTCAACTATTTCCACATGCCAATCAGCGGCCTTTCGGGAGCACAGACGCCTCTGGCAGCGGTAGCCAGTGGCACGCCATTCACGCCCGTCGGATGGCCCATCGATAGATCTCAGTCACCAGTGCTTAATCTGCCGCCAGGAAAGAGAGCGCAGCAGCAGTCCAGCCATGCTCATGAGCACAACGACCCATCCACGCGACCGTCGACAGCAAACACGTTGCTGACCCATGTCGAATACCCACCAGACAACTCTTCAGCGTTCTACGGCAGTCCCCAGAAAGTCGCTGATGATCCCTCATATGACGCAAGCTCTCCGATAGGGACACCGGGTATGCACAACGTCCAGCCGACCGACTTGCAAGTCGTGGCCCGGGTGAAGTACTCTGGAGACGTTAGTCTCATGCTCACGGCCGAAATTCTTCTCGACTACCCAATGCCCAGCTTTGTCGGTATTCCGCTCAAGCTATCGATTACAGGAATGACCTTCGACGGGGTTGCTATCATCGCCTACATCAAGAAGCGGATGCATTTCTGCTTTCTTGACCCGGAAGATGCAGACACATTGGTCGGTGACCATGTCATGCAGGACGAGCCATCACAAGATGGTGCTAACCGAGCCAAGCCGAAGAGTTCGCTTCTCGATCTGGGTCTGCTGAAGGACATCCAGATCGAGAGCGAAATTGGCCGTCAGGAAAGCGGCAAGCAAGTTCTCAAAAATGTTGGCAAGGTGGAAAGATTCGTTCTTGAGCAGATTCGAAAGATCTTCGAAGAGGAGTTTGTCTTTCCAAGCTTCTGGACTTTTCTCGTCTGAAGATGTGTATCGCCCGAAGCGAGCACCTCAGCATGCATACCCGCACTGTTGGGATCCTATCAGAAATTCTTTGTCACCAGGTCCGTCCCGGATCTTGAAGTCGGTCAGCCGGTTTACAACCCTGTCAGGCACCAAGCCAATCAGAAGCCGATAAAGCTTCCATGATCGGGGATGGCATGTGCCACGTTGCACACCCGTCTGTGACAGACAAGGATTCAACAAGAACATCTCATGACTTTCCATACTCGCGATCAACTTCGACGAATCGAGTCCGTGCAGAGAGTGATGTATGTCCTCATGGGCATCACCAAAGCCTTGTTTCATGCGAGCAGGTGACGTCGACGTCTTGGAGATCTCCCGGAGGCTTTATCCAAGCCCACCAAAAGAGACCCCGTGGCGCCGACAGAGTTTCAATTTCGCGGCTGATGGCGGGAGCATAAGTAGGTCCCTCCCGTTCGACCCATTGTTGTTCGCGATGCTGCGTCACTCTTCTGCATTGTACGATAGACCAACGGGTCCTTGCATACTATCTAGCTCTTCACGATGAAGCGCTTTCGGAGCTTCCTGAGCCGCAAGACATCACAGTCCGCTGACCAGGGTGCGCAGCAGGCCAACGCGGGTCCACCGCCTGCTGAACCACACCCCCAAGCACCACCACCAGAGGCTCAGCCTTCATCTGACGGTGACTTCAGTGTCCAGGCGACGTCCAACACGCTCAACATCGCTCTGGTCAACCAGTTCCCGGCTGGCTCAACAGTGTATGCTGTCGTTTCCGGCCGCGCCATCTCCAACAACAATGCTCTAGTGCTCCTCCGCTCCGATGGACGTACGCCCTACTATCCGGCCAGTCCTTCGCAACCCGGGTCTGCAGTCAATCCCAACGACGTCGCCATTCGCCTTGGCGCAACAGGAAGCACCACCAACTTGACAATTCCCTACATTGCCGGCGGCAGAATCTACCTCTCGCTGAACGAACCACTAAAGTTCTTCATCAACCCCGGTCCCGCTCTCGTCGAGCCTGCCGTCGCCAACCCATCAGACCCAAACATCGCTATCAACTGGGGCTTCTGCGAATTCACATTCAACCAAGACCAACTGTACGCCAACATCAGCTACGTCGACTTCGTTTCCAGCATTCCCATCGCCCTTGCACTGTCGACCGTCTCTTCCAACCCGCCACCAGCCGTCGGGGGTCTGAAGCCAGGCGGCCTCAACGGCATCGCCGAAGCGCTCCGCGCACAACGCCAAGCCGACGGTCAAGGATGGGACCAGCTCATCGTGCCCGGACCCAACAATAGTGCCCTGCGCGTCCTCTCGCCAAACATCGCACGCGTCACGAACAACTCCCTCTTCAATGGTTACTTCGAGCCCTACGTCAGCCAAGTCTGGTCACACTACTCTGGCTCCAGCGTCCTCAGGATCGACACACAAGCCCAATGGGGCGTCGTCACCGCCGATATCGCCAACGACGCCCTCGCCGTCTCCGAGGGCTCCAACGGCGGATCTCAAAAACCAATCGGTGGTGGAAGCGGAACCACATTCACCCGCCCCTCCACAGCCGACATCTTCTCCTGCAGCACCGGGCCCTTCGCCACAGGTTCCAACGCCCTCACCAACACCGTCATCCCGCGTCTCGCGGCGGCGTTCAATCGTAGTACGTTGCTGAAGACAGATCAACTGCCTGCGCCGCAAAGCACGTACTACCAAGAGGCGGTGACTAATCACTATAGTCGGGTGGTGCACGAATGGAACTACGATGGGAGAGGGTACGCTTTTCCGTATGATGATGTGCAGCCTAGCGGTGGCGGGTTGGAGCAGAGTGGGGAGGTGCATGCTGGGGATCCGAAGATTTGGACTGTCACTGTTGGTGGTGGGTCGTAGTGGTCACGAGATGATTGAGTTGATCGGAAGCGTGATGGCGCAAATCTCAACGGTTTGGCTCAGTGATAGATTTGGCATATGAGTAACGAATCTGCATTTTGCTCTTGCAGCTTGTGGTCACAATGATGGCGCCTTCTTGCTGTACGTGATGGTCGCGCTTGCCTGAACATTGCTCCTGCCGCTCCTAGTCTTGAGTTCGGAATCGTGACTGGCTCTTCTGGGCGTCAGTCGCTCCTTCCACAACTTTGAGATGGACGTCACCACTAAGCTAGATTAGCTGCAACTTCCACCCCTGCTCAGAGTAAGACTTATGTCCCAGCGCACAGAATGAGTGCAGGTATAAGAATGAGTCTATCAATGGTCGGGGCATCATCATCATACCAAAGCCGGCAGCTACTCGCCAGACTCGGACTGCCATGTCGCTTGCTAAAAATGCTACAGATCTATCGTTAAATGTCGCAAAAGGCCTTCACAGACACCAATGTCTCCTGATCCATCTCATCTCCCGCCAGTTCCGTCCTTATCTTGACCTTACAGCTCCTTCCTTGCACTCTTCCACTCCGCCACTAACCCGCGATAATCATCAATAGTATATGGCTCAAACAACTCCCTGAACCAATTCACAGGATTCCAGCCCCAGCTATTCTTCCCTCCATTTGACTTGCGGAATGTTCTCAAACCAAGGTCCTGCATCCACATATCCCACAACGGCACCTGGTCAAAGACAACATCAGGGTGATATCGTCCGTGACCGTATGGTGCGCGGAGATGCCAGTAGCGTGTCCAGAGGGCGGTTTCGGTGTAGATCTTCCTCGAAGCCGCTGCCTGAGACTCGAAGTCAGACCGATTGCTGTTCTTGTTGCTGAGAAGCGGCGTGTTTTCACTTTCTCTTTCTTTGTCGTCGTCGTTGTTCGATATCGGGCCGTCTGCGCCATGATGTTCGTCAAGCTTTTGCAATCCCTCCAGGTGACCGGTCAAATATGCCCACGCCCACAGGCACTGGATCTCAAGCTTGACCGTGTTGGCCAAATGTGTCATCATGCCCAGGAAGACCAGGTCGTACTGGCCTTGGCCGGTCGGACCAGGAGGTGCCATTCCGCGCCACAGTCGCCATGGCGTGAACGTCGCATTTGGGTCGTCTGTTGATTTGTATGGTCTAACAACGTCGCTCTTGGGCCCCTGGAATGGTCCACCTAAAAGCCTAGGGAACTTTGCACCAATAGTCTTGTCAGCAGTCGAATTGAGCTCATCCCAAAAGCTCGTCTGTTGAGGAGTCAGACTGTTCGAGGGAAGACCAAGACCAGCGTGAGAGATCGAGGGATGGAACTTGATACTGGGCTGAGCAGAGAAGCCGGTCGCTGTGATGAGGACATCTGAGGGAATGGTGGTCGAATAGGCGTCCGAGAGATGGATGCTATGTGAGGAGAATCCAGCGATATCGGCGCGATGTATTTGGACCTGACCAGTGCGAATGTAGTGATATACATCGTTCGGCTGCGGGTAGTTGTATACTCCGGTCGCTGTGCCGTACCAGAATGGGCTAGAGATGTATGTTAGCAGTGAAGTACATGGGGTTCTCAGCTTTCCGAGACTATGATGAATTCGTACCTTTGCTCTGGCTCAAGAACATTCAAGCATGCCTCCTTCTGGTATTGGCAGTCGTCCAGTGTCACATGATGGATATCGCCCCAGAATGCTTGGGTGACCTTTTTGCCAAGCCAACTGTTGTGAAGAAACGATCGCAGCCTCCCCATGCCGTCATCCCATATGTAGGGCGACAAGCATGAGATGAATCTCCTGACCACTAGTCGCTCTCTCAAGGCCTTGAAAGGCCCCAGACTTGCCAATGGAGGAAACACCCAGCCGGGTCCTTTGCCTGACTTACGAATTACCCAATGGACTTTCTTCCCGGAGGCTGCTGCCAGGTGAACGGCGTCGTAGGCTGATTTAGCACCACCCAGCACTGTGACAGCCTCGACAGTCTCGTTGATGATGGCGTCTGCCTTCTTGCCAAGATGCGTCGAGTGTAAGATAGGGCAGTTGTAGGTGGTCGAGTCCGGTAGCTCGGGGTAATGTGGTCGATTGGTGATCCCAGTTGCAACGATCAGCTTCGCTGTCTCGTACCTCTGCCTCGAGCCGTCGGATTTTCGAACTTGGACCTGCCAGCCATTTCCCGACTCGAGGCGAGCGATCTCTTCAACATACGTTTCGAAGTCGATGCGGCGATATAGGTCCCATTTCTTGGCATAACTATCAAGATATGCATACATCGCCTCGCCGCTTATCGGTGAATTGTCTGGTACACCGAATGATTCGTCCATGGGAAAGTCTGAGAAATCGAGTCCGCCTCTTTGGTTGTTGGTCCGGAGCCCCAAGTAGAGGTTCTCCTCCGCCCACACCCCGCCAACCGTCTTGTTCTGCGCATGGTCAGCATAGTAAACACGGACTATGATGGCGCATATACCCATCGACGAGTCTGAAGTCGACATTTTGGCCTTCGCATTCGATTATCGTTTTTGCTGCTACCAGACCGGCTGTCCCTACGGGGCCGTAAGTAGTCTGCTAAAAGGGCCGCGTTCGCTAGAACTTCGGGACACTCACCAGCACCGACAATGAGTACCTCCAGCATTTTCACAAAATCGTCAACACAGGCGTCGCTGAATCAAATAGAACAAGAAGAGAAGAGCAACAGGATATGTGAGGCAACATGAGTTCCTCGCATAGCTGTTTGCGCCGCAACACTGCCGACATGGCAACGACCCACCAAGGAGGGATGCCTGGCGGACGGCTCCAGGCGTAATCACTACTGCAAGAGATCTGGCGCTGTCAGCACCGAATGTGAGCCATCGTTCAGCGGCCAACCGATTCGCCTAAAGGACAAGGTTATCCTGGGCCGAGCATCATTGGTAGCAACTTGGATATCGTAAAAGCGGGCGCAGGATTCTGCCATATGCGTGGTCCCGGAGTCAATGCCACGCGTAGAACGGGACACAGTTTTCAGGGTCAGATAGCCTATGTGGCCACTGCTGGACCTGCCTGAAAGGTGTTTCAGCCGCAAGAGTTGCCCAATAAAGTCGTCAAGCAATATTCGTGAGCCATCAGCTGCTTTTTTGGCTTGGGTGGCCTGTGTTGCAGTAGAAAGTTGCTCATGACGAAGTCAACCGATGATCGCTGACTTCGTTCGGTTTTCGAGGAAGCGTGGGACGCGGCGTGATGTCTCAAGAGCATGAGATGCAATCAGAATCTTCCGAGTTGGGAAATGTATCTAGGAAAACGGGTTGGTGGATGTCAGCCCTAAGATGTGTTGGCGCAAAGATTTCAGGGCTTGGAGGGTCTATGCTGTCATTCAGCTGACGCATCTACCTGCTTCAAATTAATCAATGTTCTCTCACTGCCACAACTTATTATTGTGTCGATGACTCGCAGCATGAGACTTTGTGCACAAATCATTGCAGTGTGGTGAGTGATGCAAAGTTGAGCAACTTGATAATATTTCGAGGAAAGATCTTGAAGGTGGCTTGGGGAGGCGCCTGCCAGTTGAACGACAGAAACCGAGTAGTCGCATTAGCAGATTCACTTTCGAATTGTGTACGCTGGACTGCAGCAGCTAACAGTGCTTGATGCTCAATCGCACCTTCCGGATCTCCAGAGAACGCATAAGCGTACAAGCGACTCAGAAGGGAGGCGCGACGCTTTTGCGCCCACGGCGGTCTATCTCACCAATTCGAAACATCCTTCTGAGTCTTGTCATCCGGCTGCTTGCCCTCGCCACTACTAATGATCTCGTCGAGAACCTTCACCAGACCTTGCACTTCTTCTATAGTGTTATAGTGTAGCAATGAACACCGCACGACGCCATCATCCACATCAGGTATCCCCAGCACATCCTGGCACAATCGCTTCGAGTAGAAGTGGCCAGCACGACAGCCGTAATTCGACTTTGACTCGATCGCGTCTGTGATGCCGAATGACTTATGGCCCTTCACTCGGAAGCTGATGACGGGCACTCGTAGGCTTCTATCTGAGGACGCCTCGCCATAGATTTTGATGATGTCGGGTTTCGAGCGGAGATAGTCCAGCAGGACACCCTGGATGGCCTCTTCCTGTCTCGAAATGGCATCCCACCCTGTTGAATCGAGGTACTCAACGATTCTGGGCACGGTCTGGACCGATTCGTAATTGCCTGCTGCAAGACCCAGCATCTCCTCGAGAGTTGCGGTACTCTTGAAAAAATGTCCCAGACTCTCAATCTCAGAGCGTGCTCGATCGCTGATATATAGCATTGCCATATGTGGACCGTAGACCTTGTACCAGCTGAAGCTGTATATGTCGACACCGAAGTCTTTCACATCGATCTTTGCATGAGGCGCATATGCGACAGCATCAGCTGCGAAGAGTGCCCTTGGATTGGCAGCATGCACAACCTCGCTCAAGGCATTAAGATCTGTCACTGTTCCGAGAATGTTGGAGGTGTGAGTACACGCGACCAGCCGAGTCCGCTCGTTGACCAGCTTCTTCAGATCCTCGGGCACCAGCTTGGGGTTACTGGTTGTGTCCTTCGACGGCACCCACCAGTTGACCTTTAGACCTCGCCACTTCGCCATCTGTAGCCAGCCAGCAATGTTGGCTTCGTGGTCAAGTTTGCTCAGGACAATCTCGTCGCCAGGCTGGGTCTTCAGAGCCACAGAAACATTTCGGAAATGCTGCGTCGTCGAAGGCCCGAAGACGACCTGCTCGGGTGCTGCGTTGATATAGCGGGCGCCAGCATTGTGACCTTCGGAGAAGAGTTTCGTTGATTTTTGAGCCACTGGGTAGGATGCACCGAGCTGTACGTTATGATTATTGAGATAAGTATTGATGCTGTCAATAACGGTTCCTAGTACTTGACTGCCGCCTGCATTGTCCATCTGAGCGTCTCGCGTTAGTCATGGCATTGAATCTGAGAGTTGGTCCCGTACAAAGACTTGCTTCTGGTTGAGCGCGGGGAACGCTCCTCGCACGGCGTCGACATTCATCCCCGCGGAGCCCATGACTACTTCGGTATGCTCTCGCCTAGGTGGATTCAGTTTCTTAGCTCGTTCACTGAGTATGCTGTGACTGTAGGTGACCTCTTTAATTTCTGTCTGATGGTCGAAGGTCAGTAGCGACTATTCTGGCCAATATCATCATCGATAGCTGAAGGTGGGCAAGGAGGATTTGTCCGCCGGTAACGTTACAACAGGGTCCAATCACGCCCGCCGGCGTACCTGACTTTCTAGGCTAGAAGAGGAAGTTGACCGACCATCCAGGCCTGGCGCCGGCTGACTGGGTGCTCCGCAGATTTAGAAGTTATGTTATTGAGTGAAGTTGAGACAGAGAGTACTTAAGTATCGACATACGACAAAGCTACACCTTAATCCGAATTTTGCCTTTCTTCCTGCTAACACACCAACGACCGGCTGCCATCAAAAAGCCACCCAGCAAGATGGTTGTTCCCGCCCAAATCCTCGCGCCATCCCAATTACCATCAGCATTCCGACTGCCAATGATCGTTCCTGTGACTGGCGTGCCCACAAGACTTCCCACCGCCATAAATACAAAGCACAGTCCCATGCGCTGCCCGAAGTGAGTCATGTCTTCCGTCAGACTCGCCACGGCGGCCGGTGGAAGCGCGAGCATCCCGCCGCTGAAGAAGCCGTATAGAACACAGATGACGAGCAGTGATGGCAGCGAGTCAACGCCAATCCAGGCATATGCGAGGGTAGCGGAGAGAATGGCGCATGGGATCTGGACATTGAGTGGTCCCAGCGTGTCAGATATGAAAGCTGGCAGGAAACGACCGAATGCCGATGCTGCATTTATGATGGGAAGATAGTAAATCGGATCGAGACTGGACACATTAATCGCTTCCGCCCACTGAAACCACAAGGTCAGTGTATTGTGCAGTGAAAGCTCAAAGGGAATACATACGCTCTGGACGAATTGCATGAACACATAGAAACCCAGCAAAGCCACCAACATGCCAGAGCAGTAGCACAGGAATGGTCCTTCCTTCAGTGCACTGAACGCAAAGAAACCGCCTCTTTTGCGTGGAGGCAGTCTCGGTCTTAATACGGCTATGCTCACACTCAGGGTCGCCAGTGATACAAACCCTAGTATCCGCAAAGTCCAGCCGAATCCGACGATAGGCAGCAATTTCTGACAGATGATGGGCAGAATAATCCCACCAACAGCACTCCCACTTGTCACGATACCGACAGCCATGCCGCGGTGCTTGACGAACCACGTGCTTGCTGTGCCAACACTCGGAACAAGCAGACAGCCCATGCCAAGTCCAACGCAGAATCCCTGTGATAAGAGTGCTTGCCAGTATGTATGCACTAGCGAGGCGAGCATAAGTCCAACGACAATTAGACCCGTGCCAGTAAGCAGGAGGAAGCGCAGATAGCCTGCGTCAAAAAGTCGACCACAGATACCGCCCATGAAGAGGAGCAAGAACGCCTGAATTGAGCCGATCCATGCTGCAGTAGAGGGAGACGCAGTGAACGGTGGAGGATGTCTGGCAGAGGGCGTCTCGTAGTATGCTTGAAATGCTCCGTATGCTAATATCAGTCCCCAAGTGTTGAACATGAGGAGAAAGCCACCCAGTATCTGCAGCCAAGCGATGAGGCCAACATCGGGGGGCGGGATTGTTGTCGTCGGTTGCTTCTCCTCAATGCCACTGTTTGCGGCTTCTGCCCCCCTCGTTGAAGGGTCATGTTCTGCGTCGGCTAGAGTCGACTTGTCGTCTATCTCCTCCGGCATTGTATTGATGTCGGTGTCCTGTGATGACCTCCCTCACGACGTTGCGCCAAGTACCATGTGCTAAGTCGAAGGGCTTGTGCCTCAGAAGTACAATGGACCTCAAGTCTCATGTGATTCCTGTGTATACCAAAGGGGACCGAGTGGTTAAGAGCCGGTTATTTAAGACTCTATGCTTCATTTCAAGGACACTTTGACCGTGCTGCACGCGTGCTCTTTGTCTGCTTCAAGTAGACTCAAGTAGGTGCTGCTCCACATGGTCCGCGGGCCGCACCAGTGAGTGATTGCCTTCGTCACTGCCTGGTGTAATATGCTTGCATCTCCGCGGACAGCTTTGATTCAAAGTCTCTCGGGTACGCCGCTGGTCACTCGTGCCTTATAATTATGATGGAAAGATCCAGCGGCTCTCTGAGAGTATGACATTGCTAAAGAAACCGAGGTCGCGATGGTGAGGTGTCTGTCATTTGGAGAAGGCACGGAGAACACCGACAGCGACATTTTGTGTTGGGGAAAGCACCAGCGGTGACGATGACAGCAGGAGCCAACGTCGCACTTCGGCTACAGCAGCAGCACTTATAGTCCTGCCTACAATGCAGTCAGTCCGTACTTTTGGTGCGCTCAGGCAGCACCAAGATTACCCCAATCCGACGATTCCCACGATAAGGGCAATCTCAAGTACAGCACCCACCGGCTGTGCCTGCATTGATAATGGCCGTACGACGCCCCATGGGCTGGCTGATAAGATGTGATTGCCAAGTTTCTGTACAGTACACAATCACACTTGTGCCTGGCCCTCCGCTGTTGTTGGTTGAGCCAGCTCAAGCGGAGCGGAACCTTACCTGGCATTGACATTCGGATGAAACCAGACTTTGTCAGTTCTTGGAAACCGGGATTTAGCAGACATGTTACCTCCATTGCCATTAATGTAGTACCCAATCTGGGCATGCAGACTGTCTGCGAGGTTTCGCGGACGGCATATATGCCACGGCAGTGACCCGACGCGTCCCTCTTGCTGAGGGCGCTCCCGTTACATGCCAGACAGACTGGTTGAGGACTGGTGCCTGAACCATCAAGCGACGAGTACCTTCAGAGTACCTTAGATCGAGGTTTGGTATATGACGCGATGTCTTCTGTGCTCTGCATCCCTTTCCCTACCTCTTCGTTTCTCACCACACTCAGTACAAGACCACGGCTTCTGCATTAGCAGCCTGCATCAACACACGACCAAACAAGGAAAGATCAACTTGCAGACGTATATCACCAACATCACCATAGCCGACACTATCATGTCTGTACGACCAATTTATGCGCCAATAGGCGCCGGCAACTTATCTTTGGCTGATTTCGCATCAACGCCTGCTGTATTTCAGAAGGTACAGCCCCCTGAGCCGTCCGAAGCGGCAGCGGCATTGAGACGTCTGCTATCGCAACAGCCGGGCACAACCACCGCGGCGAACACAAGCCTCGATGATCGATCAACTTGCTGGGAAAACGCCCGTCGAAATTGCAACCAGAAGTTGCAGCTCTGCCTCCAGAAAGTCGCAATAATAGCCAATAAACTCAATCCATTTGGGCCTCCGGAACCGCTTCTGACCGACGAAATGGCTGCTGCAGTCGATGTAGCGTACAGAGATGCCCAGGCTACTTACAGGCGACAAACAGAGAAGTGGGAAGCAAGCCACGAAGCAGAGCGGAAATTTGAGAGGCGGGAGTCAGAGCGACAAGCATCACTGCGAAGCTCATCGTCAGCATCAGATCGATCTGGCAGTCCGGAGGCGAAATCAATAACCTGGGCGACACAGATCAATTGTCCTTGTACGGCTCTCGGAACTGTACAGTCTTGTACGCTGCCGATCCCAATACCCCAAAGGAATCCTGACAAAGAATGGGAGGAGAGACGGAGAGCTCGTCACAGACCTAAAGAAACGCAAAGAGTCGAGAAACTTCGTCAGCTCAACGAAGACAGGCGTAGGCGCGAAGCACATGCCGCGTCTTTGGGGCGGCGACGAGTCGAAACGCTTCGTCAGCTCAATGAAGAGAGGCGTGGGCGCGAATTACATGCCGCACCCATGATGGTCTCGTGCTAGTCATGGCGTCAGGAAAGGGTTACAGCTTCCTCCGGGGCTCTGATCGAGTTGCTAGTGTGCTTGCAGAGCGAAGACATCGCAGCATCGAGTGTTGCTCTGCGAGGAACGATGGGGGTCTGGGAATGGGGAATGAGAGGCAAGTGTTAGTATGCCTGTGCGCGAAATTTCAGCTTGAATCAATTATGCATGTACGCCTGAGGTGCCAAGTGGAAGGCTGCAGCGAAGCACGAAGTATGCAGCGGAATCGTGGATCATGGCAAGGTGGAAGCTCAGTATCGGTTTAGTGGACGGTGAATGATGTTGCGGAAAGTAGTTCCTGCGGGTCGATGTCGCCAGGCATGTTGGCTAGCAGTGTGTATCGATATGAAGTACCTAAATCGTAAGAGTTTCTGTCCTCGTAAGCAATATGGCGAGACTTTGCTGTAACGGTGCTGCTCATGCGCCGTTGGGTGGAGGCAGGTCGGGTGATAACGACGTGGAAAAGGCTCCATTGGGAGTAAGGAGTTTGCCTTCTGCACTTCTCTTTGACTTATAGGGCATGCATCGCCGGAATGTGTCGAGACTTTCGCGAGAACTCTTCTTTCGGATGGTCCTTACACCCCAAAAACCCACCTTCGACGAAAATCGGTACAACCTGCGACGCTTTCGTAGAGCAGCTCTGACCCTCAGCTCGTTCGGTGGTACGTTGTGCAAGTTAGCTGCATGCGGCTTCAAGCCACTTACCAACGCATCGGTACCAGGCACGCCAGGGAAGGCAATGCCACATCCGCAGAGAAGATTTGTATGCACAGAAGATGAAGCATGCCGTTGCAGACGCATGGCTCACCGCCGCGCGTGAGAACAGCGCCCATCTGCCCCACCACTGCTCATCGAAAACGATTCTGGATGTTGCGTACGCCACCAGTTGGAAGCCGAGGTCGAGTTCATCAGGTTCTCGTAGCAAAACTCGCGGGCTAGGACATTCCCGCTGTTCCCGAAAGACTAGAACCTACTATGGCAGCATCAAAAAGGGCAGACTTGTGGGACCACATAGTTTTGCGAACCGTAAAGATCAAGTTTTTCAACCAAAAGTACATGATTGAGAAGCTGAACTGAGATTCCTTGGACAGAATCAGCAATGCAATGGCCACTGGCGGTAGGAGTGAAAATCGAGAGTCGAGCAGACTTGCCCTTCCCACCCAGGGCTTGTCCCGCAGACTCCCTTGTGGATGCCATGCAGTGGCTGTCTTGCATCGGAAGACACGTCGCAAGTCGTAGGTTTATAGCAGACATTCGTTGAGTCGTAAGTTCAGCGGAGAAGTATCTTACAGTTGTTGCGGAGATCAGAGTGTGCGCGACATTTGAACTGTGTGTAGAAGCGACGGTCTGACGTGCTATTTAGCTATGCTACATGATGTTGTTGCACACGCAAGTACGCACCTCTGAAAGCGGACAGCTTTGTGGGGTAGAAGTGCTCAAAAGCATTAGGGTTGGTGATGAGGAATTGAAATTATGGCGAAGGCATGTCGAGACGGATCATCTATGTACGGACGCCTATCGGTGCCGATATTGGAAGAGCGGCAGGCAAGGAGGCATGAGCTTGCCGGATGCGTTAAAGGCGCTTCGACTCGTCGATGAGTTGTCGGCATCGATGATTGATAGCAGATGGTATGGCGACTGAGCCTCGCGGAAGTTCGCCTGGGAACAAGTCGTGCGGACTGTGATTTTGTCCTGAACGATTGCATTGTGGTTGATGTTGACAGTGGTGACACTTGACAGCCAGAGTGTTGGACAGCGGCCCGTTGAACCGTTGATAAACTCAGCAGTAGCTTCTTTCGGGGGCGTTGAACTCTCCTCGACGAGAACGGACAGCTTGAGACGGAACGGCACATGGCATCTCCCACAAGTGGAAAGATGAGCCGCACGTTTTTACTTCTGCCAAAGTATGAAAACCGAGAATGTAAAAGTCTTTCCCCAACTGACGTCGTCAACTACCACGAAAGGTGAGTGAGTCAAGTCACCGCGGACAGCAAGCAAAAGGTATAGATCGGCAACAGTCTGAGTCGAGCCAGCGGAGGAGCATCATCACCTCGAGTCATGGATGGTGATATTTGGCGGAATCCCGACAAAATATTGTCCACGTATGAGACTAGTACGCGCAACCTCGCTTGAGCTGTTGAAACGCTGGCGACTTTTTCCAGCACCTCCTTCCTCGACATGCCTGTTGGGTTGATTGCTTCTGATGAGTCTATTTCGGAGGACGCCGCCAGCGACTGAGAGGACTAGGTCAGGATCTGTGAATGAAATTTCAGAGGCAAAGGACTCGAAGGAGCGCTTGACAAATTACATCCTAGTTCGCCGCGCATAGGGCTGCTCTCTGTGAATAGGGACCAGCCAGGTAGTGTTGTCCGTCGTCATGTCTCTCTCTCTCTTACTGATCTAATGTTTCTGCGGCGAGAGAATACGAGACCGAATCGGCCTTTGAGATTGGGTTCGATGCATCGAGATCTCGATTGCTTTGGGAGACCAGGAGCCACGCACTGCATCGTTACCAAAATGAACACTTGGTATCTCGATAAATCTGAATCGTGCAACTGACTCGATCAACGCGAGATACAGTTTCGCTTTTCTGACCACAGATCTGGGACACTCCCTAGCAACGTCGTACGGAACTGGTGACTTGCATTAGTGCGCGTTGGACCCTGTCACCCTCTAAACCCCCAATGTCGTTATTTCTGGATGGCTCTTGTGTGCAAGGACTGAGGAGAGCACCCTGTGGCACTACAGCCTGGCCCGTTTGGTGAGGAGACACCCATTCAAGCCCTAGTGTCGTGTGACGACCCCCTGTGGAATCCCGGTGGTGCCGGCAGGCCAGAGCACGCAGACTGTACTACAATGTGATCATTCCAGGCTCATGGACAGGTACATAACCTCGCCTCATCTCACGTGGACGTAGATCGTCTCGCGTGCAAATCGAGATGAGCCTGTCAGCAGCCCTGTTCGTTGCTGATCGCAACGTGTGGAAGTGATGCTGGTCGCGTAGGCATTCTGCTGCGGCGTCATGTCAGGGGCAACACTGCGATACGGGTTGATCACCATGTTGAAACCGAAAACGATGAGATCGACGGGTGAGGCTTCGAATGACGAACTGCGACGGTTGAAGCGTACTGTTCGCGCTAGGCTACGGATCGTTGGCGAGCGGCGGCTGATAGCGAAACTCTCTCTATGCAGCTCCCGAACTCAAGCGATTTTCACCAGCGTTCTGCAAGGTATGGAACTCAGCGTCGAGCTTCCCCGCCGTGGCTTTAAGCAGGTCATTCAACGGCAATAGGCTGCCTGGCGTCTTTTCAATATTGATTCCCAATCTTGGCCGCGAACTCCGACCTCACTCACTTTTCCGACAGAGCTACAGCGACTATCTACACAGGGCTTCCTTGCTAGTGACTCGTGCTTCTGTACCTATTCCCACATCGTCTGTATCCATTAGCATCCCACGCTGCAACCGGCTACTTTCGCTTATGCTGAATCTGCGACATCCTTAGATATTTGGTCACACCTACCGGAAACACACGCCTGGCACTTCAGATCTGAGAGGCCAGCAATGGTCCAATCGGCGCATCGCCAATCCTAGTCAGAAGCCCTCAGATGTCTGCCAGGTCGCGACCTCGCGATCGAGGTCCAGGTCTCTGATGGGCTGCACGCATCTCACCCCCGACCATGTCCACATCTCCACCGCAAGATTCTGTCACTTCCACATCTCCTCCACTCATTGTATGACATTCTGCCAATGTTGGCTCTCAGCTGTCATCGTTCTCAATCAAAGCGTACAGCGCTCGAACTCGTGCGGAGCTCGCCAGTCATGAAGACGTTTGTGCCTTTTGAGATGGCAGCTGAGCATGAGACCGTCGCATTCCATTCGACTTACAATATCGAATCCGAAATTTCTATCGAATACCCTGCCCAGCCCACATCTCTACATTCTCTTAGCCTCAAGCTTACGCCATCCCTGTCAAACTCTGCCATCGCCAGTATTTGGAAAGAACCAGCCACTATTACTATTCGAACAAGCACGATGACTCGAGGCTCTAAATGGACCCATCTGAGGCAGATTGCGCAGTATTCGTGTGGGCAGCATACCACCATCATTTTTGCTTGTCCCATTTTGTCTTGGCCCAATCGACCATCGCCCTTTCCAGTTGCTGCTTCGCCACGGAACGGCGCTCCCGCCACTGCCGGCTAGTCTAGTACCAACCTGACCAGAGACCATCGCCAAGGGATCGTTCTTTTCTGCTTGAGTATCCCAGAGCCTCAGATCGGACTGGTTCTTAACCCCCACCGAATCTCACTATAGCGCGCTGGACATCCCTGCGCTGGAATCCCTGTTTGTGATTGACCTAGCTCTTTCCACAAGATGATATAGATCTGTATACTTCGTCTATTTCGAATTATGCTGCAGATCTGGACTACACTATTCGCCTTACTCTGCAGTGCTACAGTACTTCCTGCTCTAGAACAAGTACATCCACCATACTGCTCAAAGCGTTTCTCACGGTGCTGGAAGACTGACACTAGCCACAACCACTGTCTTCTTTGCCCGCTACTTGGCAGGGTCTGATCGACCGTCTGGGACGCGAGGCAAGTATAGCATTGAGCAACTTCCGCCATATTCCCCGTTGTCGACAACTTTACATGGACCGCATGTGCAATGACGGTCCTGTCTCGTCACAGGCAAATGAACTGTTTCTCATACACTGCCCACCCTGAACTTGGACATCTTGGACACCTGAGAAAGCAACGGCTGGGCACAAGCAAGACGATGCCTCCTCAGAGGCTGAAGGGGAAACTCAACCGGAGGCCAGGAGCTTGTGAACCGTGCAGGAAGCACAAGATCAAGGTAGGTCACCTTGTTCCAGGATGGTGTCAAGTGCTCTTCTCACTCGACAACAGTGTACAGGAGGAGAACCGTGCGTCCAGTGTGAGAAAAAGAAGAGAGGCAAGATCAAGGAGCCCTGCTACTATGATCCGAAACATCTCTCGGGCAACAAGACCAGGAAAGATCGTGCCGGTAAAGTAAAGAGAAGGATATCACGAGGGCTCGAGAATGAACAGCTTTGGATCCTGCACGAGGAGTCCTCAGGTGAGGAGTCAGTATCAACGCCACCAGCCAGCGACCATGCATATGCCGAAGAGTTGGGCCCATATGGGATGTACAGATGTATCGATCAGGCAAGTCTTCTCGCGCAGTTGCCGTCCTAGGGGCTAACACTCCTCAGTTCTACTGCCTATCTGGTGCTGCGCATAGTCTCTCCTCATCTCGTGCCACAAGACCTTGCAGCGGGCTTGAGTTCTTCGAGCCCAGCTCCGGATCACTAGTCGAAGCTGCGCAACTCTCGGAGAGCCAATCGGACCACAGTCTGCAGTATATGCTGCCCGATACGGACCTCGAGAACATATCTCCAGACATGCAGCGCATAGCCTGGCACGCTATCAACATCGTAGGTCGTCGTCTGGACAAAGGTCGCATCCATGAAGCAGCCACTTTCTCAAATGTCCCGTCACTGATTGGGAATTATCACGCATGTGAGTTCAATCCTTGCAGAGACATGAATGCAGGAAGTGACTGACCCACCCACCCAGTGAAGGCGAAGAAGTCTAGGAACAGCGCTCGGGGCAAGGAGAAATCTTCCGCGGCGGTTGAGAACACAATTCACGGACTCATTGTCGACATTGAGATACGAGTAAAGATGCACCTCGGACGCCCACTTGAGCCACAGATCAAGCCACCAGCTGGCATGATACCCGCTTGTGCAACAGTCACAACATCTAAGGACCCCTTTGCCCAGCTACAAGCGGCGAGGGCAGAATATCGGCAGACAGCAGTGCGAGCATTGACACTGCTACCAGATTACGACACTGACTCGCCATCAGCCGAACAGTACGCGGATCTATGCAGTCTCTTCGACCAACTCCGGGTCCAAGAATCCTCCTTCGCCGAGATCAACAGCCTTGCCGGCGATAAACGAGCTCTTATTGCCGTTACCGATTACCAAATTGAGCACTTGTCCATGGCAATGATACTCGCGTGTCACCTTGGTAGCAGTCGTTTGCCGGACACGAAGTATCAACCTTCCCAGTTCACCACAGATCTCAATGGTGACTCGCAAAGCGCATCGTCCGGCGTCACCGAGTACGTATGGGACACTGTCATCATTACTGGGATCTGCCGTCGACTCCTCCAGGTCTTCTCCTGTTTCACTCTGCATGCGAGTGACCCAGAATCGGAGACCTGGACACGATCGTTTGCGGCATACTCTGCGGCGACCATAATGTGTGTCTCTCTGATGCATTCGACCTCGCCGGCGGCTACGGATCTGGCACTTGTGGAGACCACCATGGACTACTTCCGCACGGTCAAGGTCAACGAGGAGTCTTCTTTCACCAACTTAGCTCATGCCAAGCTGGAAGAACTTCACGCTCAGGTCACAGAGGTGGTCGGCGATACCGTTGTCAACGCTGCCAATTTGATCAAGCAGGAGGTATCCGAGACTCACATGAAGACAATCTCACGCGCCACAACGCCGGTCAGAGGCGGGCTCAAGCGTAAACGGGGAGGCCGATCGGCATCTGCTCCCAGATCTGCCAAGCGGACGAAGGCTGAGGTGGACTTTCACCATCAGCCACCGTCAGCCGCCCTCGACTACGGACAGGTGCTCCCCACAAATACTGTTGACACGACATGGACGAATCTTGAACAACCTCCAAGATATCCGCATGCGTACGAGTCATCTGTACCAACGTCAGCAAGCTCCTCCTTCGGGGGCAGCTCATTGCCGTTGGAGCAGGTTCCCACTTATTATATTCCAGTGTTCGACACGGATGTGTATTTGAACAACTCTCTGCCACCGGCACCGGAAGATTCCGAACCTCGCTATCAGTTCCATCCCCCTGAACTCGTTCCATGGCCTCCTCGAGAGCCGAGCTATTACTTGCAGCCTCAGTCATCCGGATACTGGCCGGCTCCAAGCAGGGCAAACGACAGTGCGATGCCCGCCGCAGCGCAACTGCAGACGCCCGATTTCAATTCACCCATGACGTCATTGCAACAGAGCCCATGGCAGTCCACGCAACCCATTCCGCAGTGGACTGGACAACCTCATCCCGAATCACGACGGAGTTCATCAGTTGGCATCACATCACGAATGACTTCTTATGTTCCTGAATTCACGCAGGACACGCACTTCATGTCCTCAGCACCATATCAGCATATTTACGGCGGTACAAGCACGCATATTGATGTCATGGGGAAGTCACCTGAGTACTACAATGCGCCCCATCACACTCACGGCAGTCATGGCGATACATGGGTCCACGTAGATCCGTATGCCCACGACGAGAGCACCCACACACATTGGTAGGTAGACCAACATCAGCATCAGCATCAGCATCCGCATCAGCATCAGCATCAGCATCAGCATCAGCATCAGCATCAATCTCGGTGGTCGCATTGACGACGACATGGAAAGACAACGTTTGCCATGAGGCTCAAAAGGCTTCCGCTCTTCCAACAAAAGTAAATCATGTACTTGTACGATAACCTACGAATTGGGACGACAGAACAGACCATGGTCTGATTCGAACAGACCAAGCTTACAGCACAGGAGCACAAAGGCGGCAGCGATGAGCCGGTTGCATATGGTCGGTGGCACATACATCAAGAGCTGATGTATATATTTCCGGGGTATTCTGTGTTCAGTTTCTAGTTCAAATAGTCTGCGCAAGTCGGACAGCAAGCGGCAGCACTGTCGTTTTCGGGCGGCGCCCTCTCGGGCATCTATATCCCTACAAGATTCATTGTCCCATCATCAGACGTTTCCTTCTTGTAGTGCGTTTCCGGGCACAGAAGGCGACTATCTGCGCTTGCTTTGCCGTCGCTGCTTTTCGTTTACCATCGTTCGCGACATGCGCCAGCATATGCCCCGTGCACCACAATAAGGATTGAC
Source organism: Cyphellophora attinorum (assembly GCF_001299255.1). NCBI lineage: Eukaryota > Fungi > Ascomycota > Eurotiomycetes > Chaetothyriales > Cyphellophoraceae > Cyphellophora > Cyphellophora attinorum. The sequence goes on along the minus strand of NW_017253251.1, from coordinate 354,095 downwards.
ACGCCCGTAATAGCCCCTTCGTGTCGTCGGAAGCAACACGACCACACTGACTACTCCTGCTCAGCGTCATGGAGCAACAACAATGTGATGCTCGCTCCAATGACTTACCCAAAAGCTACAGAGGATCGCCGCCAACACAGCAAGGTTCAATTCTGAGCACACCCACAGGATCGTTGGTCGCAGAGTGTTGCGGCAGAGATGGAGGGACTGACGATCGCTCTTCTGGTCGTGGGGAAGCGGTTGACAGAGGAGGCGACGTTGGACATGCATGTTGTGGAAGAGGCTGAGAGAGGATGTCGTGGTCTATGAGCAGATTGATGTCGATCAGTATATGGAGGATGGTGAAAAGTGCTAGCGTGATCAGTTGCCTGCTTGACTTGATGTCTTGCCTGTGGGTTGCCACAATTCACACACTACCCTTCACCTTGCCTGCTTCACGTGATCTCTGCTGCCTCTGATAGCCGGACCATGGCTGCGTGACAAACGCGTGACTCTGTGATGACTCTGTTTGTTTGCCTAGCACCTGCGCCAAATCTACACGAGGGCCGCCTCAGCCCACCCGAAAGTTGTTGGTATTACTTACCTATCATCACACAAGGAGGACTCCAGCGCACCTGCAGCTGAGACACACAGCGAGTTGCCAGATGACAGAAGCTGCGGCAAAACCTGCGATGGCAGCACCGACCACGAAATGGCTACAGCTCACTGCTGACCCGATCTCAACCGCGAGTGTGCCAGCGCAGCAGAGTCCACGAGCGACTCCAAAGCTGCCACTGCCAACAACTCAAAGTCCGAACTGAAGCCAATCACTGCCAATGGAAAGCAGTCAACGAAGCCGCTGTGGTCGCAGATCATGGCCAGACCACCACCTCCAGCACCCTCGTCGACAGCTACTGCACCATCAGCAGAAGCTAATATCACCCCTGCATCCATCAAAACCACTGGCACAGTCGACAATGCTGCAAAGCAAAACTTGGGCATCAACATCAACGGGAGCACTCCTGGAACTCACAAGTCGACGACGAACTCCGACGTACCCAAGCGCGTTGCACCCGCCGCTAAGCAAGAATCTCCAGTTACACCTACCATGACCAAAGACCAAGCCCTCGCCCTACCAACATCTCATTTCGTTGACAGAGTCTCTCGGACCAATGACCTCATCGAAGACATCTACAACTCCCCTATCTCCCTGTCTGCTGCTGCCAGGAAACACGGCTTCGCTTCCGCCGAAGATGCTGGTGTCGCGCTCGCTGTCTTCGCACATCAGTCCAAACGCTTGTTACAGAGCCGTCGCGTGTACAAAGACACTATGCTGTTGACAATGGCCAAGGACAAGGACGGATATAGCGGACAAGACATCGGCGAACTGTATACTGAAGCTTGGAATGAGAGGAAGGAGCAAGACAAGGAGAAGCAAGTGCAAGGTGTCAAGAGAAATGAGGGGCAGTTGCGTGCGAGGCAACGCGATCGTGAGATGAAGCGTGAAGGACCGACGCCGGGACTGAATAGTGCTGCAAATGCTGGTAGGAAGAGCATCGGCAGTGGGCGTAAATCTGCTGCTTGAAGTGGTATACATTCGGAGAACCTTCGCATATGGTTGTCGGAATTGGGAAAGTGGCACCGTTTGTCAGACGAGCTGGCGTGCATGAGAGGGCGAGCAGCAAGCCACGAAGCAATGCGACAAGTATTCTCGATGCCCATCATGCGTTCGACGCGACGACATGCGGTCCAGTCAGGATTCATGGGTGACAAGCGGATGGGTCTATGGTGATAGTTGAACTCAAGACACAGATCACCTGGGCTTGAGTTGCCAGAAGAGGAGAACCTGGCGTTGTGTCGGAAGGCTTTCGCATGTTGGTACATGCGATATACATTCCCCTCGTACCATTTGGGGCAGTCCACGAATTGGACATGAGGACCTGTACTGGCTTGGATCAAAGCTTGGGACCAGGCCGTGGTGGACGGTCGAACGATGCCTTTGCAGCGCTGCGGCGACTCGAGTGTACCTAAATGGAGGTAGCGACAATATGATGGTCTCCTTGACCCGCTCATCAACTTGCCAGGCGCACTAACTTCGGTAGAAGCACGAATACAGGCCAGCAAGTCGTGAGGTCTGGTCACAACGCAGAGTTGATGGCAACATTGGTGTATGGCATGTGTAGTTGCCGACAAAGACGCACCGTTGCTGATGCGACACGCTCTATGTCGCAGCGAATCTGATGAAGTTGAAGATGGAAGCAAAATTGAAGTAATAAAAAGCCTTCGGCGAGAGAGTCGCACCCGTAAGCCTATTCTGCCCTATTTGCGACAGCCATGTTGGGGTAAGAGCTGAGAGTGGCCACTGCCTTTTCCCTTTCTTGCCTACTCCTTCCTTCTCTCTATTCAACTCTCCTGCGCACTGCCACTGCTGTCAGTGTAAAAGGTAAGCACATCGCCCCGTGGAACCTACGATGGAGTGCTTCGTCGATTCTGATTCATCGCCCGGAAGAGTCAATGTCAACTGCTGCCGAGCTCTCACAATTTTGGCAGTGCCAACCGCTGTGCTTCGTATGGCTCTCGCTTAGGCACGAACTAGCGGGCTGCAAAGCCGAGTAACCTGTGCACATCCTTATGACGGCTGTTCGCCGACTTGATGACCCATAATCTTGGCTTCTCAGTCTAAAAAGCCTGGCGGAATGGCTCATATCTCTGTTGATCATCGCGGAGCTCATATCACCCGAAACTTCGCTTCCCACTCAATCTGACAACTAAAACCGACACATGACACTCACTTAGGTCCCAAAAGCCTGATATGTTGGCACGGGTCCATGAGCGGGGGCCATAGCCTCTGTACGGCCACGTCATAAATGGCGACCATTGACTCGCCCACTATGCTGGACGGCCTCGTGCAGCAGCCGACACCACCAGACTTGGAAACCGCCGGCGCCAAACCCTGGGCTAGCGGTCGCGTTCTGAGCAAGGCACAGAGAGATCGGAAGCGGGAGGTAGACCGTATCAGCAAGGCAAAAAGGCGACGCGACAACACCGAGAGTCGCGACACCGTTGAACACCTGAAGAAGCAAGTCGAAGAGTTGACTCTGAAAGTCAAGACACTAGAGCACGAAGAATGGCAACGACTTGAACGGACCGAGATCAACACAAGGCAGCTTCAACATGACTTTGCACCCCACGCATACCACTTCCATCAGCACTCTGTGCATTCGACGTCTGCATCGTTTGTCGCTGCGGCACCAGCCTCATCGGGTTTCTTTCATTCCACGCTCGACAATTTACAGACCTTACCTTCATTCACACCTGAGTCGACGGACTACGTTCAAGCGGCTGCTCATGAGTCGTCGGCAATAGATGCGTCGCCTACGATCCAACCACCACCACTACTACCTGGAGAAGTAGCTGCTACATCTCCGCTCGCTGCGGGAAGCACGTCGGTGCCCTTGGTCAAGGATATGTTCAACATGCTGGTGCACGAGGCTCGGTCGGCTGTGAATTCAAGCACTCGTCACCTGGTTGTGACAGACACTGTGCTGACACAGGACGCTCTGATAAGAGGCGTCTTACATGGCTGGCCGTCGGTGCTTGACTTTTCCTCAGACAACAACTCAAACAGCCCGTCGAGCTTGCTCTGTTGTCCCATCCTCCGGACTGTCTCGAAGCTAGATGGAGTTATATTCTCCTTCTCGTCTGTATCTACACGACTCATCAGCCTGCGAGCTATTCATCTGATGTTCCTATACGTCACGTCTTGCATCCCAATATCAGAGCTACCACCTTGGTATCGACCACGTCCAACACAGCGGCGTTGGGAACATGATCCTGTCATCGACTTGCTACCCTGGCCCGGCCTACGTGAGAGAGCCATTATCGAGACAGATCTCATCAAACAGAACCATCTATGGCGTTCGATAGTAAGCCTGTTCAGCTTCAATTGGCCATATGCCCAAGAACTGGCGGTGGTCCAACTCGGTCCAGATGCATCTAGTCCGACCACTGCCGTTGCTGCACACTCGCAATCGCAAGCTATCACAACAACGGGCGGCCTCAACAGCCGATACATTTTCTCCGATGCCTACAATGCCCAGATGTGGGACATCCGGATGTGGAATATCTCGCTGGAGTTCTTCGAGTCCTTCCCACAACTTTACGATGACATCGTTCCCAAAGCATACGTTGCGCCTCTCTATCTGCGTCCGTCAGGCTCAGGCTCGTCGGCAGCTGGACTGACGGCCGCAAGTATGTCTCCATCAGCAGTCCGCCAGTGGCATCAGCCGCCGCGTCAGCTCACGCAGGGGGGATTCGTCCCGAACAAGAGGAAGATGCAGCGGAATTTGACAGTGGCAACAATGCCGTCATCGTACGGGCCATCTCAGAGCCCTACGCCAACTTTGTCCGCGACTAATACTGAGGGAAGTAGTGATAACACGGAGGAAGATCACGGCTAGAGGCTTCGACGACGACCCGATGCAGCGGACGACAGCTGTACCTGCTTACAGATGTTGTTGTCGGGTGTTTAAATGTGAGCTAGACCATGATCAAGGCCGATCTGCAAGAACGCGGAATAATAATTACCATTAACATTCTTGGATATTACCTACCAGCTCTTCTCGCCTGGTTCACACCGAAGATCCATAGTGCTCAATAGTCTTCATCATCGTTCTCATCAGCATCATCCTCGATAGCAGCCACCGCGGTTGCCCTTTCCGGTCCATTCAGCTCTGTCCTGTCGCTCTCTCGCATCGTTCAAGCCGATTAAGATCTCCACCAAATAGCCTTCTTCCCATCGCCAAGAACAGCACCACCGGTCTCGCTCGCCAACGGCGGCGCACTCGCCGTATGTGTGGTATTCGCGTTACCAGACGTACTGAGATCTTCGGTGACCTTCTTCGTTCCCGTGGCGGTATCGAAGCCGAAAATCGTGCGATTGAAGAGCTGGAGAGCGGCAATGGGTTGGTAGTAGGGAACTTCATGACCTGCTTCGCTGATTGTGGTGAAAGAGGGATGGTCAGCTGTGCTCGCACAAAGAATAGCTTTGTGGGTGAGGGTGTGGACGTGAACGAGCGTTCGAGCGGGGCAAAGTCAGACTTACTAGATGCGAGTGAAGGAGAAGTTGCCATACTCCCTCGTCTCTCCATACTGCACGCCATCCACCACCATAGGTGTATAGCCCGCCGCATTGAACTCCTCGGTATTGGTGTATTGTACTCCCTTACTCACTGCCTCTCCACCGAACCAATTGCAGATATAGTCCGCATCGCCATAGATCATCGATACTCTGACAGAAGCATTCAGGATTGCTTCCAAATCTTCCTTGAAATTTGGGTAGACGAAATCACCGGTCTGCTGGAAAGCGTAGTAGATGTCGTTGTTACTGAACGAGGTGTAATTTGTGTCGACGCCGAGTGCTGCTTGCGTCTCGGGCAGGTTGAGAAAGTCGACCATACAGTCGGGTGGGGTAGGATCATCGTAGGGATGGCGGATATCGTAGACGCCGCGCTCTTGAAGGACTTCGTAGGGTCCTTCCACCTGTGGGTCGATTTGTGTCAGTTGCCTGTCTGTGGGAAGTTGAGTTGGAGAGACATTGGGGCCTTACATTGTCTCTGCACATCAAGGCTGCTTCTGCGCAAACAGCTTGGCCAACAGCTGTGCTTTGGTTCGCGACGTTGCAGTAGGTGAGTTGGTCGAGACAGCCATTCGGCATCACTACTGCCCAAGAAGCATAGTTATACATGGTATCGTTGAGAGCCTTGATGCCGTAGGTGTTGTAGTTGGCAAATTCCTGCGGCTTGGTTAGCGTATGCCTGCGGTCTTCACCATGCTGCAGGACTCACTGGGTAGTACGGTGCCTGAATTGCTTCGTCGATAATGGCGTTGATCAGAGTGAGAGAGCTGAACTCCAGTTCTTGTCCCTGAATGGTACCGTTCTTGATGAGCTCGTTCTGATCGTAGAAGTATTTGAAGAAGGCTGGACCATAGTGGCCGCCATACGACTCGGTAGCCAAGTTGAATGTCGTTGAGCTGACGTTGCTGTCGAGCTGAGGGAGAGCAGAGTAAAAGCCCTGTACCACTTCCCACGCCGCGATTGCGGCAAGATCAGTCGTGTCGATAGCAGAAGGGTCGAACGTAGGATATCTTCCATCTGGTTCGGCTTCGTCTGCTGGAATGAATTCTCCGAATATGCCCTTCGATGCCTCTGCTTTGCCGCCGTAGCTGAAGCCTACACCAATTGGCTGACTCAAAAACAGCATGTTCGAGACTTCGTTCCAGGCGTATGGATTCAGTGCTGTCACCAGGTCTTCCGTTACGTTGCAGGGCCCAAGTTCTGCTGCTTGTTAGCTCGGCTCAATCGATACAGGAGTAATGCTTACCTTGGAACAGGCCGATCAAGCTGTCGCTACCAGGACCACCATTCAGCCAAAGTGTCAGAGGGTCGTTGGCTGGGTCCCTTCGCGATTCGAAGAACCAGAAAAAGCTATGCACGTCTTGACCGAGGTTGATGAAGCCGGCATAAGAGTTGACACCTGGAGTTGTTTCGCAGATTCCCTCCTTCCCTGGCTCCTTGTAGGTGATGTTCGCGCCACTCGGGCTGATGATAGTCTGAACACCTTCAGGCTCTGCTGGGAACTGTCGTGGCAGGACTTGGATGGCAGGACCTTTGCGATCACGACTCCGAGGTTGGACCACGGGGCCGGGCTTGAATGCGTCTGCGGAGGCAGCTAGAAGTGCCAACGAGGCAGCTGCTGTTGTGAACTTCATGATGGTCTAGTACTGCGCATCTGTAGTCATAAAACAACAAAAGGGTGGTTGCTGCAGAAGAACAGGTCTGTACCGGCACGCAAAGGTCTGCTACTCGGACTGTGTATGGAAGAGAGACAAACCTGGAATCGCTTGCGGACACGCGACTTCTTTCAAATAACGCGACCAGCCTACCTGCATTGACCTCATAGCCTTCCGCGGCGCAGCTTCCCATGTTCGGTGTACCCAGTCTGGGTCAATCACAATTGCAGTCGTATGTCTGCCTGTCGAGCTAAGAGATAGCTAGGTGGCGAGCTTGAAGCTCACAAGCTCACCAAGCCAGAAAATGCATTTCCATGACGTTGATGGGATTCGAGTGCAACATCGCGGTGAGCTAGCCAGGGAAATCGCCTTGCCGATTGGAAGTTGGCCAATCAGTAGGTCCCGGTGACTACTGGTCAGCCGTTGGACGAAGCTTGATATGGCTAGTAACATGTAGGTACCAGCTCGATCCTAGTCCCCATGCAGACCTCGGTAATGCAAGCAGTTGTCTCGATATCATTGTTGAGGACCTTCGGAAAGTGTGCGGACCATTTTGTTGCCGCCGGAGTCAATGTGTAGCAAAGTTCAGCATCATATCAAAAGGACCCCTCGCAACTTCCGGATCTCTCGCCAGTGGCAGTGACTGATCGAAATTCAGCGTTTGATACCTCTCGGCCGGCTCCCAGGTCGACCATGAATCTCCGAACCATTGTTTGACACAATCCGGGAGGACCGACTGAGAGGACAGACAAGCACCTCAAGCACTCGTGCAAAGATTGCGCCACCAGGGCTTATCTGTGTCCCCGCATGTTAGTGGTTCGGAGCTAGGTACTTAACGGAAGGAGAGTTAGGGCTCGGCGGAACATTGTCACATCGTCGAGAACGTAAATTTAGTGATCGACCGGTGCTAATACCCGTTGGGCAGTCCTCGGCCTTTGAGAGTGTGGGCGCAAGATCGTTCTGGAAAAAGGCTGGCATGTCTGTGGCGTTGATAGCAGACGATATCTGGGTTGCACCAGAAGCAGGCCGGCTTAGCGATCGAGAAATCAGGAATGAGTAATGAGGTAAATGTTCTTGCAGATGATGCAACGTTATCGAGTTGCTGCCACCGGGCTTCAACAATGTGTATTGCAGTAGGTGGCAGACGATCGACGTACAGGCATGTTGTGAACTTAGTGCTTCGGAACTCTCGAAGCGCTTCGTATTTCTCGCAAGATGTGTAACCGTCAGTATCCGCAAGCAGGCTGTAGTGTGCACTGTGGAAGCGGTGGTCGAATCTGTGTCGATCAAGCAGTTCAAGGATAGGCGTGATGGTTACAACCCTGCCAGTTCTTCGCGAATGTGATTTGGGAAGGCACGAAGCTGGGAGAAGAAGAGGCAGTCGCTAACAATTACATGCTCATTGGGATGATATGCCAGTCTATATACCTGTCCATCCGTATTGGGAATCTCCTCATTGAGAAAGTAAGCTCAGCCATGCGAAGGGTCCTTAGCCGTCCGGCCATACCATTGATCCACAACTCCTCTGCGCCAACTGAGAATCGCTCTCGTCCTGTGCTTCAATCCTTCATAACATTGTCCCTAAAAAGCAGAGATGGCAACAGCAATAGCCTGCGTCTCGCTATGGCTGATGCTGACATTGACGTTCTTGACGCCAACCGACTTGGCGGCTTTCAGCGCCTCACCATGTAGCGTGACAGTCGGCGCACCGTTGTCATCGCTGAGAATTTCGATGTCGGCGAGGGGAGCTCCAGCACCCTTGCTGCTAACTCCCAGCGCCTTGAAGACGGCCTCCTTCGCCGACCACCGACCGGCAAACGATGCCTGTGGTGAGGCTGCCTTGCGGCAATACTCTTGTTCTGATTGTGTGAAATTTCTCTTCACAAATGTGTCGTTCTCGATGTTGATAGCGTGAATCTCCTCAACATCAACACCAACCTGCGAGCCTTCTGCTGCAGTCGCCTTGCTCAAAGACTCGAGCATGATCTTGGTCTGTTCTGCATCTTTGCTAACAGCCTTCTTGGGCAGAGTTGGCGAGTAAGTCAGCTCGCCTGTCTTCTTGTCTGCCTGGACACGCTGATCAGGGTTTAGGAAGACCTTCTGCATGATGTTGTCTGCGTATGGGGACGAGGTCTTGGCCACGAACAGCGTGTTATTGATCATGCCGTTGTGGAAGTAGCGATAGGCCTTCTTCTGACGAGCGTCGACCTTGAGCTTGTAGCGTTGGAACTCGGCCTGGTCGAGAGTCGCGTACAAGTATTTCGGATGAATGCCGATAGCTTGAGCACCCCTGAAACAATGTTAGTACGAGCTTCTGAGGATGAGGGGATGTGTGACTCACTTTTGACCGAAACCGAATGAGGTCACCGAGAAGGCTTTGATGCCGTCGGTTTGTAGTGATCGGCTGGGATATACGATGTGATCGAACTTCTCCATCACAGCGTCAACATTGTCGGCGTTGCGATTACCTGGAACAAGACCAGAGTTGAGCACTTGCAAGCACCCGTTAAACATCCAGGCACCAGCGGCACCCTTAGGATGACCAGTGAGGTACTTCTGAAAGATGCCGAGGAGAGCATTGCCCTTCTTGCGTCCGAGATGCTCTAGCTGTTTGCAAATAACCTCTGATTCGTTCTTGTCGTTGGCAACCGTGGATGTGCCGTGGAAGGAGGCGACTCCAAGGTCATCGATGGTCAAGCCCCAGGTTGCGAGAGCACCACGTAGAGGTGCGATGGTAGAATCTTGCTTCCAAAAGTTGTTGCCGAGGCTGTACTGCGCTTCCTTCTCCTGACGCTTGGCATCCTTCTCGATGTGGGCCATGCGCTCAGCCATGTACTCCTGCTCATCGAAGCCGAAGCCAGCCTGAGCTTTCATTGCAGCGGCTTCCTCGTTGAGGTACAGTAGCTCTGACTCTTGCCAGTTCTTGATGGCCCTGCGGCGCAGGTCGAGCTGACGACGGCGGTAGTTGATATCGAGAAGTGGCGATGGGAACTTGCCAGGATTCTCACGAGCAGTGGTGAGCACACCCTGACCAGGTGCGGGTACCGAGCGACCGATCTTGTCAGTGGCAGTAGTGGTCAGGCCCAAGATACCGTATATTGGCGTGCCCATGTCGAGAGCAAGACGCGCAGACATGATGATCTGCATACCGCAACCCTGAGACTCCATGAAGCCAGATCGGGTTGTGGTGGTAGGGCGCGACATCTCCTTGGGAGTGCGACCGTGTTTGAACTCTTCCTCGGCATTACTTGTTGCTTTCATGTTGGCGAACTCGTACGAACCTTCCTCCTGGAAGTCATCGAAACCACCAACGAAGCAGACACGAGCCTTGCCTTCCACGATCGTCTCGTAGCCGATGTCGATAGACTCGACAGCAGTGGCACAGGCACCGACGGGTGTCTTGATGGGACCAGTGGACGACAAGAGCAACATATTTACCCAAGCAGCCATGGTGTTGATGAAGGACTCTTGGAGAATATCCTTCTGTACTGGCTTGTCCATGAAACGGTCCTTGTACATACCGCGCAGAGCGGTTGTACCACCAATACCGGAGCCGACGCAGTTGCCGACTTCAGTCAGGTGGACGTACTTGTAGAACTCGTAAGGATCGGTGATACCAGAAGCGAGCAGAGCCTCGGCAGTACAGACCAGCACAAACAAAGTGACTTGGTCGACCTGCTCGATGATGTCGTCAGGGACACCATAGTGTTTGGCATTCCAGCCAGTCGGAATTTGACCAGCAACCAGGCGATCGAAGCGAAGAGCCTTGGGAATCAGTAGAGTGGCACCCTTCTTCAAGCGAACGGTGAATTCGCCAGACTCGAGCTCGAAGACCTCAACCTTCTCGCCATGTTGGCGTTTGAACTCGGAGGCAGTCTCAGCAGAGGCCTCGAAAGGATCTAAGTCTTCTTCGATCTGGATCTCTTGCAACAACTGCTTCTTCTTGGGATCGTAACCGTTGAACAGCTCAGGCTCAATGAGGCGGATGCCTGAGTGCTCCAGGATCTGCTTCTCGTACTTGGCCTTGACATCCTTGTCGTCGACAGGCTCTTGCGTCTTGGAATCGATCCAGCCGGAGTACGATTTGCCCTTCAGTGGACCGTTGTGGTTCTTAATGAGGCCCATGAGCCAGGCCATCTCCACGCAGCCTTCAAGAGAGAACTTGCCATACGCTTCCATCTCCCATCGCGTGCGTGAGTTACCCCAAGGACCAACTTCAGAAAAGCCGGTGACGACGACGACCTTGTCGAGGTCGACCATACCTTTGAGATTGCCGTTGAGAGGCTCGATCTCTTTCTCCCAGTCTGGCAGAGGAGGGAACTCGAATTTGAGATTTGCACGAGGCTCAATGTTGGTCTTCTTGTACAGAGCCTCGCTGTCGTCGCCATTCACGATCTTGTTCTCAATGGCGGTCTCCTTGGTGACGGCCTGGCGGACGGCGCTAGTCTCCATGATCTCGGCACGGAGCTTGGTCATCATGTCCTTGAGATCTGGCAAGAACTGCAAGCCACCGTTGAGGTCAGCCCAGACAGGCTCTTCCTGGCACAGATCAACAATAGCTGGCGACATCAAGCCGAGCAGGTTGAATGCCATCTCTTGCTGAGAGAACGTTCGCACCCCATACTTCTCCACACCATCGGCAACGATGTTGTTGCCGCTCATAAGACCAGTTCCACGAGTCCAACCAATGACGGCGCCGCAAATGGTGAGGTAGTCACCCCAGTTCTCTGAGTGCCATCGATTGAAAAGTGTCTCCAGTGCCAGTTTTGACTCAGAGTAGAGACCGTCGTTGCCGAATGTGCCGTGATTGGGCGACAGAGGCAGGATAGCTTGTGCGGGACGTGTGTTAAAGCCGTGTTCGGCCTTCTTGGACTTGACAGCACCCAGGAGACGAACCACGTTAGTCAACATGATACGGTGAGCAAGCTCCGACTTGGAATCAATACTGTCGATCTCGCGGCCGTTCTCGGGAATGGCAGCAAAAGGGACGATGAAGTCAAGATCCCAGCCGAGACCCTTCTTGGAGTCGTAGATGTACTCGATGAGTGCCTCAACATCTTGCTTGCTGCCACCGTTGAACGGCACGACGACCAGTTGGGAGCCACGAGCGCCGAAACGGGCATACATGGATTGATAGTATTCGGTGACCTCACGAGAGTAGCGGCTAGTTGTGACCACGACCTTCGCGCCACCACTGATCAGGCCCTGGAGGACTTCAGCACCGATGGAGCCAGCGCCAGCACCGGTCATGAGAGCCATCTTGCCCTGAAAGGTGATGCCGGACTTTGCTGCGTTCTCGAGGCCTTCCAAGTAGACGCCTGTAAGCTTCTTGCTGTAGTCCCAACCGTGAGCATCCTTCTTCTTCAGATGGAGGAATGGAATCGTCTCGGTCTTGCCAGTCTTGATGCCGTTGACCGTGGGCTTGAGGATTGAGCCGTTGCGGCCAGGTTTTTTGACATCGCCGTTCTCTTGAGGCATGATCTGCGACTCGTTCATGGCAAGAGCACGCACAACCTCCTTGTACAGAGAGTTAAATTGCAGCTGAGACGACTTCGACAGCTTGTGTTGCTTGCGAATGAGCTTGTAAACGTTCCGAAGATCGTTCTGAACCTTGGTGCGATTGCTGTATTCCGAGATCTTGCCGCCATCGGCCATTGCCTGGACGTAGTGCTCAAGTTTGCGGGCACTCTGTCGTGGAACCTCCTGGTAGTCCAAATTGCCACGGGCGTCAATGGTCGTTTGAGGACCTGTTGGCACTGCGACATCCTTGTAAACGGGAGCTTCGTTCAGGACATCTTTGCAGTTCTCAATCAGCTGCTCACCAAGTTCCTTAGCAAGCTTGTAGGTCTCGCCGCGTTCGGTTGGGCAGTTGTCGATATGGTACTGCATGTACTGGATGAGGGTGGGGTTGGATCGATTCATGATGCGGATGCACTGGCTGACAATCTCACGATCGACGGCTTGAAGACGGCCGAAAATGATGTCGTAGTACATGCTGAGGGCATCTTGACGAGCCCAATTCCAGGCAGAGTCGTAGACACGAGCCTTGAGAGGATCAAACGAGGGCTCGATGCCGCTCGCATAAACTTCACCATGCTCAACATTCCAAAGATCGAGTTGAGCTTGGAGAGCCTTGTTGGACTCTGCTTGCCCGAGAGCCGCCTTGTCGCCAGCTCGGAGGTCCATCTTCAGATATCTTGCAAACAGCTCCAATTGCTGCTTGAACAGAGCGCGCTGATCCTTGGTCAAAGCGTCGATAGCCGCGGGGTCCATCATCATGCCACCGCCACCTCCGCCAGCCGCGGCGCCTGCAGCAGGTGCAGACAGGCTAATTCCAGCTGCCGTTGCGTACTTCTGAGCGACATCGTCTAGATATGTCTTCGCGTCATTCTCGGATCCTAAGCGGGCAGCTGGCTCCATAGTCAGAGCTAGCAGGAGAACGCCGTCTTGTCTGCCAGAGCCGAGGCCGAACTTGGTCTCGAGGTGCTTGCGCACAGCTGTGATATTGAAGCCACCAGGCATTTTGGACGACACCAATCGCGCAATGAGAGATTGAGACTGCTTGCCGAGCTGACCGTTAAAGGTCGACTGCATTGATGCACCCAACTCATCGAGAGGTGTATCTTCTGGCTTTTCGGGTGTCGACCCGAACTCTTTGCCCAAGTCACCCAGAATCTCGTTTTGTAGAGTGGATTTTCCGCCGACCAAATCCTTGATCGCTTTTGAGAGAGGAATGTCGGCCAAAGGCTTTTTCAATTTCTGTGCAACGAGAGCTCGAAGAATGTCCACAGCACCGACTGGCGCATCTGCGACAGCAGCCGCAGGACCAGCCGACGCCGCGGGAGCTGCTGCAACTGGCGTTGCTGCTGCTGCTGCCGGCGCCGATGAGGCGGCCGGAGCAGAGTCTGAGGAGGTGGCGGCCGGTTCGGGCTCGTCGGCAACAGGGTCTACGTCGTAGTAGATCTCCTTGACATCTTTGCTGTAGGCCAGGACTTGACGCTCCATGGATGTAGCAGCATCGTAGGCTTCGTATTTGGAGGCGAGCGTCCGCTTTGCCATTCCACCAAGTGTGTCTGCAGGACCGATTTCAACGATCCTCTCCGTCCTGTTCTTCTCCAAGATGACATCCTGAGTCTCGATCCACCTCACAGGAGAGGCGAATTGGTATGCCAGCAGCTCAACGAGGAGCGTGTGGGCGAGCTCTTGCTCGACTTCGGGACGCATTGTGGCGGGATGCGTGTATTGATGGGTGAGAGGTGTAGGAAGGTGAGCGTAGAGGAAGCCGTTCCCCTCAGTACTATGAACTTAATCAGAGCACTGGCGGCGGCAGAGTCTGCTCGGTTAGTGAGAAAGAGTGTGTGTCGTCGAGCAACAGCTTAGACTCGATTTGTGACTTTAGCAAAGGAAGGGAAGGTATGCAGTGTTGAAGGAGTTGAGACGTATGAGCGAAGAATGACGGTGTCAAGAATTGTGCTGGATAAAGCAGCTGCTACTTTTTTTCAATGAGGCATTCGAGCATTCTTCGGGAACGTCGCTGCTCACCAGCATGCACAGACTACGACACACGCGGAGCAGGACCCGTTGGGCCTGAATGCCTGCAGCCAGCCAAGCTTCTAACCCCAGCTCTGTTGGAAGTTTCAAGCCTCAGCGGCCTTGCTCCCAACGAGCCCGAACAGTGCACCGGCGCAAAGGGAAGAGCCTACAGTGGAGTGTTCTAGGCTACCCCAGGACTCGCCCGATAGGCTGAGGCTGCCCAAATTCTCGGTCAAAAAATCGCCGGGAATATTTGGAGTGAAGATGCGAAAGCTGCTGAGCGTACTTGACATCACTCTGCGCTGGCCTACATCACACTGATCAGTAATTGATCCTGTTCAGTAAACACAAGGTCACCGCGTACACCGTTCATCGCTCTTCGCGGACCGTATGCTGCTGCCTACGCTAGCATATCAAGCAGAAGTTGGCAGGAGGGAATGATCGAATGCTGATATCTGAAAAATGTTGGAGAAATCATGACGCCGGGCCCGCCTCCTCGTGTCCCTGCAGGTCGTCGCGAGGGAAAGCGCGACCCGCCAAACCCAACGTATTTTCTGTGCTGCCTCATTCGCTGATGCCCCTTTCCGGACCCCGCTGACCCATAACTTTTTCTCTCATCGCTCACGGCCTCAACAGAGACTCGGAGGTGCCAGTGAGGTGTGGCACGCCGCTCACATCCAACCCGATCAGCTCCAGCATTGATCGCATTCTCTGGTCGGTGACAGATCAAAAGTGAATTTGCTGTCAACGCTGCCTGCACTCTACCATACCACCCTCTCATAACACCCTGCAGTCGTCTTTGCGACTTACACAATCACTTCCTCATACTACCGAAGACACTCACACTCATTGCACTCGTTTCCGCAGTTGAAGTCCCTCCAACAGCTGCTCGCTTGTGCCTGCTATCGACACTACCAAAGGGTTCCCTCATCCTTCGCTGTCGACTATACCAAACGGTGGCATTAGCTTGCTCACCCACACATCACGTTCATTTTGTACCACCGCCAACATGTACTCCGGTGGTGCTACTGGCACTCACACCCCTCGATCATCCCAGAATCTCCGTCCCCTCATCCTATCCCACGGCTCTCTCGAATATGCCTTCCTCATTCCCACAGCTCTCCACTTCCCAGCATCCCAGCTAAAGGAAGCTTTCACGACCTCTCTTCCAGAGCCGACTGATGAGCTAGCTCAAGATGACGAGCCCTCATCCAACGCAGAGCTTGTGGCTCGGTATATTGGCTTCATTGCAGCGGAGGTCGAGGAGGATGACGAGGCAACGTCTTTTGCGGAGGTCCTCAAGGTTGCTCTAACAGAATTCGAACGTGCTTTCATGCACGCCAATGATGTCCACGCCTTAGCTGCCAGTTTGCCTGGAATCACGGCGAAGAAGCTCAAGGTTGTGCAGTCATACTACGCCGGCAGGTCTGCTATTGCTAGGCCCATCAAACCTCACGACTCCGCGCTCTTCCGAGCGGCCGACGACGAGGACGCGAGCATCTACACAGTTTTCGGTGGTCAAGGCAACATCGAGGAGTACTTTGATGAGCTAAGAGAAGTTTACACCACATACCCGTCGTTCACCAAAGAGCTGGTCGAGTCGTCTGCTGTGCTGCTGCAATCGCTGGCAGCCGAGCCGAAGGCCGATAAGTTCTACTCGAAAGGCCTGGACATCATGAGCTGGCTGCGCAACCCCGATACCCAGCCAGATACCGACTACCTGGTATCTGCGCCAGTGAGTCTACCACTGATTGGACTTGTGCAATTGGCGCATTATCAGGTCACATGTCGAGCGCTCGGCAAGACACCAGGAGAGATCAATGAGCGCTTCAGCGGCACCACTGGGCACTCGCAGGGTGTCGTGACCGCCGCTGCCGTGGCCACTGCAACTTCATGGGAAAGCTTTGCAAAGGCTGCCAAGGACGCTATCACCATGCTCTTCTGGATTGGCATGCGCAGTCAACAGGCCTATCCTCGCACCAGCATCGCACCTTCCATCTTGCAGGACTCAGTTGAGGCTGGCGAAGGCACACCCACGCCCATGTTGAGTGTGCGCGACCTGTCGAGGAAGCAGCTCCAAGCTCATATCGATGCGACCAACGAGCATCTTCCAACAGACCGTCATGTCAACATCTCGCTGATCAACAGCTCTCGCAATTTTGTAATTACCGGTGCTCCCATTTCGCTGCACGGTCTCAACCTGCGCCTTCGCAAAGTCAAGGCTCCGACAGGCCTCGATCAGAATCGTGTACCGTTCACCGAGCGTAAGCAGCGATTCGTCAACCGATTTCTGCCAATCACTGCTCCGTTCCATAGCCCGCTCCTGATTCAGGCTGAGAAACAGATTCTTGAGGACCTTCAAAGCATCAAAATTCCTGCCTCTAGGCTCACAATTCCTGTCTATGACACCAACTCAGGTGAAGATCTGCGATCGCAGCAGTCCAAGGACGTGGTTCCTGATTTAGTCCGCATGATCACCCAAGATCCAGTTCACTGGGAGCAAGCCACTGTCTTCGATGGCGCGACTCACATTCTCGACTTTGGTCCTGGCGGCATCTCTGGTCTTGGTGTTCTCACCAAGCGCAACAAGGATGGCACTGGTGTTCATGTCATCTTGGCCGGTACCATGGATGGTACCAACACCGAGATTGGCTACAAGCCAGAACTCTTCGATCGTGATGAGGAGCACGCTGTCAAATATGCCGTTGACTGGCTCAAGGCCCACGGGCCAAAGCTGGCTAAGACTTCTGGTGGTCAGACTTTTGTCGATACCAAGATGTCTCGCCTTCTCGGCACCCCTCCCCTGATGGTCGCGGGTATGACTCCTTGCACAGTGCCGTGGGACTTTGTTGCCGCAACCATGAACGCAGGCTACCAGATCGAGCTCGCCGGTGGTGGCTACTACAACGCCAAGAGCATGACTGCTGCGCTCAACAAGATTGAGAAGGCAATTCCTCCTGGACGTGGTATCAGTGTCAACTTGATCTACGTCAACCCCCGTGCTATGGCATGGCAGATTCCTCTGCTTGCTCAGCTGCGTGCTGATGGTGTGCCCATCGAAGGTCTGACTATTGGTGCTGGTGTGCCTTCCATCGAGGTTGCACAAGAGTACATCGATACTCTCGGGATCAAGCATATCAGCTTCAAGCCAGGTTCCATGGATGCGATCCAGCAAGTCATCAACATCGCCAAAGCCAACCCGACTTTCCCTGTCTGTCTGCAGTGGACTGGTGGGCGTGGTGGTGGTCATCACTCTTTCGAGGATTTCCATCAGCCTATCATCCAAATGTATGGACGCATCCGCAAGTGCGACAATATTGTCCTTGTTGCTGGTTCTGGCTTCGGTGGGTCTGAAGATACATATCCCTACCTCACCGGAAAGTGGGCTCACAAGTTCGGCTATGCGCCAATGCCCTTCGATGGCTGTCTATTTGGCAGCAGAATGATGACGGCAAAGGAGGCGCACACCTCTCCCAACGCGAAACAAGCTATTGTCGACGCTCCCGGTGCCGAAGACAGCGAATGGGAGAAGTCATACAAGACTCCTGTTGGCGGCGTCATCACTGTTCGCTCTGAGATGGGTGAGCCTATTCACAAGCTCGCAACTCGTGGCGTTATGCTCTGGTCGGAAATGGACAACAAGATCTTCAGCTTGGACAAGAAGAAACGCGTTGCTGAACTCAAGAAGCAGCGCGAATACATCATCAAGAAACTCAACGATGATTTCCAGAAGGTCTGGTTCGGCCGCAACACTGCTGGTGAAACCGTCGACCTCGAGGATATGACTTATGCTGAAGTCGTTCGGCGTATGGTCGATCTGATGTACATCAAGCATCAGTCGAGGTGGATCGAGGTCTCCTTGCGAAACCTTACTGTTGACTTCATTCGACGTGTCGAGGATCGCTTCACTGCTGCCGCCAACAAGCCATCTTTGATTCAGAGCTACGCCGACTTCGAGAAGCCATATGATGTCGTCGAGAAAGTCTTGGCTGCGTACCCTGAGGCCGAGTCTCAGCTCATCAACGCTCAGGATGTTCAGCATTTCCTACTGCTGTGTCAGAGACGTGGTCAGAAGCCGGTACCTTTCGTCCCCTCCCTGGATGAGAACTTCGAGTTCTGGTTCAAGAAGGATTCGCTCTGGCAGTCGGAAGATCTGGAGGCTGTGATTGACCAGGATGTTGGCAGAACCTGTATCTTGCAAGGGCCTATGGCTGCCAAGTTCTCGACCAAGGTTGATGAGCCAATCAAGGAGATCCTCGACAACATCCATAATGACCACATCGCGGCTCTTATCGAAGACGTCTACGGTGGCTCCGAGGCCAACGTGCCTGTCATGGAGTATTTCGGCGGCAAGGTCCTGACCCCGGCCGAAAGCGTCACCGAGCTCGAGGGCGTGCAGGTTATTCCCGATGGCTCGCGCATCACCTACAAATTGCCAATCAGCGCTCAGGCACCGCTGCCTGACACCGACGCCTGGTTGCAAGAGCTTGCTGGTCGCAACTACTCCTGGCGCCACGCCATGTTCACGACGGACGTCTATGTTCAGGGCGCTCGCTACCAGAACAACCCTCTCCGACGCGTGGTGGCGCCTACTCGGGGCATGCAGGTTGAGATTGCGCATCCTAAAGACCCATCCAAGACTACGATCACAGTCAAAGAGCAGCATGCCTCCGGCAAGCTGGTCAAGACCTTGGACATCAGCCTCGTCGGCAAGAGCGAAATCTTGATGAACATGTGGGAAGACAGAACTGCCGAGGGTGACTCTGTGCCTCTCCCTTTCCGCTTTGTCTACCGGCCTGAGATTGGCTATGCACCTATTCATGAAGTCATGGAAGGGCGCAATGACCGAATCAAGGAATTCTACTATCGCATCTGGTTCGGGGAGAAGAATGTTCCTTTCGACACTCCTACCACCAACACTTTCGACGGTGGTAAGGCCACTGTTGTCACCCAGGATGTTGTCGACTTCGTTCACGCTGTCGGCAACACTGCCGAAGCCTTTGTCGATCGCCCTGGTAAGGAAGTCTTTGCGCCCATGGACTTCGCAATCGTTGTTGGCTGGAAGGCGATCACTAAGCCCATCTTCCCGCGCTCGATTGACGGTGACCTGCTCAAACTCGTCCATCTTTCCAACGGGTTCCGTATGCTGCCTGGCGCGGAGCCACTGAAAGTCGGTGATGAGGTTCACACCTCTGCTCGCATCAACGCAGTCATCAACCAGGAATCTGGCAAGATGGTCGAGGTCTGCGGAACAATCACTCGCAAGGGGCAGCCAATCATGGAAGTTACTTCTCAGTTCTTGTATCGCGGGACCTACACCGACTACGAGAACACCTTCCAGCGAAAGGAAGAAACACCCATGCAGGTCACCTTGGCTTCGTCTAAGGATGTGGCTGTTCTCCGCTCGAAAGAGTGGTTCCATATCGATGAGCCTGACATTGACCTTCTTGGTCAGACCTTGACCTTCCGTCTCCAGTCCCTTGTCCGATTCAAGGATAAGACTATCTTCGATGAGGTCGAGACTATTGGCCAGGTACTTCTCGAGTTGCCCACAAAGGAGGTCATTCAGGTTGCATCAGTCGAGTATGATGCAGGTGTCTCTCATGGCAACCCAGTTGTCGACTATCTTCAACGACATGGCTCTTCTATTGAGCAGCCTGTCAATTTCGAGAACGCCATTCCTCTCAGTGGCAAGACTCCGTTGACACTGAAGGCACCTTCGTCGAACGAGACATATGCTCGTGTGTCTGGCGACTACAATCCCATCCACGTCTCTCGCATCTTTGCCAGCTATGCCAACCTTCCTGGCACCATAACCCACGGCATGTACTCCAGTGCCGCAGTGCGAAGCTTGGTCGAGACTTGGGCCGCCGAGAACAACATTGGTCGTGTCCGAAGCTACCACGTTTCACTAGTGGGCATGGTCCTGCCCAATGACGATCTTGAGGTCAAGCTTGAGCACGTCGGTATGGTAGCTGGCCGCAAGATCATCAAGATCGAGACTAGCAACAAGGAAACGGGCGACAAAGTCTTGCTCGCTGAGGCCGAAGTCGAACAGCCAGTGTCATCATATGTCTTCACTGGCCAAGGTTCCCAGGAGCAGGGTATGGGTATGGAGCTATATGCCAGCAGCCCTGTTGCTAAGGAGGTCTGGGACCGTGCTGATCGTCACTTCATGGACAACTACGGTCTCTCGATCATCAACATCGTCAAGAACAATCCCAAGGAACTAACGATCCACTTCGGTGGACCTCGCGGCAAGGCCATCCGCCAGAACTACATGGCCATGACTTTCGAGACTGTCAACGCGGATGGATCGATCAAGTCGGAGAAGATCTTCAAGGAGATCAACGACAACACAACATCCTACACGTACCGATCACCCACTGGCTTGCTGTCAGCGACTCAATTCACCCAGCCCGCCTTGACTCTGATGGAGAAGGCCAGCTTTGAGGACATGCGATCCAAGGGCTTGATTCAGCGCGATAGCAGTTTCGCTGGTCACTCTCTTGGCGAGTACTCTGCGTTGGCCTCAATTGCGGAGGTCATGCCTATTGAGAGCTTGGTGTCCGTGGTTTTCTACCGTGGCTTGACTATGCAAGTCGCTGTCGAGCGTGACGAGCAGGGTCGGTCAAACTATTCGATGTGCGCTGTTAACCCAAGCCGCATCTCCAAGACCTTCAACGAGCAGGCTCTGCAATTTGTCGTCAAGAACATCGCCGAGAGCACCGGCTGGTTGGTTGAGATTGTCAACTTCAACGTCGCCAACATGCAGTACGTGTGTGCTGGTGATCTCCGAGCACTCGACTGCATGACGAATGTTCTAAACGTGCTCAAGATGCAAAAGATCGACATTCAACAGCTCATGAATGAGATGTCGATTGAGGATGTCCAGGAACATCTTGTTGAGATCATCAACGAGTGCAGGAAGAAGACCGAGGCCAAGCCTCAGCCAATTGAGCTTGAGCGTGGTTTCGCAGTCATTCCTCTGCGAGGCATTGATGGTGAGTTCTCCTATACCTTTTCTCTTGACATCGCTGACAATCTCAGTGCCCTTCCACTCGACTTTCCTACGATCTGGCGTCAAACCATTCCGAAATTTCCTGCTCAAGAAGATTCACAAGTCCAGCATCGATCCGCAGAAGTTGGTCGGCGCTTACATTCCCAATGTGACTGCCAAGCCCTTCGCTATCACGAAGGAGTACTTCCAGGAGGTGTATGAGTTGACCAACTCGCCGAGGATCGCGAAGGTGTTGGAGGATTGGGACAAGTATGAGAATGCTGGCGACTCGAGACGTCTCAGCACGGCTGCCGTTGCGTAATGGGGAGGATGACCTGTTGCTTTTCGTCTTGCATCATTAGCGGGCGTTATGGGATGCATGGAGGACTTCAATGTGCATTCGAAGCATTTTCGCTGTACAGCATGAAGCTGATGTACGTTGTTGTCATGAGTACGGCTTAGATACCATAGAACCTAGCTACTTAGCCAGCTTGCGATCGTGCATGCGCCGACGCCTTGAGGGAGGTTTGTCAGTCATGTCATGGTCCGCACAATAGAGATCTGCTCGAACTTAGCCGGCGGTTCTGGTCTGCGGGAAGTCTTCGTTGATGGCAGTGTTGAGGTCGAGGCGCCCTTTGTGCTGCGGTTGCCTTCAGTGCCCTCCTCATCGGGAAATTTGCAGGTGGCACGAGTTGCCTTGCAATATCACTAATCCAGCCTTGGCGCCAAGCTGCTTCGTTCAACTTCTAAAATGTGCTTGCGTTCGCAACCTCTTGGACTCGCTCTTTCTTCAAGGACAACTTCACCAGTATTGCCGCCGCGATGACGTTCAAGCAATTCTTCAAGTGCAAGTTTCTTCAATGCTTTCAGCGCAACCACATGCGCGTGAAAAGCCAAGGTTCTCGTCTACCTGACGTTAACCAACAAGACCATCCGGCCAGTCCCAAGCCGTCAGTGGACGCGCGAGGCCCCAATGGTGCTCTACAGTCATCAAGCCGCGATGGTGACCAGAGTCATCTTGACAGCGCCGCTCCCGGCAATGTCAATGAGCCTCCTGACGGTCTGAAATCATCAGTTGATGACCAGACCGAAGCTGACAGCGCCGCTCCTGTCAACTTCAATGAGCCTCCTGGCGGTCTGAAACCATCAGTCCATGACCAGACCAAAGCTGACAGCGCCGCTCCCGGCAACGTCAACGAGCCTCCTGGCGACGATCCTTCCTCTGGCCCACAAGGAAATGGTCTTGCTGAGAATGAGAGAGAGCTCAAGTGGTGTCTGATACACTCCAGTCCTGAACATATGGAAGTTTTCGGAGATGACGCCTGCTTCGGTAAGAGTGGGGTGTCTAGCGGTTTGTCCAACCGCTTGTACAACTCCAAGCTCAAGCCCATATCCTTCTGGAGGCGGTCCGCTAACGTGCAAGCGCCTCGCTATCATGGTCCTGGATACGTGGTCCACATCACGGAGCAACCCACTACCGTTCATGAGCTGCTGTCTCACATCCACATTATGTGTACGTGGTTTCGTGGCTACAATGCGCACGTTCGGACTCGTGATCTTGTCATGCGAGATTGCTGCCGCTATATCGGTCTTGCTCATGGTGACGAAGTCGCAGACCACTTCAACCAACTTTGTGTCCTCTCCAACACCCTTGAGGAGTACATGCTGACATCCGTTGCAGACATACTGGTCTCGATACGTGATGATGTGGCTCTTGCGGACGGCTTAGACTATGCCAGCAGGTCTCAAACGATCGACACGGGTGAGGATCCTGCATGGCGCGATGCAGTCACCGACTGGCTTCTTGAGAATGAGTGGCACGGCTCATGCACCTCGAGTTCGCGGCCTACACCACGCAGTGCACAAAGTTGCATGAACTTCTCAGACGGGTCAAGACCAAGCGCTCGTACTTCATCGATCGTGGCGTACTTTCTTTCGGGAAGAAGTATTCCGCAGCTCGGAACGACACTGTCGTGGTCGCCGCTCTGAAATGGATTGCCGCCTCGCGCATTGAGATTCGTGATTGCCCCTACCACGACGAGTGTGATTATGGGATCCATCTCCTTGAGCGGCCATCGCTCGACAAGGCAGCGGCTGAGATGCGGAGCTTCATTGCCAACGCCTCAGCAGCGCTGCCGTCAGCCTCCTCGTAATGCCTCCCTACGAGCCCATACCCCATGGCCGGCCGGCGCGGCCGTGGTGGTAAAGATGTTCAGCCCAACTGGCGGGTTGATTCGTTCGGTGCGCAGTCTTGTGCTTGCGTACACCAAAAATGTCTGCCATCAGACATTCTGCGGGTTGCCATAATGCTCGCGAGGCGGCTGCTCAAGGGTATAAGACCCGAGACAGATCCGCCTCAGGTCGACTAAGAAGCTTCCACCTCCACGTGGTGTCGACTGGGAACTGCGCTGCCTGCGCAGGCGAAGAGAAGCATCAACTACCAATTATCGGTATCAGAGACTGACCTTGTATAGTGCCTTCCACGCCGCGCCCGCAACATCTACTAAATCCACCGCTAACGAACAGTCCGAGCTTACAACAACACATAAGAGAAGGCAGCGAGATAATACCAGCACAAGACACAAGAAAAAGAAGGAGCCGTTGCATAGCAAGAAAGGAGGGAGAGCTCGTGCGCCAGTGGCGACGGGCAGCAGGCAAGTGCCACAAACAACGTTAACCACGACACCGATGCTCAGTCCCCGAGTCATCTGACAACCGCATTTTCATCACGCTGTCGCTCAAGCTTCCTCCTCATCTCCTATTCAACCCTGCCAGCCTATGCTCGAAGTCCTCCTGTGGGATGTCTCTCACCTTCTCCGTCTTGTTCAACTCCACGCCCGACCTCTCCTCCCAGCCACGGATGCACTCAGTGTGATCCGCCGTCTTATTCCTCGGCTCGCCAATCACATCCATTGAATGGCTTAGATACCTCCTCAACACGCCCGGCAGCTGCGTTTCGAATTCACTATACCTCATGAAGTCCTCCGTAATGCCCAGATCCTTTACCAACAACGCCAGGCCAAATCCGCTATCAAACCTCCGCGTCAGGCCATCCCGTCGAAACGTGTCCATTGTCGGAAAGTTCACCCCGGTGCCCACATTTAGACAGTCGATCATCTGCTGCGGATCCAGTCCATATTTCTGCCCGGTCACCAACGAATCCGATAGTGCGCAGATCGAGGAGGCCATGATGTAGTTATTTAGCGTCTTCATCGCATGTCCGGATCCGAGCGGGCCCATATGGAAGATGTAGGTCGCCATGCAGCTGAGGACAGGCTTGATCAGCTCGAAATGCTCCTTGGAACCGCCAACCATGAGCGTCGACCGCCCGTCGTCGGTGGCATGCATGTACGTCTGCGTGATGGGGCTGTCTAGTAAGATGAGTTTGTGGGAGGCGAGCTCCTCGCCTAGCTTCTTGGTGTCGAAGGGGGATGATGAGGAGGTGTCAACGACGATGGTGCCAGGCTGCAGGTGTGGCTGATGTCCTGGAGGACGCTGCGGACAATGCCGCCATGGGCAAGCATGGTGATGATGGCATCGCATTTCTCGAATGCCGATGGGTCGTATGAGCCGGAGATTGTTGCGGACGTTGTGTTCTGCCATTTGGTGGCTCGTTGGACTTTCTCGGCGTCTAGATCGTGCACGACTAGGTGATAGCCGTTCTTGGGCAGGTTGCTGGACATAGAAATGCCGGCATTGCCAAGGCCGATATAGCCGATGGTCTTGATCGGTCGTGCCATGATTCGGGTCGTGTACTGAAGGGTCTGAGGATACCGTGGCCTGTGAAGCCGATCATAAGCATTGTATAGCGTAGGACTTTGGTAAAGTTTGCGGGGAATCCGGGGAGAATGACGAGAATGACCTCATGCAGAGGACGAGCGGAATCGGCTCGCCTGAGTCGACAACTGAGACTCTTGAAATGCGTTAGCATCGATCAACCTACACTTGCGAATACACGGTCTGACAGAACGCTGGTGTCCTAAGCTGCCTGTCTGATAGCCTGTACCTGATCGCCTCGTGATCGCTCCCTGACGCCTCGCCGCCAAGATGTCTCAACCCGCTATTGCGGAAGAACGGGCTTTCCGCGAGCCATGTCTTCGTGCATTTTCTTATGAAGACTTTCTCGGAGTAAAGACCAACTCAAGGGTACCAATCGTGACCGTGAAGTTGTCCGCGCTGCCATATAATAACCTGTGCCCATCCTCTCCCTTCGCCAACGCAACCTCGAATGCCGAGACCAGCCTCGCAGCGACAGTACGCATCTCGTTATAAGCCAACTGCCGACCGATGCAGGCGTAAGGACCGATCAAGAACGGTGCAAAGACCTTCCGATTGGCAATCAGCTCTGGCTGAGTAGTCCAACGCTCTGGTATGAATTCTTCGGGCTTCTTGAAAGCGTCCGATCGATGCAGGCTATACAGCGGCGTGTAGACCGTGACATCACCAGGAATCGAGATGTCCCCAACCTTGAGGCCCTCAGCTGAGGTGTCTCGAGGGGGCATGCTGGGAACTGGCGGATGCAGGCGAAGAGTTTCGTTGATCAGTGCGTTGAGGTATGGCAGGTCTTGTACGGTCTGTACGTTGACCTCCAGGTCCTTGATCTCCTGGTACAGCTTCTTCTGTAATGTTGTGTTGAGCGCGAGTTGGTAGAACAAGAAGGCAAGCGCTGTTGCAGTCGTGTCGCTTCCCGCTATCACCAATAGTCGAACGTCTCCGGTAAACAGATGATACTCCTGAGCCGGGTCCTTGAAGAAGGGTTCGTCCTGATCCAACAGGTGCGACATGATGTCTGGTTCTGCAGGGTGAAGCTGTTTCCGCTTATCAACCTGCTCATTGGAGAACGTGATCAGCTTCTGCATCGGATTGAGAGCGTCCGGAAGCTTCGTCATCAGATGGATCAGCCACGGGACTGGTCCTAAAATGCCGAGAGCAGCATTAGACTCCCGTATGCTGGTGATAGCCCAGTGAGTCTTTTCGGACGCTAGTCCATCGAAGGAGTGCCCGAACGACAGATCGCTCATGACATCGAAACTATACCGACTGATGCGCTCGGAGAAGTTGATCGATTTATTGGCCGAAGCACGGATTGACTTCTCGAGCAAGCTCGCATATTTCAGCAAGCGCTGGTCATAGTCGCGTAGTGCTGCGAAAGTCAGCTTGCTCACGCGATGGCGATCTACTTACATCTTGCCGTGAATGCGTCGTCCCAGCCGAACCTGCGACGTCTGTCGTGCATTGAGCGGTCGCGCATCTGCTGCAATGTAGTCATCGGCAGACCAAGATCGTACATTACAGACTTCGTACACTTCGAGCGTGCGCCGTGGATAGTTTCGACGGCATCTGGGTGGCATATCGATAGTGTGCTAGGTCCTAGTTGTCCGTAAGCATTCGTCGATCCCGTCTGAATGCTACGCACCAATTCTTACGACCGGACCGTATGTCTTGTGGAGGTCATCCAGCCAACGATACTGATCAAGCCTGCGTACAGACCATGAGTGGTAGATTTGAGAGAGTCTGGCGGCGAATGGACCGGGAAAGCGTCCTAGGCGATGGAAAAATGCTCGATAGATCAATATGCTTGTCCAGCTTCCGGCCAGGAAGGCAGCACACAGTCTTGCGAAGAACAGACCGCTATCTAGCAGAGACAGCCTCGTCGTCAAACTCAGAGTTGCAATGCCTGCCACTAACGACAATGCCACATATCGTAGGATCACCGGGATGTCGGTCAGATGCTCGCCGCGGATGAAGTAGCATGGTGACAGAAGACACCTGTGCCTGCAGCGATAATTGATGCCACTGGGAGTGCCATTGTTGGTAGACAGCGAAATTGAAAGCTGCTAGGCAGGCCATGGCGATATAGGTCTTAGATCACGACCCGAACTGTTAAAAAGAGCCTCGTATTAGGCCAGCAGAGCTGAACAGCTTTGGCTTGCAGGGCGAGGCCGCACTGGCTTGAGTAACCATGCAAACAGAACTCAGAGCTTATAGCTGCCATTTCGTGAAGCTGAAAGCATGCAGGCGCAAGCCACTCTAGGGATCGAGAGCGTGAGGTGGCTTGCCAGCAACCCTACCTAGGTAAATTCTGCTGAAACTGGGATGAGCTCGCGGGCAATCTTTGGTTTTGCCAGTCTCCAGTGCGCACGTTCTGGCCCCCAACTCGCGGCGGAAGAGTGCTTGCCGAAAAGCTTAGCCCAGATGCAATCTGACCTCAACCCTCGCAAGTCGCGACTCAACCACTCTCTTCCTTGGTATTTCAATGCACCATCCACCTATATCTAAGGAAGCCAGTTTTCGGAATTCGCTGATCGCATCCCTCTGTCGCACATCACTCAGCTCGTTGTTCGCGCTTGCTTATGCTCATATCGTTGGATGCGGGCGTACGCTGACGAGCTCGGGTAGAATAAGTCCTTTGCCCGGCTCTATCTTGCCAGCAAAGACAAGGAAGAAATAGCCAAGCCCCAGGCAGGGCAGCTACGATTAGTCAGCCTATGTCTCCTATCCATCTCGGATGAAGCAAGTCAGACCAGTTAGATTTCCCTCACCATCAGTGGACTTTACAAAGAGCTATAGTCGTCAGGTGCGCCGGATCTACATCAAGTCGCTCGCTCCAGCTACCTCCAAGCGGTTCGCTGGTGACCATGGACCGACATGCCTGCCACAGATCCGCCGGCGGACTTTTCCTTCGTCCCGTTGTATAATGGTCCAGAAGTTTCCAAGCCTAACAGACAATTCATCAACGCTCATCTCAGTCGCCTTGCGGCTAAGAAGCGTTCACATGGCGCTGGCAACAGGCTGCAGAAGAAGGTTGTGCTGCCGGTCAGGCAACCCGACAGGCCGAAGGTACTTATCGAGAGAATCGCCCGAGTCTCGGGAGTGGGCAGCACTTGCGCTCATGGCAAGGCAGGAGCGCCTGATTGCGACTTCTGCCGTGGTGTCAATGGAACAGTCGCCTCACGATCACAACTCCTAGTCGCATCTTCCGGAAGGACTGAGTCTGTCAACATCACTACACTTTTGGACACCAGCAACGATCCGTTCAGCTCAACGCTCGTTCCGATCGATCGGACAGTCCGCAAGCTCTTAGGCTTCGAGCAGGAAGCATTCTTTCCCTGGAGTGCGGGTATCGAAAAAGGCGCCAACAAGGGCGGAGCTTTCCGGAACAAATTCGTCCAAACGATTCCCGAGGCTTTCAACGATCTCTGCACAGGCTACGCCAATCTGGCCCGCCTTGCGGCTATGACTGCCACCATTACATCTGATCCGCTCATGGCAGCTACTGCCCTCAAGTACAAAGTATTAGCGTACGAGAACATGCGAAAGAGCGTCGCCGCACATACTGACAACTACGAAACCCACGAGCTGGCCATGGTCCAGACCTTCTCGCTGATGAGTATGGAAGTTGCCGAAGGCAACTCGGAAAGCAGCGCCATCCACAGCCGCGCCCTCCTGCGCATGATGACCAACTCCTCCGCCTCCGCTGCCCCTCTCACTGACAAAACCACCCATATCAAACCTAGTCAGCTCCTCAACGCGGTCCTCTGGCACGAATGCGTCCGTGGCGGCACCACAGGCCGCCAACACGTCTTCAACCCCAAGAAACTGGTCCATCACAAGTCCCTCGGCGCAACCCTTTCCTCCGCCAAACGCACACTCTCCTCGCTGGGCCACTGGCCCCGCCGCCCCGAGATCACCGACGGCTTCAGCCACTCCGACCTCCCACCCCATCTCATCCTCCGCCTCCGTGAAGTCCGATTCTTGGCGGAAATCAACACCGCCCTCACCCACGCCCCCGAACTCATCGACCTGCACCTCATGAACGCCTTTGCCTTCCGCGCCAGTCTCATGTGCAGTCAGCTGATCGGCGCTAGCCACGCGGCCGAGCAAGTCATCAACGAATCCTCCCATCAACGCTCACAATACGGACACGAATTCCAGGAGGATGAGATCGACTATCGTCGAGTTTACCAAGCCCATCAATCACGCGCCACCGCCCTCGCAGCACAATTCGCGCTTCGCGTCGTCACGTCCCACGAAGCCGTCGACATTCCCGCGAGCACGCCAGCACAGCTGTTCAAGATCTACGGAACGCACAAGAGGGTGCTGCAGGAGATCAGGGTGGCATTCGAGCAGTGCCGCCACCGCAGCTCAGCAGATCCAGATGGTGATGACCAAGTCAGTCGGCAGCCGGAGCTATGGCTGTGGATTCTGTGGATTGGCTCGCTGGCGGAACGGGCGGATTTGTATCCTTGCTACGTACCTAGCAAGATCGTGGGGGCGTCCTTCAATCGTGCGTTTGTGGCGCATGCACTGGGGCTGTACCTGCACGAATGGGAGACAGTCAGGGCGACGCTGACGAGGTTCATGTACTTTGAACGGAACACTTGGCAGAGTCAGTATTGGTTTGAGCAGACGCTGTGGGAAATGGCTGGGCTGAAGCAGGAGGATGCTTGAGTAGCGTGACCAGACCTTAGACCCGGTCGCCGGTGGGATGGTAGGTTATATTTGCCGCGCGAGCGGTACCACCGTACGGGAAGATGTATGCCTAGCTACCATCAGGAGGCGGAGAACCGCGACTCGGATTTTCTCAACGGTAGAAGCGGTCTTCATGCTGCAGAACCAGTGATCTGACCCACTCTTGGACCTGCCGAGCCTTACGATGCGTGGCTGGAGCAAGGACCTGTATCGTCCGCTTCGCGAAGGACTCCGCGGTGCAGTTCTGGCCAGGGTCAGGCTGGACGAGTGAGCCCTGTGGGAATCGTGGAGGTGGGTCACGGTGCCGAACAGGGTTCGCTAGGCTAGGCAAGGGTGATAGTTGGAGCGGGGCTACTTTAGGGAGAGACAGGAACAGTGCCGGCAGGCGCGAGCGCGTTTGTGCCGACGGGGCCCCTCCAATGGACTTAAGGGCAAGTGCGGGACGAAGCGATTCCAACGGCTGCGCGGCACGGGAGGAAGGGCAGCTGCTGTTGACAGCATCACGGCAGTCTGAAAAAGCGAGGTAGAGCCTCGTCATCATGCCAACTCGATACAGCACGTTGGTCACTGATCTCGGTCTTTGAGCTTGGTCAACCGGAGCATCCGCGCCTGAATCTGGGCAACCCTCGAACCCATCCCAAGCAAGTTTCCTGCTCACAGAGAGCAAAGACTGTGCATCTTGGTGCTGCCCAATCTCCCTGGTTCCTCTGACACTCCGATGTCATGGTCTTGTTCAAAACGTCCAGTCTGGCGCAAGGAGCGCTGTTGAGCGAGAGCTCGAAAACGAGCTGCAAGCGTCGCAAAGAGCTACGCATTGCGAGTCAGATCAAGAAAAGTGTGGGCAGCTTCATGTCCATACTGAATCTGCGCTGCGTTGCTGTGAAGCAGTGAGTGCACCCGACTTCAAGGCCTCTATTGATCTCCCTTTATCAAGGATATGTGTGCTGCACTTTCCGACACCTGCCTCTCTCCACGACTCTGTCAATGCTTGCACTTGAACCAGCATTTCATCGCCTTTGCCTGCTTGTAGTTCACTACAGTACATTCGCCTACCCCCGCAATTATGTTCCCGGTGTCTGCGATCTGGTTGTTGCAGTCCTCATCGCTGTATAGCTGACATGATGTGCCGTAAGTCCCGTCGCCTGCAACGCTGACGCTTGCTATCGTGGCTGTTAGAAACTCTGTAAGAGACGAGGAGGAGCATGGTCGAACATACTAAAGCCGGCAGGGTGCTTAAAGCACACACCATCGCAGTGAGGCTTCCAATGCTCTGTGAATGTGCCCTGGCAGAAGGGTGATTTCTCATAATACCTCACGCATTCTCCTTTATAAGTTCCGGGTAGGCTCTCGCATTGATTTGCAGATACTATGGGTAGGAACACAAGCACGTTGCTTAGGTTCGACATCGAGAATCGCATTGTTGTACGACAAATACCTGGAAATTGTCTGAATTGATCTGGCTCGCAAACAGCGGCTTGCAGTGGGAAGAGGAAGCGACCTTTATATACTTAATGGCAGGAGGATCAGATGTTGTACGCGTGTCGTTGAGCCGCCACTACGACCACCGCAATGTAGTAGTCTCAGTAGAGCTAGTCCTCCATTGTCGTTATGACCTCAAGCGATTACAGGATTACAGTGAGACGGAGTCATGAGAGTCGTCTAAGATTGATGTGTCCTACCATCCAGGCGATGATCTTCGCGCAGAGCTCTGCACGCAGCAGAACTGTCAACAAGGCCAAATTTGAATGGGCAGGGAATCGAGCACTTCCGTAGCAGCTCCGTCATCGCCATTGATTCTTCTTCGTAGAGCCTGCAGCTTCACCTTGCAAGTGATGGACACAGTGCGCAGCCTTTCCCACATCACGGACCAGCACAGAGGCAGTCAGACAGACAGGAGGCGGTACCGAGGGTTTGAATTATACGTGTTCGGTTCCCTTCGCGGACCAGCGCAAGCATTTCTCGTAGATACCCCGGTGGTTATGTACGAATGGGCTGTATCAAGTAGACCCTGTGTAAGAATTGATTGGTCGTGGACTGGCAGGAGGACGGAACAGTACTAGTTTGTCTGACTTACGATGGGCTTGCTTGCCGTCGGTGGCGAACGCTGTATGACTTCTCGGTGGACTCCGTGAGAGACTATGGGCTTGGCTTCCGTCCCCCAAGCTCGCAAGTTATGCTTGATATCATTTTCGAGGTTCAAGCTCGGAATATCGTTTTCGGGAGGATGAGATCGTTGCTAGTGGCGAAGTGTTGGATACTTGGATTGTGTTTCGACTTGTCCACCGGCTTTGCGAATGGCCTACCGAATATCATGCAATGCGCGTCGCCGTCTTGGATCATTGTCGGGCACACCTGTCCTGATTGTTGTTGACTTATGAAAGGCCCAAACGGAACGGCCCCGCGCGAGCTATGTTTGACGTCATCTCGCTCGTCCTCCGCATGTCATCCGGCTTCGCGAATGACCCGCCGGCTGCAATCTCGTGCGACGACCTGCGTCATGTTCTCGCCACCTCCTCCTCCGCTTCATCACAAAAAAGATCTGCGACGCGGTGAGCACTTCTGGTCAGGGTCATGCTGAGCAAGGCAAGGCTGAGAAGGCTTTTCTCGTGAACAGAGTCCTCCGATTTGGGCGGCATGATCGTTCTCAAAGGGAGAAATACAAGGAGCACTTCATAGAAGGAGGAAACTTGGGATTGAGGTGCCCGGATCCTGTTGTGGGGAGGGTCTTGCAGTACCGGATTTCATAGTCATGAGGAGGAGCAGTGGGCTGGTAAACGATCGACTAATGCTACCGGGCGTTGTTGTGTTGTGATTTTGTTGCCTCGTGTCTGCGGGCAGCCTCTTTTTTACAGCAACAGCCTCTTCCGATCATCAGAACCAAGACAAGGGGTAACTCAATCCCTTCGGGGGAGTTAAGCAGAGATAACCAAAGTAAGGGGATCTCACCAAATTTCCTATACATTTTCCTTCAACACAGTCTCAACTCCTTATTATCCTTACACTAGTATTAAGAGTATTTATATCACTTTATCTTAGGTTATAGATTAACCTTATATACAAAGAGATATCTATTTTTAGACTTTATCTCTTAATTTCCTTATCTTATAGATAAGATACTAAGTTAGTTATAAACTATATAAATATATTAGAATATACTCTATTAAAAGCACTAGATAGTAAGTCTATAGAATAAGTACTTATAGAGTGACTTTAGAAAATTCATAATTAATTATCTTAAAAATTCTACTTAATTTAATAGATTTATTTAAGATCTATACTTATACTATAACTTTATCTATATCTATATCTATATCTATATCTATATCTATATTCAACTTATTATCTATCTATACTACTCTATAAAAATTAGAGTGTCTTATCTTTAAAGAGTATATTAAATCACTTAATAAATTAATTATAAAGCCTTCTATAGATAACTGTTTTTAGAGCTTATAAGAACACCTTAATTAACTAAATAGATTTAGCTTTAATATAGACTATTAATTTACTACTATATAAGGATTAAGTATTAAGAATATTATACTATTTTATTAGTTTAACTACTACTTTTATAGTAAATCATTAGCTAACTAGAGAGTCTTAGAGCTTTAAAAGATTATTAATAAACAAGATTATATTATAACTAATTGATAGTGAGATATCTCTTATTCTTAATTTAACTATAAGATTATCTATAAGGTTTAATAATTATAAGATCTAGATATAAGAGAGTAATAAATTTAAATAGAGTACTAGCTAATAAATAAATCTAGCTAGGAATTTAGCTATACTAGTTATAAACACCCTATTAACCTATTCTAGTTTTAAAAGTATCTTTAATTAATACTAGAGTATTAGGCCTTACTATAGACTATAGCTATATATTAATATAGTAATAAAAAGTTTAGTATAGTAAACAGGTTATTAGCTTTATAGTAACTTAATCTATAGATTAATTTAAAAATATACTATAATCTAGTCTCTTATAACTAGCTAAATATTAATAAGTCTAAAATAATTATTAGACTACTAGAGGATCTTAAGGAAGATAGATTCAAGTCTTACTATAGTGTGAGAGAAGAGAAGGATTTAGAAGATTAATAATAACTATATAGTATATTCTTTTATAATAAAATTAGCTATAAAATAGTATAGTAGTTTACAGTAGGATCTCTCTATATAATTAACACTATATTCTAGATAAATAATAAAGCTATATCTCTACTCTACACTATAGATATAAATAATAAGGGTAATATATTTCTAATTATCTTTATCTTTATATTAAGTAAATCTTCTAGAGTCTACAAGTTCTTCTTTAACTATATAAAAGAAGAGATCTTTAATAGTAATATCCTTAAGCTAGCTATATATTAAGATAATATAATAGCAGATCTAGTGAAAGCTATTAACAAGCTATAGACTATTCTAAATAGTATACTCACCTTCTATACCTTCTATATCTACTAGATAATCTATAAAAACCTTAATTCTACTTTTAAGAGTAATAAAAAGAAAGATCTATAGAGGACTATCTAGAGATATATTAAATCTACTATATTTATAAATCTTATATATAATTAAATAGCACTATATAATATATTACTAAATAATAAGCTATATATCTATCTTAATAGCTATATAAATAAGGAGTACTAATTTATCTATATCTATATAAATCAGCTCTCTATATCTAGATATCTACAGTATAGACTATATTAAGTAGTAGTATTATAACATATATAATATAGTCTATTACTAATTAATAATTAAGTAGTCTACTTACTAGCTAGTTTAAAAGCTGAATTAAATATATAATATCTAACTTATAGATAATTAAAAAGTAAGACTATAATACTATATAGTACTTAATAAAGATAAATAGCCTATCTTTATCTTGCTTATTAGCTATATTAATTAATTTACCCTTAAAAGAGTAGGAGACACTTAGAAGTAAATTACTAAACTCTATAGTAAAAGCAGTATTAATTTACTAACTATCTATATCTATCTAAATATTATATAGTATAATCTACTATATATATATACTCTACATATCTATTTTAAAATAAATTAATAGATATCTCTCACTCTTATCCATCTAGATAGAGGATTTAATTATTTAAAATCAAGAAGATTATAAATAGTTATAAACTAACCTACTTACTAAACTAGTTTAATAGACAGAAGAATAACTATAGTAGTGCTATATATAACTTTATTAACTAGATATTATATACTGCTATTAAGTCTATATTAATACCTAGTAAAGATATAATAATAATAGTAATATAGACTCTATATCAGCTTCTTTTAAGATTATACTCTAGCTTTATAAATAATATTAACTTTATCTCTATTATAAGAAGTAGCCTATAGTTTATATAATCTCTACTAATAACTAATAATCTATAGTCTATATTATCTAATAATAAGTATAAGTCACTACTATTAAATCAGTCTAGTAAAGATATAGAATAATCACTATACTTATAGTAAGTGAAGTTTAATAAGTAAGCTACTAAAGATAATACTGTGTTAAAATAATAGACTTAAAGACAGTATAAATAATAGTATAAAGAACTATAGACTAAAAGAGATATTAAACTTATAAAGTAATATTAAAAGTAGTAGTATAATAAGAGACCTTATACTTTACTAGACTTAAGATTATTAAATTCAGACTCTAAAAGTGCTTAAAGTAAGCCTACTTTATCACTATTAGTAATAACTATAACTACTACTACTATAGTAGTTAGAATTATAACTATAATAGTATTAAAACTAACTTATTAACTAGTCTATATTTCAGACCTTATTAAGTCTTTATCACCACTATAGCTATATTTATCTTTATCTAACCCTCTTGCCCTCTTCTTAAGCTAGCTAACCTCTCTAATAGATATACTATCCTCTATAGTATCTATAAGAATATATATAAATAAGAGAAAGACTATATTAAAGATAAAACAAGTATAGGAAGTATTATAACCTTAAAAATAACTAAAGAGATAATAAAAGACTATAAATTAACAATTATAAACTTTATAAATTAAGTCTATAGTCTTATATAAGAGACTCTTAAATAAGATATCAGGCTATAGAGTTATATCTAGTATATAATACCCTTTAATTAAATACTTTATATCTCTTAAATTAGATCTATAATATAAGTTATAAATATATATATTTATTATAATATACTGTGATATTTAAAAACACTATAAATACATATATTAAGACTATTTTCTAGCTTTATTTCTTAGTACTAATAAGGTTCTTACTGTAGTCTACCTATGTGCTTAGTATTCCTACTGTTTTCTTAGTGAACTGTACTAAAAGTATGAGGTGGGGTAAGTATCTTGGTAGAAATAGGTAGGACAGGGTATGCTACTAAGTGGTACTAAGATTTCTTGTGGACCCTTATTAATTATGTGTATAATACTAACAAATTGGTAGGGACTAAGAGAATAGCGAGACCCTGATTTGGCTCTAAAGAGGCTGTTGCTGTAAAAAAGAGGCTGCCTGTAGACACGAGGATTTTGTTGGACCTATATTCAGATAACTTCCGCTGTTAGCCGGCTTGGCCAATGACCAGTCGCTCTCGTTCACCGGCTTTGACATGAGATGCTGTGTCTCGACTCCGGAACCGTCATCGCCTCCACCCAACGCCCATGCCTCGCCGAATCTACCGGTCGGAGAAAGTCTCATTGACTCGATTTCACTCGCCCTTCACCTCACGCCCTTTTAGGCGGGGAGGTCCTTCCGGCATCAAGGTAGCCGGCTTTCAGTGCCGCGGAGGGCTGTCCTGGACGGGTCAGCTCTGATTTTGAAGTGAGTGCTGGGCAGGACAAGGTTGGAAGGGGGGATTATTGCTCTCTGGAGGGTGGGATCGTGGCCAGTAGCGACTTATTTAAGCTGTTGTACTTATTCACCCGGCTTCACGAATAATCAACCGCTCAAAGCAGCTGGCTTCGCGGATGACTCGCCGCTTGAGTCTGTTCAGCGCAAAAGTTCTGCGCCGCAATACTGTCAGCTTGGACGGTGGGGAGCCGGGCAGCTGCTAGGAGCCCTGATCTAGTGCTAGGGGGAGTCGTTCTGGCCGGGGGATGCTGGGAAGTTGAGAATTGGTGCCTGATGAGATCGTTCTGGACGAGAAAAGCCATGTGAAGGCTGGGTATCCGGAGTGCTGGGACGGGTGCTGGACGGAGAATCCCTTCGGAGGTCGAGGAGCTGGACCTCAATGCTCGAGATCGTCACTCTGTCCGGAGAAGGCTTTCGTGCAGTGGAGGAGCCGGGAATACATTGCGGAGAGACGTTGTGAGGAATGCAAAATTGTTGTTTGGGAGACAAGGGGAGCCGGTGACGCTTCTGAGGCCAAAGAGGCTCACTGTCATAATGAGAGAGCCTTGTCGGAAGGCTCGGTGAGCCCATGAGGAATGTCGGGAAAGCGACCGAGATCTGGCCAGCAGCAAGTTGCTCAATACTTGGATTAACATGGGAACGATCATGCTGGTCATCCGGCTTCGCAAATGATAGATGGGCCACTTTGGGTAGTCTGGCTTTGCGCACGGCCCTTTCTGCGGGCTTTTAGGGGTTGTTTTGACGGGCAGTGAGGGCAGCAATGCTTAACAAGACTTGGCAGAGGAGGCAACTCTCGGCTTCGTAATCCCACGGGGTGACTACGGACAGCGAATGGGACTTGACTACGTGCTCAACTGGACTGCTCGGTTTCACTTCGCAGTTATATTCCATCAGATTGTGTCAATCACCACCGAACCATCCCGTCGGTCCGCGGCATCTTATCTTCGAACGCTTCCGTGCTCTTGCTCGATGTTGAGCTGGTTATTATCAGGCTCTCGCTAGAGTTCCTGCTCCCAGTGTCGTGGTTCATGCGTTTGAGCGAGTCGGTAGCGACCTCAGGCCGCACAAGCAGGCCCAGATATTGCTGGAGGTGTGCATTGTCTCAGAAAATATTGCAATCAGAGTAATGCCTCTCGCTGTAGCAAAACATTCCCGTTCTTGCGCATAT
The DNA here is from genome assembly GCF_001299255.1 of Cyphellophora attinorum. Classification (NCBI taxonomy): domain Eukaryota; kingdom Fungi; phylum Ascomycota; class Eurotiomycetes; order Chaetothyriales; family Cyphellophoraceae; genus Cyphellophora; species Cyphellophora attinorum. Next base: position 316,287 of record NW_017253251.1, on the reverse strand, counting down.
AGAGATCGCCTTTGAGGCCCCGTTCTCTCTACAGCTATTTATTTGAGCTGCCAGTAGCGCTTTCCAGAAGGCTGGATTCGGGCCAGTAGCGACGGATGAAAGGTCTTCGGTTTCGTTCGCATGCCACTTCGAACGCTTCGGGCGACCCGAGGCTTCTGAGATTCGGGAGGGAGCTCTGATGGGCAGGGGAAGAGTACCTACCTGAGCCGGCGCTCAGGGTCGAATGGAACGGTCTTCTAAGAGCGCTGCGGCTCTAGCATCAGACGCTGCAGGCGCGAGCCTAGGTCCGAGCTGGGACATGTTCCGGTAAATGATGTGTCCGCGAAGCTAACAATTTTGAGCAGTTGTGTCCTGGAGAGCGAAAGGAGCTGGTGTGTTAGATGATTTGTCTCACGAATCACGGGGTCGCGGTGTAGGACGAATGTCATCAAAAGGCGAGGGCTAAGGGTGCTGTGCAGACAGACCTAATTCTCGACGTAACAAAGCTGGATTAACGTTCGATCTTGCGCTACAGCCATCGTTAGGAAGCAAGCGACCTACGCCTGTCCAGTCCCGCCTAAAGACATTGGCGACTCGGGCTCGAAGTGATCTTGACCCGACACCTGCCCGATGATGAGTTGTTGTCCGTTCTACCTTTTCTTCGTGGATGTGAAGAAGTTTTGGCATTTCTCAAAGCGAGAGCTGACGTTTACTTGAATCGAAGGAGCTCGATACTTACCGGCGCAATAGATCGAGTGGACCTCTGTGCGGCAAAATTTAGCGCATCGAAGAGGTCTATAAAGCGGTGCAACAGATTGTAACGCTCTTGTACGCACATTCAAGGGCATAAATGACGCTGCAGGTATCTTAACTTCAACGGTACCTTTCCAAGATTCATTAGTGGGGAGAGTGTGTCGCTAGCTTCGGCTGCTAACTTGAGCTATAAGCTTGCGAAGCTCTTGCGTTATGCCGAGTTGAGCCGCACGTGCTACTTGCGCCTTCGAAGTCACTGCAGATACGCATCGTGGCGGGGATTCAGTAGCGTAAAATAGTGAGGCGTGCGACGATGTGTTGCAACAAAGCATGATATCGACTAGAATCCTTGAAGCCTAGCGATTGTACAATAGCTTTCTGCGTCGTTTCCTTGTTTGTCGTGCGCGAGGGTTTTGAGAGTAGATGCATCTTCGGATAACTTTGATAAGCTTTTGAATCATGTCGCCGTGAAACATGCTGGCCACTGTCTGATGTTCAAATGTAGGTATCAGTGGGGTAACAAACGGTATGGCTGGACTACAAATGACTGCATGCAGGCAAGCTGTCGCCGAATGACAAATGCATAAGGCCGCGAGAAACGCCGCAGCAGAAACTCAACTACCTCAACAAATGGCCCATGTGTTTATTACAATGTTGAGCCATTCTCTATGCCCTGTCAGTAACGACTTTTTTATGTAGCCGCGGGATCGGACCACTGGTTCTGGATGCTGGCTGGTGTGGCTGGACAACTACTGTGATGGTCTGAGCAGATATCTGCACCGAAGTATATTGCTAAGAATTTGATGTGCTGGCGTTGTACTTCATATTACATTGAGTGTTGTAGAGAGTCATGGCGCTGCTGAAAGAGTGTGTTGTTGCTGTGTCGCTTTGATGTATTTCGCAGCTGCGGTAGCATCTGACAAGATTGATTGCTCCAACTTGACTGAGCTGGCCTCACCTGCCACAGCTCATGACGCCTCCAGGTTCTAAACTAATCCATCTTTGCCTGGACTGACTGAGAGCATCTGCTACTTCGGGTTGAATCTTTGTACTGGCAGCACATCGCCAGCGTATAGAAAGTTACATATGAAGATGAAGACCAACACATGGCTGGTTGCCGCAAGCTTCCAATGGCATATTGAGTGTGCTTTCGTGCCAGTAGGGCAATGAAGTATTGGCATCAAACAGGAAACAAAGAGTTGCTGCTTGCCGAGCATGTCTCGATATCTGGGTCATATATTCTTGTTGACCGAAATCTATTTGAGTTTGCAATCGTAGCTGGACTTGTGGAAGTGAGTGAGAAGTTGTGTAAATGTTTTGGTGTATTAGCTACAAGCTATATATGACGCTGGTAGGAATAAGCTCTGAGTGCTTGAAAGTCCTAACCTGGGCTAGCTTTTGATCTCTTTTACGATGTAGTATGTACCTGTGAAGGTTTGGCTTTGAGAACATCTTGAGAATAAGCGGTAGTAGACTTAAATCTGGCCGAGCTGCTTAGCAAGATGATACCTGCTGCATAACTAAAGCGAAGTCTAGAAGTCTGCTGAAACGTGAAAAAAACAAAGATAAATTTGATGATTAAGGGAGCCTGAGTGTATGCTAGAGGATCTTTGCTGTTTGGGATAGTCTTTTGCATGACACACTACTCGGAAAAGACTAGCAGGAGATCGAGAACCCAACACACACGTCAAATAGGTAATTCATAGCAGCAGTAGAGTGCTTCAAATGTCTGAATGGTAGAAACCGCGAATGAGACAATGAAGGTGGCACTGGAATTGTTATTACCCCAAAACTCAGACTACTCGCGGGTTCCTTAATCGAGGTCCAGATTTTTTGCAGTCCTTAATTACTTCGATCTCTAACTATGTGTTAGTACATCAATGGGGCCACATCCACGGGCTTGTCACCAAAAGCGCACTGCAGCACTATAGAAGAATGACATTGTTCTTGTACTTCAACGAAGATGAGCCGGATTATGCTGGACCTGGGTGATAAGCGGGCGAGAAGCGAGCAGCGTTTGTGGTGAAGTCTATATACCAGGGGTAGTCCATAGCCTTGCGCCTCGGGGCAGCACCTTTTTTCAAGCCTCGCACCTCACGTGACTTTTAGCATTTCAAGTCTGTACAAGGGAAGATATTTCAAGGTTCTCTAGCTGTACGCCTACCTGGGGTCCTGTACAGGTGCCTACAGGACTTTAGTACCTAGATACTAAGTAAGTCCTAGTACTATATAGAGGTACTCACTAGAGAGTATCTATTGTGAATATCTAGTGAGATAAAGAGGAGTATACTTAGGAGCTAGTAGGTATATATGTACAACTAGATGGCTCTTGAAGTACACGATATCTAGGTTACCTAGATATAAGTATGATTAATAGGAAGCTAAGGGGATAGATAGTAAGGGGTGCAGTAAGCACGAGGAGTAGATATAGGCGGGCAGTAAGGGAGGTCTTACAAGCATTACAAACAGACATAAGTTACATGTTCTGACTCCGCCAATAATCACCTCTGACTGACGTCACGTGAGGTGCGAGGCTTGGAAAAAGGTGCTGCCCCGAGGCGCGAGGCAGTCCGTAGTATCCGAGATCCTACAGCTTCGCTCTGACCAATAATTGAGTATTAGACAGAATCAAGGACACCAAAGGTCTGGCCTAGAAAGGATGAATGCGAGATTGTGGGTACTGGCTTTGTTTTTCCTGGTAAGACCTTATAGAAATTTAGATGTGAAGTGACTGTGTTGTTACATGCGCCTCTGTTGTTGATGTTAGGACAAAGTAGTGAGATATATCAAGAGATTGACTTGACTGTGCAGTAGGTGATAGGGTAGTGACTGTGTCTATAGAGTGCTTCCGACGCTAGCAAATAGTAAGCGATATTGAAGTCTAGGAGAACGAGCCTAAGCCTCTTCTGTCTTCAACCTTAAAGGTAGCTTCAAAGTACATCCCTGAAGGTTTTACTATTTGAAGCTGAGCTTTATCTGAATTCTTGGACAACGCGACGTACTGTCGGCATCACGCACTAGTGCAAGATAGACGGCCTTAGATTGTAGTAACTGACTGAATGAAGATACAGCCGACGAGACAGCTGATGTTGAGCCCTGATGTAGTTTGTAGTCTCTCAGTGAAACGAGCAGTACCTCTCCCACTGGACATCTCGTCAGGCCTGGGTATCGCGTGGAGTCTTGAACATAAAAGGGGGTTTAGGCGCTTCCAATCGGGTCTCTTCATTGCTAGCTGTCTCTGAGAGCGATACTGGATGTGTGTGTCACGCAAACAGCAAGATCCGGCATAGTAGTGATATTCACAACGAGTCTCGACTCTCAGTTGCTCAACCAAATCGTCTGGGGCTCAACGACGACACGAATCTTCGTTTATCAATTTCGTGTGTAGGCCGCACAAAGGGACATGATTGCTACAAACCAGTTGACTTGCGCAACGAGATGGAGTCGTAAAGAAGGAATAAAATCTGTCTTTGATGCGTTGAATCCTCGAAATCGGAATCCAGGTGGCCAAGCCCAAAGATGTGATGGACCGGCGCGATTCACTATAGGCTCGTCGCTCTTTGTGTGGTATGCTTGATAGGCCGTCGTCGGCGTATTCTTCTGCAGATTCAGATATTTGTGGTCCTCCTCTCGAAGTCTGGGGGCGGTCGCACTTCCAAAAGCGTTGGAAACAATACAAAAAAAGATGGCAGATGAAAGAGCCAGTGTGAGTGTAAGCGATACATCCCAGATGGGTGTTACTATAGACTCAGCTCGGCAACAATCACGGCATGGAGCATGGCACAGCGCAGAACCGCAGGCGCGCACCGTAGGCATAGGTGAAAAACTGGCACGATCATTTCGTCGTGCTGCACATCGTGAAGGGAGTGACGCTCGAACTTGTTGAGAGTACGCTGCTGCGCGAAGTTCCGAGTAGGCCGCGGTCAAGGTCTTTGTGGAATTTGGGCATCGTTATGAAAGGAAACATCCAAACGCTGTTGAGGAGTTCGGTCCCGGATAGGCCGGTCAGATGACTCGTGGGGTAATCTGAAACCTAGCGCCCCCGACTCGGGCCGTCTTGGGCCTAGCCTCCCAACGTTGTGCTGCGAGGTTTCGAAGCATGAAGACGTTTATCGCATCGAAAATGAATGCGCAGATAGCCACCGGCTTTCGCCTCTACGCTTCGTCATAGCTCTTCTTCTTGGTTATTGGCGTCGTCAGCACGCGTAGACTTGCGATAGCAGACAATCTGTGCCTGAGAGCTTTGAGGGGACAGTTTGCACAATACAGCGAGAGTTGTGTGCTTTCATTGTGTCACGACCCCGGTCGAAACAAGGTCAGGCCGTGGCTGAGGGGAAATGTCTGGCAAGGTGAATGAAACAAGACTGGGTTACGTGATCATGATCAATAGGATCTACTGAATCTATACAGAGCACACAGAGTATACAGATCACTACAGATCATTACAATCCTTTATAACTATAAAGAGGGATACTCTATCCTGACACTAGATCGGACTTTTGTAGCTATTTCCATCATCTAACGAGTATGTAGAGCTTTACACAGTACATCAGTTGTTCCATGTTGCTACTGGCGCTTGTACTGTACTTCATATCACCCTGTTAACTATACCGTTAGCTGCTGAATCCAGTTGGACCCGACGTTTGAGCGGTTCATGACATGCTGCTTCTGTCGCAGAGACTGCGATATTCGTCTACCCAAACAATATGAAGGAGCTAGTATCCATGCTGGAAGGGTGAACCTCCCGCTGTCGGTTCAATTGAGCTCGCGGTAGGCGACAGATGATCTCATGCAGAATTAATGGCACCATTCGCAATCAGATGGTGCTCGACGCTCCCTGTGCACATAAAAAGCTGGCTGAATGGCCGAAAGGTGTCGCATCCCGAGTGATGTATAGCAGACGTCAGCTTTGTTTGCCAACCTAAATAAGCACCGAGTCTTCCGCTCACTTGATGAGTGCACAACGTCTATCATAGACCTTGACGCAAGATGTGAGATCTCATGTCGCGGTGCGCTGATCGCAGCTTTCAGAACGGCACGATCTTGAATTTTTCAGCTGCTCGCGACAACTTCTCATGGTGCAAATCTCATGGTGTAAATCCCATGGATTGAGACCTAACGGGCCTCTACATGGGCTCTGGAGGAGCGCCCAAATACGTGCGAGCAGACGACATCGTCTGGCCAAGTGCAGATTGACATGCCCACTTTCGAACGACCCCAGGATCGACGACATGCTGCCCACTGTACGGCAGACTGATGTACGAGAACGTCGAAGTCTCTACATCGTCAACACTTGCCGCTATCGCGGTAAGTTCTCTGTCGAATCTTCGACATCAGGACAGCTCGTCGTCGCCATTGTGGATGCAGTGCAGCTATATCGTCCCTGGCGAGAATTGTCGAGGTTCAGGCAGAGCTTTTCGCAGTTGAGTTATGATCTTGGGTCATGGCGGTTCCAACGCCGACGGCGAGGAAAGCGTCCAAAAATCTGTCTCAACGTTCGCTGCTCGCTAGATCCAGACAAGTGTTGGGCCGTTCTGGCTCATAGGCTTGCAATCCTACTTTTATTTGCGCGTGATCCCGGCTTGCTATTTTCTGCTGCAGGAGTCAAAGAAGTCCGCGAACGATGAACAGTGGAGTGCAGCATACCTCCGGGCTGGGTGACTCGTACCCCCTCATGTCTGCGGGCAGCCTCTTTTCCAAAGCAACAGCCTCCTCGGAGCCAATCTTATCTAAGGATACTTGCTCTTAATACACTTTCTACTCTTATTCTCTCTATCTCTATTATCTATTCTTACATTATATTTATCTCTCTTATATCCTATACACTATTCTATTTCTTTATTAATATTAATATTAAGAAGTATCTGATTTATAATATTAGAATTATTATTCTCTACTATTTTAAAAACTTAGATATATAATAAGTGCTCCTTACTTCTACTCTCAAGAGGTGTACTTAGACATAGGGAAGCTAGGGTCGTTGCCCTTACATCAGTTATGTCCGCTTGATGTTCCTGCAAGGGCTACCTAGTAGGTTGGTTCCAAAATTTTCCCAGGAGGCTGTTGCTTTGAAAAAGAGGCTGCCCGCAGACACTAGGCTCATAAGCGATCCGGAAGCTATCACTTTGTTCGATATCTGGTCACCATCTGGAGGCTCGAGGAGAGCAAGGTGAGATGTTCGACTGAGCATCCGCGGTCTGGGTACTGCAGTCCACGGACAAGAGTAGATCCAGACAAGTTGGACGTCGACAAGGCCGTCGATTCGTCGACGTCGAGCCCCAGCGACTGATTCATTCGTTCTGGCGGCACTGGTAACCGAATTGTCGGCGAAATTGAGAGCTCACCATCGTCGGCATCTTACTAATACGTGTGCCGCGCGAGAACTAGGAGACAAGGTGGTGTAGTGGCTCAGACTCGCGTGACTACAGCCCCCAAGGTCCTCCAGCGAGTGTCAAGCTCGTGTGACAGAAAACCGCAATGCATCGTTCAAGCTTGGTACTTGGCGAGAACGTAGGCTTTCTGCAACGGTGTCAGGAGTGTTTCAGCGCCCCTTGGACTGGCCGAAAAAGTGTCAGATCTCTGACCGTCGGATTGCTTTGAAATTGATCTTGAAAAGACATCATCGTCGGAGGGCGAACCTGAGTAGATCACGTTGCCTGTTTCGGCCGGATAGCATCCTGTCCTGCGATGGCCGAAGACCAGCCGAAGTATGAGCAGAACTAGTTGACTTCAATGCTTGTCCCGTGGTGCCACAGCACATAAGCTCTCGTTGAGCTTTGACCCCAGAGAGGCTGTTGCTGGGCCTGAGCAGGCCTGACGCGGTAACGGAGTATGACAACACAGCGCGCTGATTGACGTTGCACAAGACTGTCCGATGGGGGAAGTGTCAGTGTCCTCTCGATAGCCAGGAACAGGTCATATGCCGCTTGAACACCAAAGAAACACCGCCGCAAACGCTGAGTAACCTTCGCAGATGATTTTTGCAGGAACCATCTCGTAGCTGAACGGTCGTGATACTCGCTGCCATTGATCAGGCCCTGGGTCGAGATGTATGGGTCGTCCAAAAACTCTGTGAACTGTGCCTCGAGGAAGATCGCTCGTGTGAGCGTCCGCCGTTGTGAGTCTTTGCTTAAAACACCGCGCCAGCCCGAAGTTGTCGCCGACGCCAAGGTCCCTCGTCGACAGCGTCGTGAAGGACAAGAACATTGTTCTTGCATCCGACCAGCGCTAACCTCTGCTTCACTGTCGGCAACAGCAGTGCAGCATTAGGGATCCACCAACCTGTTGTCTCGAATTTCCATGTCGAGACGATCCTGGTCCATCGGGAGGACTCCAGATGTGCCAAGCTGAGAAGTCATGCTGCAGTCCCTTCTTGGTCTTGAGGGCGCTTTCCTCGGTCTTGGAGGCACTTCATGTCGCTATTTGACCTTCGAGCGTCTCATGATTCATTCTTCGACATGTCCATTCAGCAGTTGAGGTAGGTTTCTGACGCCTGAGGGATTTTCTGGCCCTCGAGACACTCAGCGTCCTGACCAGCAGTCTTCGGCGACTAGATCTTCTCCAGCAGCGAGCGTCGGGGCCGTTTTACAGGTAGGCCCTATGAGCGGACAGCAGCGAAGTTTCTGATTGGGTTCGCTGAATAGCTCGCCACTCTTGGAATGGAACAGGCGAACCCTGTCTGGGCGATGTGATTGTGGGCCGGATAATAGCGAAGCAAAAGCGAGACGACGTTGCGACCTACGAGCTGGCTGACGGCAAGGAAATGCCTCAATCGTCGTTGCGGCGAGCCGGACAATGGCGAGAAGGAAGTGACTGGATGACGACCTCACGTCGATATGGTTGACAGTATTGAGCTGCGGTCGAACAACATGACGGGGGTTGGTGGCAGTGACGGCTTGGTTCGTGCAAATATATTCCTGTCAGAAAAGACCAAGCTCGCCGGCGGGACGGCGCCAGGCAGCCGCTTGGTACTCAGGGAAGCATTGGTCGAGGCCACTGTGCTGCCCTGGGAAGCGGACGACAAGAGTATACACAACTACACTGCATTGTGGGTCGCAAGGAAGCCGAGGCTGCAGCGTAAGTGATAGCGACTTGTTCTACGCATGATCAGAGCTTGCACACCATACAGAGCGACAATGACCACGACAGAGACGCGAACGGCAACGAGACTGAGATGGAACTACTGGTGATGGAGCTGAGGTCGGGACAGCATGGTGTGTGGCTGCGTGAAGGAGGAGAAGAAGTCGAATCGTAGTCATCGGCATAATCGCCGTCGCCAGCAATAGCAGACGGCCCGCGAATGGGTCGGCAGCGGTGACGACGACGTCATCATCACGAGCGAGGCCAAAGTCGCTTGGAGGAAACCTACATCGCATCAGACATCACTCGTGCGGTTTCACGACTTCTACCTACATGGGTGGCGGAGCTCGATTGGCCGGACCTCGCTGGACTCCCTCGACGAGCTTCCATTGCTATCAAGCATCAGCGAGATCATTAGGTCAACGATGGCACTCACATTCAGACCCATTACTCAGGCACACCCAAACCGCCTCAATCACAGCCCTCCGTCTTCGCCAACAACGCCAACGCCACAGACCGTCACTTCTCTATCAGGGTTCTGTGAATTCAGTCCCAGGTCATGTGGCATCAACATCATCGGCTCCGACTTCAGGTCGCGGAGAGGGGCCTCGGGCAGGCGTAATTCGAGATATCGGAGGACCAGCGGGTGGCGACGACAGGTAAATGAAAGCTTCGCAGACAATTCAATAAGGATGTTCCACGATGGACAGTGATGTCTGCACAAGTCAGCTGTGGATCAGACGGCAGGTCGAGGAGATTTACCTGTCGAGCTGTTCAGCCGGCGTTAGGATGCTGACTGATGTCGAGGCCGGAGCCTGCTGCAGCGGCTATAGCGGAAGGATGGAGCCAAGAATGGAACCGCTGCGTGGTTCTGGCAGACTCGATGAGAGATAGGTGATCCTCACCTCTAGCAAGGCTTGGCGACTTCGGAACTTCTCGAAGGAATATTCGGCTGCGCAGCGGGCTGCATCGCCCAAGCTCGGAGAGAAGAGACCTGAGAGGCTAGTTAGTCCACTGCCGATGCCTCAAAGCTACTGGAGATGTACGCATGGTGTTCTTCTTTCTCGAAAGTTGTTGTGCCTTGAATTTCGAGTGACTTGGAGATCACTCGAAGATCACTCAAAAAGTTCTGTAGAGAACGCGAGTGGTTGCCGTGTGACAAGACATTGCATTGGTTCCAGCCTCTATCTCGTTGCCAGGTGAGCTGTACCTTTATATATTTTTGAGCCAAAATTTGCCCCAACAACCGCACGGAATCGGGTTAATCAACAGCCCGATTTCCCAAGGGATCGAGTGGTGCTGTGCGGTCACCACACCCCGGAAAAACTGGTCTCATCCAGACTGTTAATCCAAGCTTGCCCCTACACTTGGGGTGTGCCATTCTCGACTTGGTACACCGTAGCAAGCTTGGGTTAGGAACGGACCAGTTTCACGCCCAATCACCCACATATTCCGAGATATGTGGTTGATTGGAAACGTTTTTGCTTTTTCGAAAAGCCCCGACAAGTGCGAGGTTCTAACCCGCAGACTGTTTGAGGGTCTTGGCAATTGGGCGTTGCCGGGTTGTTCTTGATTGTCGTGTCTATCGTGTGATCGCGACCAGCATCTTGGCAAGCGAGATGGACGATCAGACTTGCTTGCTTCGAGCACCGTGTACCTCTCCATTTGCCTGTGTCTCCGCACACATGCCTCTCTGGCTCGTCATGGTTTAGGAAGTCCGCTGTAGTGTTTCGGCGCTGTGTACTCGAGCAGTAAATCTCGCAGCTTTCTCCCCAGTATGAGGCGTCTTTCTCCTGACCCACTACGACTGACCTGTACCGCTGCCGTGGCATAGTTTGCCTATTCAGCGCGTGCGCAACAGACAGGACACCCGTCCTTGATGCAACAACGAGGTTGCGAGAAGTAAGTCCAGACACTTCAAGCTGCACGTTCCGATCAATCCGCAACCTCCGTCATCGCCCAAATCATGATATCGTCCCACTCCGGACCCAGCACCTTCCCCACCGACTCAACAATGCCCTTGCCCCAACCCTTCGTGAACGCGTTATCATTACACGACCAATGCAGCGCCACTCCAAAGCCCGCCATGATTGCCAACGCCAGCGGCTCACCTAGCCAGACGAGATTCAAGAACTCATTCGGAAGCTCAAACCAGACATTATTGGCGATGATCTGACGGTACTGCGGGTCCTTCGCAACGCCGAGGCTGTACTCGAGCCTCTTAATTGCATCGACATAGAGATCATGATAGACCATGGCAGATATGCTCCCAAGTAGTTTGTCGGTCAGGATCTGCATACCAACGGACGTAGCTTCGGGATTGTCCTTCATAAGCGCACTGAGCTTGCCCTTCGGCTCACCTTTCTCCTGGATGACAACAGAAGTTCCCCGTATGATGATGACGACATCCCGAAAGCCCGAGAGGTTCTTCTCAAGATAGCCATAGCTGAATACCAGCATCATACACTGATGCGCGAACAACGCGTCCACATTGTTGGAGGAATTGAGGGCTTCTATAAACATCGACAGCCCGATGTTGTGGTGCTCCAGTGCCAGAGTCCGGTCCGGAAGAGATGCAGCGGCTAGAATGCCGTGTCGTACGAAGCGATGATCTGACGCGAGCTCTGGCACGGTGGTCTTCCAGACGTCGGTATTCAGATCCCGGGTCAGCTCGCCCAGAGACGAGCAGGTTGATTCCATGTACTTCATCATCAAAGGGCTGAACATTGCTTCCATTCGAATCAGTCTGCCGTCAGTGGGCGTTATGAGGGACACGGGACTTTCGGTGGAAGGCGGACTCGGCGGTGCGAGCGAGCACGGAATGTGTAGGCGCGCGCAACGCGTGCATGGCGTCCCCTCATCGCACTGGACACGGTCAGCCAGCGTCCAAAGTCTCTGGGGCCGCGGACCTTCTTCCTAGCCTGCTTGCACGATATGCAGCCATTGCGCGAGTTGTTGTGGCGCCTCCGCCGTCGTGGTTGTTCCATGAAGGATGACAAGACATGAAATCATGACGTTGAAATACGAAAAGCTATACGAGGGCAAAAACTCTCCGAAGCAGACTTTCACGACGTCCACGTGGATGAACAGAGCTTCACACCACGAGCTGCCGGCAGTAGAGTCAAGACATGCAAGTCCTCGAGGTCTCACGGCGTGAAAGGCAAGATACCCGCGGCCTGATGATGAGGTCAAGACTCGCTTATCGAAATTGATGGAGGCTGTGTGCCTCGTGGGGTCCAAGAAGCCGGCGCCTACGCATCGAGGGCGGGCACAGACGCTGTAATGCCGACAAGTCCGGCCATCTTTCGGGCATATACGAGTCTGGAAGCGCCCCGGCAAGGAAAGGATGGTCGTCGTACACTGTAAGACTGGTACGGCACGCCCCGCCGTCTGCCAACGCTCGGCGGAACAGGAACAGAAATAGGCCCCATCCGACGATCATGCTTGGCTATCCAAATTGGCATAATTCGCGAGGGCATTATAAGGTCAAGTAGAAAGTCCTCTTTGTCGGGACGACGTACGTCTCCGGCCATTTAACAAATTTCGCACACCCAATACTTGGACAACATGGCCACAGAAACAGCAAAAAGGTCCCGCCGGGCTTGCAGTGATCCCGTCGGTAACGGCGTGAGCCAAGGAGACGCGCGAGATGGTAATGGCTGCACTGTATGCAACAACGGCAACAACTATGGCTTTGGGAAGAGTACCTGTGGACGATGTGGGCGTTGTCATGGCTGTGGAAGCACCAATACTGGGATCGGACCAGTCCAAGCCGTCTACTTCGGCGGGAAGAAAGCTGTGCGGAAGATTGGCCAGGTCTTTGGCGGCGGAAAGGATGGAGCGGAAGCCGAAAAGACTGCCGCTCTGCCAACTACCGCACAAAGCGATGAACAAGGCTCCGGCCAGGCTTAAGAAGGGTCTCTCCTGTTTGCAGGTCACGCTTCCTGTGTCCAGAGGCTAAGCCGAGGTCAGCAAGAAGGCAGGGGAAGGCATATGGTGCCGGAGTAGCAGCAGAGAGAAGTCGCCACGACGAGAGGTCGGAACGGAAATCGCGCTGGCGAAGATTCGCCGAGGCTTAATGGCACAATCCCTAGATGAAGTGAAGAACAGCTCGTGGCTAGTCTTTTAACGACGCAGCGAGAATGGGACGACGGAGGGTCCTCGTGAACCCAGAACACTCGACGACCACCGGAGCTCTAGACGGTTGAGAACGCAGCAAGTCAAGCAGAAACTCTTACAGAGTCCACCATCCAGCATAGAAGCACGGGGGAGCCGATCAGCAATGCTGCATCTGTGAAAGTAGGAGCCCCTCGTCCGGGAAGACGAGAGATCCGCCATGAGGAGTTGAACGGCGATACCAGAGACAATAGGATCGACTTCGATCGCTGTCGGAGGCAGGCCCAGATGTAGCTCGCGCACCGCCGCCATAGTTCCCACCCGTATAGAGCAGGGCTCCAAGACGACCGTACTCGATTTGCGTTGTTTCTGACGCCCAGCGCTGCAGTATTGACGTCGATGTTGACTGCGTGAAAGACCTTGGCATAGTCAAAGAACCTCGCAATATAGCTCTCCGTGAACGATGATGGATCATGCAGCAGAAATAGCGAGGCTTAGCGAAGTGGCGAGATTATCTAATCCGAAGCCTCGGGACGATTGGCTGGAGTGACGTGATCGATCTGTTCCTGACGACTGCGGACGAGGTAGAAAGCTGCAACATTTGGAATGGCTGCCATTCTACAACATTCATCGCCACAAACATTTCTCTGATAAATACAACACAGCACTGTCAAAGCTGGAGCCTCGCAACTATATATCCATCGCAATCCTACTGATTCTCGTCATGGCCTTCCAAATGCCGGGCTTCCTCAACAGACTCATACGCCCATTCACAACATCAATGTCACGTCCTCTACAGCCAGACGCCATGGCTGGAATGCAATGGCCTCCCAACTCACAAAGAGCAATATTCGCTGGAGGGTGTTTCTGGGGTCTTGAAGAACTATATCGCAAGGACTGGGGCAACGGAAAGGGCCTCCTCGACTGTCGAGTCGGCTATACAGGTGGCAAATCAGAGGCGCCCTCATATCGAGAAGTCTGCTCAGGCTCGAGCGGACACGCAGAGTCACTTCTACTCATCTTCGATCCCGAGAAGGTCAAATACAGCCAGCTTGTGGAATACTTCTTCAAGATGCACGACCCAACGACCTTGAACAGACAAGGCGCGGACACTGGCACCCAATATCGGTCAGCCATTTTCACCGAGAATGAAGAACAGGCCAAGATTTCCCATGAAATTGCAGAGAAGGCATCGAAGGAATGGTACAAGGGCAAGAAGATCACAACACAGATCGCTCCTGCCACACAGTGGTGGGATGCGGAGGACTACCACCAGCAGTACCTGGAGAAGGAGCCCTTCGGTTACCATTGCCCGGCACATTTTGTGCGACCATTCCCAGCTCTGAGCTCGTAGAAGACGAGATGTTGCTTGCATAGGTAGCAAAATGAACTGTTTCTGAGCTGTCTCCCCATTCCACTTAGCATGCGGGGCTTCGAGAGTGAGTTCGGCAATCAAGGTGGGTCAGCAAGACTGGGCTGCCTCTAGTTTCACAGCGACTGCAGGAAAGAGCCCCATGAACACTGTCATCGAAGAATCTCGTAGAGAAACTCCGCTGTGCAGAAGTTACATGAGATCCCGAGGTTGGTCACCAGTGGGAGGGACCTGAATCGTGCGACGTAGGGTGAAATCGGTAATGCCTACGGGCCACCTAATCCGACCACTTAGCTTGGCACGAATGGGCATCGCAGACATGAAGCGACCGCGAGTGTTGATCATCCTTGGAAAAGACTCCGAGCTACGGATATACGGTCATCGCCTTCGGCCCATACGAAGCCCGGCGGAGCCTGAAAGTTCTGCGGAAGTACGGAGGGCCAAACCTGATCGTCATTTGTACCTGATTTTTCATGCAGCCACTGCAAGCGGCGACACCAGATGTTCAAACAACCAATTACTTCCTTAAAGCAGTCAAGCAAACTTCTCGTGCGTGACGAATTGCCCCGACCTCGCTCTGATACGGTGACAGCATCGCTCAGCATCTTAATTATTGACGTAGAGCAATCGCCATGCAGTTCCAGCACTTCCACTGTCATGACATAAGAACGTCCCATCGCGCAAGCGCAATCAGGTCTCACCTTCCACACCCACAAGCCGTGAAAGACATAATCCTATGCCTCCCCGGATCACCGCCATAACCGCCGCGCAGCGGCTCGACTCCCGCGGAAAGCCCACTGCCCAAGTTGTCCTGACAACCCAGGATGGGCGATTCACCGCCATAGTGCCCTCCGGTGCCTCCAAAGGCGATTACGAGGCGATTGAACTGCGCGACGGCGATGAAACCATGTACGATGGCAACAGCGTCCATCGCGCGGTAGACAATGTTCGGAACGTCCTTGGGCCAGAGCTCGTTGCCAAGGGATTCGACGTGGCAACACAGCAGGCTGAGATCGATAGTCTAATGCGCGAGCTAGATGGCACAGAAGATAAAGGGCGCCTAGGTGCCAACGCGATTCTCGGTGTTAGCATGGCGGTTGCAAGGGCGGGCGCGGCGGCAAAGGTATGTTCACCCCATACCCCTCACAGAGGGACATAGGAGGGAAAGTTGGGCTGATCCTCCAACAGGGACTGCCACTGTACCGACACATTGCAATCATAGCGGGCCGAGACACTGAAGAATTCGTGATGCCAGTTCCGTTCTTCAACGTCTTGAACGGCGGTGTTCATTCGGGCAACCCTATGGCATTCCAAGAAATGATGATTGCGCCAGTAGCTGCCCAATCCTTTAGTCATGCCGTACAGATTGGTGCTGAAGTGTACGCACACCTGAAGGCCATCCTGATCAAACGTTTCGGGCGCTCAGCAGCAGGTATCGGCGATGAGGGTGGCTTTGCACCACCAATCTCTCTACCACACGAAGCCCTAGATCTTCTGAGCGACGCCATCGAAGCTGCTGGCCACAAGGGCCGGGTCAAGATCGGGATCGATCCAGCGAGCACCGAGTTCTTTGACGCGGAATCTATGACCTACAACCTGGGTATGAAATGGGCCAAACCTCACAATTTGTCTCGACAAGATATGATGGAGCTGTACCACAAGCTTCTGGACAAATATCCAATTGTGCTCCTGGAGGATCCCTTCGCTCAGGACGACTGGGCTGCTTGGACAGAGTTCAACAAGAACTGTCCGGTTGAGTTGGTTGGAGATGATTTGCTAGCAACCAATATCGGACGTGTCAACGAGGCAGACCAGAAGAAGGCATGCAACAGTCTCCTTTTGAAAATCAACCAGATTGGGACCATCTCAGAAGCCATCGAAGCGGCCAAGCGAGCATATGCCCTCGGCTGGGCTGTCTTCGTTAGTCATCGCAGTGGTGAAACGACGGATGATTTCATTGCCGATCTCTGCGTCGGTCTAGGGACCGGCCATCTCAAGAGCGGAAGCCCTTGCAGGGGTGAGCGTGTGGCTAAGTACAACCGGCTGATGGACATTGAGGACGACTTGAGAGCTGAAGATAG
This sequence comes from Cyphellophora attinorum, assembly GCF_001299255.1. Lineage (NCBI taxonomy): Eukaryota > Fungi > Ascomycota > Eurotiomycetes > Chaetothyriales > Cyphellophoraceae > Cyphellophora > Cyphellophora attinorum. The sequence goes on along the minus strand of NW_017253251.1, from coordinate 299,907 downwards.
CCGGGTTAGATATGCTGGAGATGCGTTTCGGCTCGCGTGGCAGAGTCTCTAGAAGGTGGCTAGGCCCTCAAATACTGGATTGCTTGCTTCTGAACGGCGGCTTTGGAGGTTGTGCTGCTGAATAGCATTTGTGATGATCTCGGCGAGTTTTAGGCACTTCTCCTCTTCGAGTCGACGGCACATGACCTGGAGGCCTACAGGATGACCATGGAATGCGCGAGGATCATCTGGAAGAACGTCAGTAATTACGTACAAACATGTGAATGTGTCAATTCTCACAATCTGCAAGCACTTTGGCGTCGTCGGCATTTTTTGGGTTCCGGTCAAATTGTTTGGCATCGAGTGACTCATTGACTGGTCACGGGAAAGGAAATGGCGGTGAAGTCGAGGTAGTTGACAATCGCGCTATAGCCTGTTACTGTTAGGCAATTCGATTGCTGACATGGGGAGCATACCAAAGTAAGAGAGATCGTGCTCATAGGCGGCGGCATTCGCCAAAACTGGCATGATAACTCCTTCAACTCTGGCTAGCGTTGCATCCGTTGCATTGCATTGATTCCAGTATGTGGCGTATGACTTTCGGTACTCAGCTCTCTCTCTAGACCACGACCATAGTTGCTCCGCCAAGAGTTTACCACTTGAGGTGGACTCCTGGTACCATGGCTGCAGACCCCGGACGGGAGGTTCGCCCGTCTTATTCATAAGACTACGGATAGTCGAACCGCCATCAGCTCCCAGTAGCCGAAAGTGTGTCTGGACGGCTGCCGCGTGTTGTGGGGGCGACCAAGTGACAACATCGAATTGCTGTGCCTGCAATGCCGCATGCACGAGATTTAGGGCTCTCTGAACAGGAGGCTGAGGACGGACGCGATGGTCGTGATGCAGAATGGCGAACCGTGGTCGGGCACGCTGGAGTCGCATCCACTTGGGTTCTCGCCATGGGAGATCTAGACAGTATGGATCTCCTTGGTAGATTTGTGCGCCTAGGGTCAAGCGCGACATATGCTGAAGCATGGGAAGATCCCAGGACATGAGTGCAGGCGTAAAGGCATGCTCGGGAAATCCTTCGCTAGCCGAGGCAATGCCAGCATTTGAGAGGCGGCCCTGGCAAACGCGAAGCGCAAAGACATGGCCAAAGGCTCCGGGGATTCGTGCTGAGCCTGCAATTTCTGTCACCCATCCAACGGGAGAGCCACGCATTGCCTGCAGGGCGCCTTCACCTCCAGCAGCACCTCCAGCAGAGAGTGCGCGACAGAATGGATTCAGAGTGGGGCCTGTTACATTGTTGTCGGTGGCGGCGATGAGCATGCTTTGTGGACAATTAGTCTTGCAGAAGGGCACAGCTCCAAGTTGGCGCATATGGCGGACGATCAGAGCCTCAGATTGCAGCGTTTCTTTGAGCCCGAGCCAGGCAACGAACCCGGCCGACGTTTCATACCCAGCGACGCGATAACGGTCCATGAAGCTTATCGGTAACCCGTGAAGCGGACCGCGTAGTGTCCCATGCAGTTGGTAGTGTTGATCGAGAGACCGAGCGGCCGCGATGGCCTCGTCGAACATTATCTCGGCGAGGCAGTTTGTGAGCTGATGCACAATCGCCGCGCGATGACAGAATGCGCGGACGACATCTTCTGCAGACCAGGCTTGAGCATGGATGTTGGCAAGCAGGCTTGTGGGGGCAAGCTCGGTGATTTCGATCTCTTCCGCCGTCAATGTAGCACGAACCCAGTCCCATGCATTAGGACACTCGACGGTCGATGGCAGCGAATGAAGTCGCCACTCACTAGGTATCAGTGAGCTCAATGACTCACGTTTGTTCTGGACCAGTGTCGTCCAAGTAGTCTCAGGCATTGCTAGATATAGGAGGGTTCACATGACAGAAAGCAAATGGGGGGACTGATAGGGGTAGGGCTTCCCCAAACCTCCTTGTGTACTAGTCTGAGAGACCTCAAAGGCTGGCTAAGGTAGGATCGTCAGGCCTAGAATGTTCCCCTCTTGGCATCTCATGACCTGTCGTGCCTCACGCGGTACGTCATACGAGTCCTTTCTGCGTGATTTCCGCATTCCGTCACTCTTGGCGCAAGTTTGGGCAGTTTACGATAAGAATCCAGTGTATCAAAGCTATGAGCTAACTACCACCGATCTTGAAAGCAATAATGTTCTTCATTACGCCTCAAAAAGAACACCTTGTCTACGCGAGCGAGACCGGGCACGAGCACGGCCCATCGAAGAAGCGAAGGCACCAACACTATCAGCCGGAGCCGCCATCAACCCAAGATGTGGCCAGCGGATACTATCCACGACGTATTCCGAAGGCTTGTGATCGATGTCGACTGAAAAAGGTGAAATGCAGTGGGGGCAAATTGTGCAAACGATGCGAGTTAGATGGCGTGGTCTGCATCACGACCTTGAACTCGGAGGTAGAGCAAGGTCCGGTAGAAGCGCGACAGTACCATCTCGTCGAGTCTCAGCGTGACCGCCTCCTGCAGATCATCTCGGAAATTCTTCACGGCAAGGATGAAATTGAGGTCGCGAGATTGCGTGAATTGCTTAGCAACATGGGTTTGTCACTGAAGAATCTCCCACTCAGCTCGACGACGACCAATGCCACCACTCAACCCGTTGTCTTGGCCCCGGCGGCGCTCGACCAGATTTCCGGCCCTGCGTGGCTCGGACTCTGGGACCAGCTTCAAGACAACGAGCCACTCGGCCAGTGCTCCGATTTTAGCAACTCGTATCCCGCAACGCAGCCAGGGCGCTCAGCGGTCGCAGATGTACCATTTGACTCGGAAGCACTGCCGGAGACAAACACATTCAATTTCGATGAACTCGTTGAGTGGGATTCGGTCCTTCTCCTGGACTCCGCAGCAAATCAACCATGATCCGAACCAGCACTCAATACGGGCAATCCCCATCAGTTCATTCCGACAAAGTTGCATCCGTCATTATGATGTTCATACACAATGACATACTAGGTACTCAGTACCAGGAACGGATTTGTTATCAACGGCGCCCTCTCTTTGAGAAGTACTTTTGCTTTTGCACACCGACGTCATGTCTGGGTCTCAAACCCTGGGCTATTCTGTAGGAAGCCTCTGTGTTACGAACATGTTACAGACCGCACGAGAGCATTTTTATAGCTAAAGTCTTCATGCAAATGCTTCACAGCTGTCAACAAATCCTCGGGTCCAGAGCACACTGCCCATGATGGCGACCTGGAACCCCAACGCCACTGCCACACTCATGAGCCCGTATAGCCACGCATGCCTCCTTCTGAGCCCATTTAATTCCGCCACCCAGGTACTCACCGTTGTGAGACAGCCACAAAACCCCTGCATCAACCCCTGAAGCACTGTACAAGTGCTCGCTTCGACCAGGTCGTTCTTGACAACAAACCTATCTGTGTGCTGAAGGACATAGCACACGGCTTCAACCACAGTCCCAATGATGTTGGCCGCGAAGGTCCCCAACGGAAAAGAAGGCACACGCGAGTTCAAGTGCATGGACAGGTAGAAGCGCAGCAGTGCGCCCGGAGGCGAGAAGACGAGCGGCAGCGTGGCCCGCGACCGCCAGGCCGAAGCAGGGCCGGGCGGGAAGATTGACAAGAGGACAGCGCCGATCCAGCACCCGAGGCCCAGAGCTAGCACCATGCAGTCAAGCCAGCGGGAGAACAACCTTTGGGAGATGCCGGGCATCACCCGCTCTGTGGCCAAGGCGAGATGCGCACCCGTCTTGAGGGCGCTGATGGAGACAGCGGGGTGAACGATGAAGACGCCAACGACGGCCAGGAAACTATAGCCTCCGTTGCGCGCAGAGATCGATGTCGCAGGAATGGTGTGGTAGGGAGATGTTGGGGATGCGGAAGCCAAGCGGTTGGCGAGGGCGAGGAAGGCGTCGGTGATGAAGGTGGAGAAACTGGTGAAGCTGCCGCAGAACCCAGTTGCGAGACCAATATAGAGAGGCAGTGTCTTCTGATGACGCGCAATGTGTCCGTGCATCGCTTCCTTGTTGTCGGTGATCAGATGTGCCGGGACTGTCTTGCGAAAGAGCCGGCGATCCTCGAGGAGGAAGCCAGGCAGAGCGAACCTCCCAAGTTCGCCCAAAGGACGGTCGACGCGAAAGGGGTGGATGGGTATGTTGTCAGCGCCTCCACACCCAGCCTAGCGAGCGTGCCCAAGAGCGAGAAGAAGATAAGCATGATACGATGACGGCCTCGTTCCAAGCTGTCGCTGCTTTACTCGCTTGTGCCGAGCCGGTGACCTTCTCTTCCTCGCCCGATCCTTCGGCGGGCGCAGACTCTTGACTGCCACGTGCCTTTTCAGGAGCGGCACCAGAAGCTGTTCCAGCATCCACGTAATCGTATGTGCTGCCGCCGTCAGACACTGCCTTTGCTACTGTCTCTTCTTCGTCTTCTAGCGCGTCTCCGCTCTCCCGTTCAGCAACTGGAACTGGGGCAGCGACCTCTGTAAGCCCGGCCTCATCGCCTTCGGACACGGAGCGCTGTTCCTCTGCTGCTCTTGACTGTTCCCGGCTCAAATCGTCCACATGCTGCTCTGGCGAGGCTGGGGCAGGCGCTGCCAGTTCAGTGAGCCCATTCTCCTCGTCCTCTTCCTCCTCCTGCTGCTGCGACCATCCACGGCTGGGCCGCCTGTTGTTTCTTCCTTCTTGTTGTCTGGCCCGACGCTGCTCATCGTCTGGGGCAGTCATGCTTTGCTGCTGAAACTCGTGAAGTTTGGTACATCTCACGGATGAAAGAGTGATCGTTGCATTAGAGCTGGTTGCTGTCACTCGCCAGCTGGGCAGCCAATCACTCGCCGTCTTGTCTCGTACTCCTGCTCCACCCGCTTACGCCGTACAAGCATGCCTCCGTCGTCAGTCCCGTGCTTCCGTGCGGTGGAGCCCAGGGGATCGCCGGACTTTGCGGGGATCCCGAGACAGCGTCCGTGCGCAAGTCGGTCCGTTTCGCGGTTTCAGCAGGTGATGTAATGGTGCCTCATTCCAAGCGAGGATCCGTACGCTTCGTCACGTCCGCGGTGTCTTCTTTGGTGCAGCATGGGTGACTGGAAACCAAAGAACCTACGGGAGGTCGGTCACATCTCTCGAGGCGTGACGCGTGACGAGAAGGAGGCATTGCGTGTGCTAGTTGGCTAGAAATACCATTGTACATACTGGAGTATGGGAATTATATCTCAGTGACTAGGAATCACAAGCCATTCTGGTGGTCCGTCAGTGCACTCGCCCAACCAGATACCTGAAGTCATTTGATAGTCATCGACCACACAGGCAGCATGCCTTCACACGCCTTCCCAGCCATCCAAGCCATTCATCTCAACGCACTGAGCGCTAAACACATCCAGTTGATGTCCGAGTCGCATCCCAACTTGCGCAAGGCTGTAGGCCACGTATACGTCCATACTCAGACAGAGAGCTTTCTCGTCGCCACTCGAAACCGTCACGCATCGCCTACGGTCGTCAAGCCATCTTTATCCACGGGTGGGACGCCTACGGGAACAGCGAGTGTCGATCCGGTATCTATAGACCCAAGGACTGCAGCCAGGCAGCCTGCCGGCACCCCAGCCGCACCTATGATGGTTGAAACAGATGCTGAAGATCAGTCGCCGGACGCTGTGTCTTTACTATGGCGTGCTGGCTCATTCTCGAATGGCTGAATATGCGCCGAGTCGCCAAAAGTAACCGCCGGGCAGGATCTTTCTCCATCTGTGTCGGTTTGTGAGGTGGATGACGGTTGAAGATACAATCTAAGTGATAACGACGTTTCCGATTCTCGTCCAGAGAAGCTTCGCTACCGGGACAACTCTCTAGCCGATGATCAAGACTAGCCCTTGCCGTGATGACCGCACTGGCAGCCTTGACGATTCACAAACAGTCTGTTGGTGCTCTGAAGACTTTCCTTCTCTTGTTGCTTCGGCACAACCGACGGAACCGGCGTTCCAAGAGCTGTGCATTCCAGCTTATCCATGCTATCTCGGGCCACACAACTCTAAGGGACTATGCGCAGACGCGAGGGCATAGAGGTAATGGAAAACATGGAGTTGGAAAGCTCTCGACATGTCAATATTAGGCATAAAGCTCGAAGCTTAACAGCCCATTCTACACATCGCATACGGCGTACACCACCTGCTACCTTCCCCGGCAAAGAATATCTAAGTCAAGTAGAACAAAGCTCACATCCAACAGCCTCGCTAATCCTTCAGCAACCCGTCATTGCAGCTCCTCACATGGTCAACAATCACGCTTAACCGGCTGAATTGCCATTTAGGCGCACGGCACCTTCACCCCCGTCTTGATGAGCCACCAATTGATCGGAACACCCGTCCAGTGGCCCAGAAACATTCCGATCTGCATCATCCACCAGTAAGTCACCGTGTTCATGGGCAAATTCCAGTTGAAGATAGCGACCTGGAAAATGGCCATCCAGCCAAACAGACCGATCTCGAAGAACAGGAGCGAAAGCGCATCAGCTTTCAAGGCGCGGTAGATGATTTGCGGACCGTACTTGCCCTCCATGGGCGCGATAGAGAAGTACTGGAAGACGATGCCGAACGCGAACGCGAATCCGAAGTCAACGAGGAACTCGGCCCAGAGGGCGCGTGGTGGTAAGCCTAGAGTGGCGCCAGTGCCCCATACGAGCCATTCGCCCACAATGTCGCCCAGGACACAGCCTGCGCCGCAGTGGCAGACGGCGATGGTGGCGCTGGCGAACATGGGTCGCTGTGCAGCGTGGGCGTCGTGGTGGTGATGGTGGCGATGGTGATCATGTTGATGTTGGGTCATACCATTCTCGGTTCTCAAATGACTGTGGGAATCGTCTGGTGAGTCAGCGCTCCCTTCTTCCGCTTCACCTGCGGCAGTGGCTTTCGCTGTAGATTGTCCTTCGGGAGCTGCTGGTCGGCCGTATTTAAGATACGTCCATAGCGTAATGGGCCATAAGTACAGCGCGTTGATTATGTAGACCGGGATCATCACTGCCATCATTGATCTCCAACCTCGACGGAGGACGATGTCGCCTGCGATCCACAGGGCCACGATCGCAGCGAAGCCAAGGGAGATCGATGAGATAATCACGAGCGCCAGCGGCTCGTGATAAGTTGACATGGTTGAGTTGCCACAGTGGTTTCGTCACAGAGAAGTTGGAAGCCTGACCTTGTGTAGTCGAGTTTGTTACTGTTGGCTCTTGCAGTCAATAATTCTGTACGGCGACGTGGCGTATCCCATCTTATATCTTCCTTCTCTACCGCAATTGGAGTTAGATGGACTACTCCTCGATAGTGCGAGAGATTTGTGCGGTGTACCACAAGTCCATGTGCGATCAAAAGGGAAGGTGAGACGGTCTGGTTCGCAGAGCGAATTGTGCGTGATTCGTCATGAACTCATATTATGCGAGATGATGGGCGTCTACGACATAGGGTCATGAATACCCTGCGGCGAGGCACTTTTGCGTTATTCTGAGTTTACGACACACTTCCGGGATTCACACATGGTACACTATGAGGTGCGACTGCCACGATGACATTCGTCGTCTGAATAGCACACTCCTTCGGAGACTTCTAGTTGCACGTCATTCATAGCATTAAATTGGTGCAATATCCTTATGAGGCTGCACCGATCCGAATGCCGGTGCGAGTTGTGGAGTGACGTGCGGTCGAACAACAGAGAAATGCATAGCCCCAGCTTCAACAACCCAGCCAACAGCAGAGCGAACGCTGGACTACTTCTCGATATGCTGCAGCCCCAACAAAGCTTCCCAGCAGTAGGGCCAGCACAAATACTCCTCTGCGATTGCGAGGACAGTAGAGGGCTGCAAGTAGGGCGCGATCTGTTACCAGGTCGATGTACGCCGATGTCACCATCTTCGTGATGAATTCAGGCACATCCACTGTACGTGCCATAGCAACTTGTCTCCCGGAAGCGAATGCCTGCAAGCAAATGACAGCGAATCGCGCGAAATTGTCGATGTCGGTGGACACCCAGTGTCTGAGCGCTGCTGCAGCAGCCACGAACAAGGTCTGCACTATATTGGTGCATAGCAGCCATGATCTCTTGGTTCGACGTCTTCGATGACCGAGTTGTCCCAGCAGAGTGCCACCTCCGACGGATAAGCCGAGGGATAAGTCAACATCTCCCAAGTCTACTGTGTCCTGGGCGAGACCCGATGCTCAACAGCGAGCAAAGCTGTATTGCCCGTCTGTTTCGATGCGAAGACACGATATCTAGTCTGGGAACGTAGTCGCGTCGTTGATGCCGGCTGCAAATGCTAAGAGCATTAATTCCACCTCCAGGAAAGCATCTGGGGCGAGCTGCGCACTCAAGTACGTGGCGATCCTGCTTTCGGTCCGCGGTGTCGAATCTTGTGACGGCAGCACAAGATTGGTTTGATTGCACATCAGCTCGCCTAGATCTTAGATGTTGTTTCCCATTGCTGGCCCTGAGCTGTGGCAAGACTGCTCAAAAGTATCGGCCCCCAGCAGCACATCAAGGCTTTCAGGCTCCACTGACTCCAGTACGGGAAACCTCTTCGGCGAGCTCGGGAAGGGTGGGTTATACCTCTGAAAGGGGAATTTGAGAATATCCAGCCAATAACAGAACAGATCCACCCGGACGATGACGCCTAGGGGGTTTGGGGGGATCGGCTGTGCGGGACGAGGGACAATTGGAAGGGGTCCCAGGGTGGAGCAGCCACGCAGTAAATATTCCAGGTTTAGAGCATCATCCCAACCTCGGGTATTCTTGGCGCGTCGCGCGATGCGATGCTCTCTCCCTCCTCCCCTCTGTCTCCCCCCCTGCAACAATGAACCGTCTCATAAGGCAGATATCTGCAGCGTCCAGCAGAGCTCGAGTTGCACGGGCGAGCACAGCAGCAGCCTCGAAAAGAGAGCCTGCTCTTCGATCCACGCAGTGGAGCCAATACCCACCGCATCAGAATCATCTTGGGTCCTTTGCAGCCGGAGCTGCAATCGCCGTCGCGACTGTACCATGGTGGTTCTATTGTGGGATCAGCCCCGCCTGGGCTGAAGCTCCGACGGAGGACAAACCGCGAAAAATCCGCCTATCCGAAGTCCGCAAACACGGCCGCCGGTCAGAGAAGCGCTGGGTTGTGCGCGGCAACAAGGTGTACGATATCACCGAATGGATCCCCAACCACCCTGGAGGCGAGGTCATTCTGCGCGCGGTCGGTGGCGTCATCGACACGTACTGGGAGATCTTCAGCATTCACAAAAAGCAAGAAGTCTACGACATACTGGAGCAGTACTACATTGGGGACGTCGACCCTCGGGATCTGGTGGACGGTCGCGTCCCGCAGGACGGCATCGAGGATCCCTTCGAGGATGACCCCCTGCGGCACAGCACTTTAAAAGTCCACACTGAGCGGCCCTGCAATGCCGAATCGCCTGTTGAGGTTCTCGACAAGTTTATCACACCATCGGAGCAATTCTACGTGCGAAACCACCTCTGGGCTCCGAAGCTCGATCCAGAATCGTATCGTCTGACCATCGAGCTGCCGGACGGGGAGGAGGTCGCCTATAGCCTCGAGGAACTCAAGAAATTCCCTCAAGTCGACGTCACGGCCACCCTTCAATGCTCCGGCAACAGAAGAAAGCACATGACCGAAGGCTCCCGCTACGCCAACGGCCTGCAGTGGGGCATCGGCGCGATAAGCAACGCCAGCTTCCGCGGCGTGCGGCTCCGGGACATTCTCGCGCACGCGGGCTTCGACGGCACGGCGGAGGACAACGCCGAGATCAAGCACGTCCAGTTCCAAGGCGCGGAGGCGTACGGGGCGTCGATCCCGCTGGAGAAGGCGCTGAGCCAATACGGTGACGTCCTGCTGGTGCACGAGATGAATGGGCAGCCGCTCCCGCAGGACCATGGGTTTCCACTGAGGGTCCTCGTGCCCGGCCACGTCGCGGCCCGCAGCGTCAAGTGGCTGAAGCGCATCTCGCTGGCTGAGGAGGAGAGCCAGTCGCAGTGGCAGCAGCGCGACTACAAGTGCTTTGGACCCAACCAGAGCGGGTCGGATGTGGATTGGGCGGCCGCGCCTGCTATCCAGGAGACGCCCGTGCAGAGCGCCATCACGTCCGTAAAGGACTTGCCTAAGGGCGAGCGCCTACTACAGGTCTACGGCCTCGAGGAGGATTCGATCGAGGTGAAAGGGTATGCCTTTGCTGGCGGCGGAAGGCGAATTGTGCGCGTCGACGTCAGTCCGGATGACGGGCGGTCGTGGACGCAGGCGGAGCTGCTGGAGGACGAGGCCGCGGGCCGCAAGCGGTGGGCTTGGACGCAGTGGAAGCTCGTGGTGCCCAGGCGGCTGGCGGGTGCAAATTTTGTCGTCAAGGCTGTGGATGAGGGTTACAATACGCAGCCGGGGGGCCACGAGCCGTACTACAATTTCAGGGGGAATCTGACTGGTGCATGGCATCGTGTTCCTTATAAGAACAGGGATCCTTATTGAGGTGGTATGCTTGGTCGGAGTGGGGTCGGCGCTTGGTCCGGTTGGAAGTACTCTTGGGTGTGATTTTGGAGTTGTATAGCAGATATGATTCTCGGCGTGCAAAAGAATTTGGTATAAGTTGGTCGGGCAGACGACTGTCCGCGAAGTGTTTTCGAGCAATGAACGCATCTCGATCAGAGTCTCAAATTCGCTACGAAACGCTACAATATCTCGTGAGATGGCTACGTCGCAAGATCAGCTGGAAGACAAACATTCCTCATGCAGATATCGGCCCTCTGCGTCGGGTGTAAGGTGGCAGCTGGTCCACGCCGACCGGGGGCTGCCCCTCGAGGCAGACAACCTGCTCATCTGCTACATCTACCTGGTTTCTAGGACCGTCGGCCGCCCATGCTGCATCCATAGGAGCGTCATATGGAGGCGGCAGTTGGAATGCATTCTCTAAAGAAGCCTTCATCGGTATCGAAATCGGAACCTCCTTGCGACGAAAAGTGAACTTCTGGCCGGCCGCACGTAGACGCACGGAAAGCTGGAGGCTGTAGGCACGGAAGATGTTGTAGGTGGAGAACTCGGGCACGATGCCATGCTTACGCAGAGCCTGGCGTAGTATTGTACCGGTCTGCGTTGCGTCAGTGTTGAGATTGCAGCCTGCTATTGATTCAGCTGAAGCGCCATCTTGGGGGCTGGTCACACCGTGGTGATCCTTCTCGGGTCTGTCGTGCGTCAAAGGAATGGTGAAGCTGTCTTCGTAGAGCGGTATCATAGTGGTCCGGGTCTGTTGTCGCAGACCTGCGCGAGCCATCGTGCAGACAACGAGGTGAATCGAGATTTTTTTGATCAGTAATTGATCTAGATCAAGATGGGTGCCGTCCGCAGAGTTGACCTTGAACACAATGGGGATTGGTGCGGTCTTCCACAAGTGAATGATGGTAGGGAAGACGAGTTCAAGACGGAGTTGGCCTGTCTGGGGCTCAAGAGATGGGTGGCCTTGTGAGGAACTATGACGCCGAATTTTGGTCCATATCTGATTGCCTTTGGTCAGGACAGCATCCCAACTGACCGTCTGCATGGCATCGCTTATGTGAGTCCCTGGTGAAGCAGGTGCTGAGTGTATTGTGAGAGTTTTAGTCGTGCTCATATTAATGTGTGAAGACAGCAGTGTAAACGGTGGACGAATTAGTCTCGCAACAAGTGTATACTCGACGGCACAATTGAAGCCAGTGTGGTCGAAGTAGACCATTGTAGGCGGGAGAGGTTGATACCCTGCGTCGATAGACCCCCTCCAAGGGGACAAGCATTCGAAGCTACCATTGCGATTAGCACCATCGTAGTCAATGCTGCTGTCGGTGTGTGAGGGAAGCCTGAAGCAGAAAGGCCAGCAGTGATTACCGGGAGATTTCAATTCTGTGCTGTGGGCCAGAAGGACAGACTTTCTGATCAAAGGAGCCCGAGACGATTGGTCTCCAGCAATATTATGGCGAACGAAGCCGTCGTCTGGCTGTGTCAGAGACGCCCGAGCTTGCCCTTGCAGAGTGATGTAGAGCGACTCGCATGGGCTGAGATCTTTATCGGTGTGAAGCCTCACAACTCCAGTGATGAGGTCATTTGGAGCATACGAAGGCCATTCTCTTCCATCCGTTGTTTCGATGAACAGGACCATGGCGTTTCGCCAGCCTATAGAAGAACCAAGATGTACCTTTTCTCGCCAAGCGGACAGGTCTGAAATGAGAAGTAGATCTCTTTCGCCAGTCTAAGAGCACAAGACGTCCCAGTATCGAATGGGCGCCTCATGACATTATAACATGGGGCAGGGGGGGTGGTTCATACTACTTAGGAACCGTGATAGAGATGTTCACCGAGAAGCATACCTCTCAGTTTCAGTACTGGCCAATGACTGAAGGACATGACCCTGCTCCCGGGCTGTTCCCGAGCTTCCTCTTGATCAAGCCGCGCAGCCGTGCATATATCTCCGCATTCACAGATGAACGGATCCCGGTAACATTCATCGTCTGCTTCTCGCATTTCCGGCGTGTTCAGTAGTAAGCAGCGTGCTAGGGCACCGCGGCAGCTCCAAAATCACCGTCCACCCAAAATGTGATCCGCCCACATCGTCGCTGCCTAGTGGTCGAGGTCAGATGTGATAAGTACAAGGCGGAAAATCGATGTTCAGTCAGGACGTTTGATCTCGAGGCCACTATAGGAGGCGGGTTCGGCAGAGATGCAAACCCTTGCTAAACGTCGCCAATCAGCGTCAATACCGTACATCCGACGAGAGTGCCCATCTTCTATATGGCTAGCTTTCTTCTTTGGCCCTGCGGCGGGTAGAGTTTCAGACGTGATGGGACTCGCAAGGCTCGACTTGGGCTGTCTCCTCGAGTCCATCATTCACCTCCATAGTTACATGCAGGCCTCGGGCCACTATGGAGCTGACAAGACTGCCATCCACAGCCTTGAGAGATGCCAACAGGGCGGATTCGGCGGTGCTACGGGGTTTTGTGTGTCGATCTGTCTATCTAGCCTTCTTTGGTAAACTAGCAGACCCAGAAAATGCCCATGTCGATGAAATATCATTCTTCCAAGGTACAGGAACGGATGGAATTAAAAGATCGCAAGGATACAGAACCAGAAAGGATCAGTACCGAGCCAAGCGTGAGCAAAACCGAGACCAAGATCCACAAAGTTAGTGACAGCTTAGATCTGAACAGCATGGACAAGAACCGCGTGAGTAGAAGTGGCTCAAGTAAGACCGGCTCAAACAAGAACGACTTGAGCAGGAGTCGCTTAAGCAAGAATAACTTGAGTAGGAACGATTTAAGTAAGAGTAGCTTGACCGAGTATAACTTAATGAAGAACAACTTGAGCAGGAGCAGCTTAAGCAAAAACAGCTTGAGTAGGAGTGGCTTGAGCAAGAACAACTCAAGCTGGAATAACTAAGGCCTGAGCAGCTTGAATGTTCTTAAGTTGAGTGAGTCTTCAGCCACGGCCGCTCGTACGCTGCAAAACGATCTCTACGTCGTGGTAACACAATAGGTGAGGAATATGCGTGGCTGGGCGAGGATGAGGAGGGTCAAGGTGCGTACAGGTTGCCTTGTAACGCCAAGGCTGCTTCTCCGACTCGCCAGCAATTTGACTCAGACGCTTTTCGAGAAGACGACGCAACCGCTATGTCCATGGCACTTCTCTGCGCGCACCCATCATGGCGGAAGACCTGCCCCATCAGGTCCTCAGCAAGCTCGACGCCGCCAACGGACCACTCCTCACCTCCGAGATCTTCCCCGAGCTTTCCTACATCACAATAAAATCCGCAGTCGACCGTTTACGATCACGAGAATTCATCACAGCGGAACAACTCGACCGGCTAGAGATTGGCCTGACGGACGAGGGTCAGGACATTGCCGAGAATGGCAGCTTCGGCGCAAGAGTCTTTCAGCTCGTGTCACAACTCGACGGCCTCAAAATCAAGGACCTTCCCTCGAAAGTCGGACCACAAGTCGCAAAGTTCGGACAAGCTGACGGCTTCAAGAACAAATGGCTCAAGAAAGACGGCGATAGTCTGAAGCCTCTGACCAAGAACATCGACGACAAAGTGCAGAAACAATTACAAGAGGTCAAAACCACAAAATCACTAGGCGATGCCGCAGCACTTAAGGAATTCAAGAAGCGACAATATGTCACTGATCGTAAAGTCTTCGATTTCCGCATCGCTAAGGGCAAGAACTTCTCAACCGAGTTCGTCAAGGAAGAGACAGACCTCACAGCCGAGATGCTGGCCACAGGCGCATGGAAGTCAGTCAAGTTAAAGCCATACAATTTCAAAGCCAAAGGCGCACCAACACCATCCGGAGCACTTCACCCACTCAACAAAGTCCGAGCAGAGTTCCGAGACATCTTCTTCGAGATGGGCTTCGAGGAAATGCCCACCAACCGCTTCGTAGAGACCGGCTTCTGGAATTTCGACGCTCTTTTCGTTCCCCAACAACATCCCGCCCGCGATCTACAAGACACCTTTTACATCTCAGATCCACCTCGAGCAGACCCTCCACGAGAAGACACAGGACTCAAAGACGCCGACGCCCGCAAACACAAGCGAAAGAGCTCGAAAGAAAACGTCCTCAACTACGAGCAATACTGGAAAGACGTCGCAGCCGTACACCAGGACGGCAAATTCGGCTCGATAGGCTATAGATACACATGGGACCCCGAAGAATCATTACGCCTCGTCCTGCGGACACACACAACCGCCATCTCCACATACATGCTCTACAAGCTCGCCCAGAATCCACGACCAGCGCGCTACTTCTCGATAGACCGCGTTTTCCGCAACGAGACCGTCGACCAAACCCATCTAGCAGAGTTCCACCAAGTCGAGGGTGTCATCGCAGACTATGGCCTCACGCTCGGCGGTCTGATCGGTTTCATGGAAGTCTTCTTTGGCAAGATGGGCATCACCAACCTCCGCTTCAAGCCAGCGTACAACCCGTACACGGAGCCGTCCATGGAGATCTTCAGCTACCACGAGGGATTGAAGAAGTGGGTCGAGATTGGCAACAGCGGCATGTTCAGACCGGAAATGCTGGAGCCGATGGGACTGCCGAAGGACATGAGGATATATGGTTGGGGCCTGAGTCTGGAGAGACCGACCATGATCAAGTGAGTACTGCACCCCGTACCACACCCAGAAGCTGACATGCGTAGGTACGGCGTGAACAACATCCGAGAACTGCTCGGCCACAAGGTCAACCTCAACTTCATCGAGGAGAATCCTGCTGTACGACTCGACAAGGACTAAGTACGTCCTCCAGGCTGCTCGATACGGCCACGACATCCGCACGAGCTGAAGACAATCCAGCACGTAAGAGCCAAAAGCATTTCGACGACATTGCGAAGAGCGGAAGAGCGAAGACGACATAGAAATGTGATACCCATTCAGCATGTCCCGGTCCTCCCCACTTCCTTCCTTGCACTATCCTTCCGGCTTCGCGCCTGCCGTTCCATCTCGTGGCTTCTCTCCTGTCTCGCATCTTCCCTCATACCTCGCACCTTCTGTACTGCCTCCGAGATCTCCCAGTTCCTCGTGCTCGTCATCAACAGCACACGAATCATATCACAATCGGCGCATCAAGGCCTCTCCATGACAGTACATCACGTACAAAATCTACCATTGGAGAGGTAGACAAACTCAAAAACATACATACATACAAATGCCGAAGAACAGAAACTACTTGCCTTTTGAAGAGCTGCGATAACAAAGATTGACGGGTCGGAGCACAGATACGGGCGGGACATTTTACTCCTGCTAAGGGAATGGATGAGATGCATACCCAGCGTGCGCGTCGACGTTGCGGGAGGCGGGCAGGGCAGCCGCGTGGACCTCTCTTCTTCTGGGCTGCTAACCTTGGAACCGGAGGTGTGATGACGATAGCAGCGGAGCCTGCCTACATAGAAAAGACAAGCCCTTCACACATCATCGATGTTCAAGATCCGAATTGATCATACCTGACCCTCGCCTCAACACCCTCCATAAAATTCTCTACCGCAGCCCTCGGATTCCCTCGCGTAGAAGGCTCCGCCAAGTCAGAGGTAAAGAATGCAACCCGACACGGCAGCCCAGCTTCCTTCATCTGGAATAGCGGAGCCCTATGACGTTGTCAACAGGTACAGTGAGTTGCACTTCGCACGTGCTGGGTCAGCGAAGAGCGGAAGTCACTAGAGGGAGGCATCATGCACCAGACTGGGCCTGGGGCGGGCATGGGCCTGGCACGCGGGCAAGAGAGAACGCAAGGGCATTGGCAACACCTGGAACGAATCCGAAGACGACCCTTGCGGACCAGAAAAGACTGCGATCCGTCTGATTCGAAATGTGAATTTGTGTTTTTGATTCTCCGAGGATAGCGACTCGTAGCCAGTTTAGCTATTGTCCTCTATCATAATCTTTCCCAGTATCGTTCGTTGCGTGGTAAGGGGTGCTCCTCTCTGAACAAATCGCTGTCTACCCATGAGCCCGCACATATTCATCAGCGTGTGAAGTTGCTTGTGGACATCGCACATCAGTCGACGGTGCGCTGTCGTGGTCTGTCCGGTAGCACGGAGTCCTTTACAAGGTATAATCGAGGCTCATTGGGGGTCGATTCCGCAGTACTCTCGCAATCTTCAGCGTGGTGACCTCCCACGACTACGGCCATCCGTCTATCCTCATCGCTTCCTCGTCTATCGGTTCCC
This sequence comes from Cyphellophora attinorum, assembly GCF_001299255.1. Lineage (NCBI taxonomy): Eukaryota > Fungi > Ascomycota > Eurotiomycetes > Chaetothyriales > Cyphellophoraceae > Cyphellophora > Cyphellophora attinorum. Next base: position 283,220 of record NW_017253251.1, on the reverse strand, counting down.
GCTAGCGCTCCAAACAGCCTTCAAGAACCCATCCTTCTGCGCCAACCGGTTCAAGCTGTCATCACTCTCGGCTCTTGATCGAACAAATCCACACAGCGCATACACCTGGTTCTCGCCCGTGTATCGGCCGTTCTCGTCAACCTTGCCGACGCTGATTTGGACGGAAGCGTGGTCCTTGGCTTTGATGATGCGGTTGGTTGCGCTGCATTTGCGGGGGACGTAGCTGTGCGGAGAAATGTTAGTGAGAGGCTCGAATACGAAGACATGCCAGTGCACGCGACGACTGTGGAGATGCTGGCATTGTAGAGTCGTAGCCGGCTTCAAGAGCTGTTGCTGCTGGTGGTTGGCTGAACTTGGGACAGGGTTTGGACATACAGATCAACAATCTCGCCTTTCTCGTTCTCCATGGTCGCGGTAGTAAGGACTATGAGGTGGTGGAAGTCGAGCCAGGGGGTTGTTGGCGTTGTGAGAGGTAAGTGTCGTCGTCGGTCGTGAGTTGAGGTTGAGTTGCGATGGTCGCAGTTGGTGGGCTAGAATTTTGCTTGGCAAAAGATCGGAAAGTCATCGCCAAGATTTCTTGTCGGTGGCCGGAGATTCGTTGGTCCGAACGTACCTAGGTATACTAAGCTTACGCCGGATGACTTGAGCTATAGATCGTTCTTAAGTCACGATGGTCAGTGGCATTATGATTGGAGAGCAAGTGTGATCCTCTAATCAATTGCAAGCTGTGCGTGATCGCAGGTGGCTTCGAACTTCCTTCGACCATGTTCGCTTACAAAATTCTCACACCGCAACACTCGACTCGCCCTCCCCTGACCTTGGCCTCTCTCTGCCAGTAGAGCTGCACGAACTCCTCGACAAACGTCTTGTCAGAGTCTGACCAGACATCCAGTGCCATAGACGACATGTCTTCGGGCGTTACTTCCACAACTTCGTCATCATCAGCTTCGGCTCGTAGTGGCTGCTGATCATCACTTCCATCTTCCAACGGCTCATCGTCCTCATCCTCATCATCATCTGTCCTGCCCACGAGCTGACTGACTACCGACACCATGACACCCGTGAGTCGTCTGAAGTAGCCGATCATAGCAACCTCTTTCGTGAGATCCTCGTCGCCCTCTGCGCCCAATAGCTGCTCGTCTTGGTCTTGCTCATCCTGCTCCTCTTCCGACAAGCCATCTCTCCTTGCACCAGCACTTGCCCACCAGAGTAGACTCGTGTATGCGACTTGTCCCCACGAAGGCGACTCAACCACTTCCTTCCGTAACTCGATCGTCGATGAAGACAGCACTGATGCAGCATCTTCCGCCGGTCCTTCCGGTGGCATCGGTATTTGGGTCGGTTCTGGATTTGTGATTGTGCTTGCAGGAAATTTCTTCAACCTTCTCATCAAAGTCTGGTACCTGATAGCATCCCGCTGTGTACCTCTCGCTCCATGCTTGGGAAAAGTCTTGAGCAGTTCTGGGCTCGAGAGTAGTATTTTCGGATATTTCTTTCTGGACGCCTGTTTTGCATTCATACCCGGCAGGAACACCACGACATCGAACAACTCTGGCTTGCTGGCCAAGACGTCGTCTGTCGTGCAGGCTATCCAGCCCTTCATATCTGCAAGTTTCGGAATATCGTGCACGCCAACATTGAACAATGGCTGAGAGCTCCGTCTGGCCGATCTAGGAGCATTGACGTAATCTGAAAGACTTCGAGGAAACGAGGCAAGGATCGATAGATTGTAGACTATGTTGCAAGCCAATTCAATCGGCGCTTCCGAGATCAATAGAATGCGTTTCCGGAGCAAGGCAGCGCGATACAGCGGGAAAAGCAGTGGTCCGAACAGCTGTAGCGTTTCCATCAGGCGAGCTGCTGGATGATGTGGTGTGAAGGCATGACTGCCGACGATCCCAACAGAGGTGGTGCTCATAGATCGGTGGCCTTGGTAGCCATTTGTGTTGCTGTCTCGAGTCTTACTGATATTGAGGCTATCTGTCGATGCTTCAGGAGATCGTGGAGTGTGTACGTCCACTTCGTATGAGTCGTCCAACCTGTGCTCATCCCAGTATTGCTCGAGCGGACCATTGTCGCTCGGACTGTCCATGCACTGTCTCGATAACGACTCGAGGCCCTCTGCGTGAAGCCATCCCTTGCCAATGCGGCCGTGCTCCAGAAGGACCAGTACCCCGACGGCCAGCATACTGGCATTACGTTCCGACGTCTCATCTGGACGGTTGATGTATGCGCTGATACCAGCGTACTGATCTTGAACAAAGTACACTAGGTCCTGTTGTATGTTATGTAGGCCAGAAGGAAGGGACTTGAACTCGACGGCATCTTCAACTTGGACGCCATCGAGCGCTTTGTGCCATGCTAGGACATAGCCTTTGCGGTGGTCGAACTTGACCAGGAAGAGGGCTGCGATGCCAGGTACCGCGGGTAGCGCTCCGTCGGTCAGGTCGAGCTTCGACGCAATGTCGCCATTCGTCATGACGTAGAAACACGTGCGGAGGAAGAGTGGGTGGTCGTTGTTGCCTCCATGTAAGTCAGCGGTAGTCACTGTGGGCAAATAGTCGGAAGTCGCTTTGCCGCAGCAGTCGCGACAGGCCGAGTCGTGTACGGGTAAAGATGTCACCTTCCGCCCGGAGATCTGCCGGCGGTTGACGTAGGGATGCATAAGACAGAAGGTATATTTGACTACTAATCTGTGGACATATCTTTATGCTATTCCGTAACTCGTCCCATCATTCTGATGATACAGCGCTGGTCTCAGTGACCCTCTCAACACCCTTCGTCTTCTTGAACACATAGGCAACGCCTCCGCCGACCACATCTTGATCTTGTCGAAGCACATGCATTAAGCATGAATCACTGATCTTCTCTTCTACCTGTATTAATCGCATGTCGTCCTCAGGCAGCTCGCAGACATCTCTCGTGTCTAGATGAGTGTACTTCATCAGCTCTTCTGCCTCGGCATCAGCATCCTCAAGCTGACGTTTCTTTCGTGCTCGCTTCACGGGCGACGTGATCCCGCTCTCGTCCTCCGGGTAGCCTTCGGACAGCTGGGATGAGCGCACGAAGGATGAGATGTCAGCATCATCATCGGTCTCGTCTGGTGTTTGCGCTCGACTGGATTGAATTGACACGTCACCATTCCCACCGCAAGGACAGTTGATCAGATTATGAGTGCGCAGGCTGGGACTGGCATCGAATCGAAAAAGGTCCTTGAGTTCGTCCAGACTGAATGTAGCTTTCCCACCGCCGCTACTACGAGCTCCCTTCTTCTTTGGTTTGCCATTCCCGCTGTCGACGATGCTGTCTGCGAGACTCAGCTTGACCACCTGCCTCTGCCAAATACGCTCCTCGAGGCCACCTTTGATGAGGAAGCGGTAGATGTAAGTCGGACGTTTCTGTCCCTGTCGATGAATTCTGGCAATAGCCTGCTCGTCTGTCGCCGGATTCCAGTCGACATCGAACAGAACCAGTCGACTTGCACCAGTCAGGTCGATGCCGACACCGCCAGCCTTCGCACTTAGCAGGAACGCGAAAAGCTGTGTTGACTTTGCTCTATTGAATTGATCCACAAGACCTTGTCGCTTCTTCGCTGGAACAGAGCCATCGAGTCGCAGATATTTCAAGCCAGTGTTCTCAAGAAAGTCTGCCATAAGATTGAGAGTCGAGGTGTAGTTCGAGACCAGGACGACTTTCTCGTCAGTTGTCTTCTTGATCTCCTGCAAAAGAATATCTAGCAGTCTGATCTTCGAAGAAAGCCTATTGTGATAGTATCTCGACGTCTTCGCAGGCAGCATCTCGTTCAAAGTAGCCAGTGATGACGAGGTTGGGGCATCACTGCTAGTGGTGGACTTCATCAGGGCTGGGCTGTTGCACAATTTCTTCAGTATTGTGATGAGCTGTAGTGCAGTGTCCATACTGCCCAGCGCGGAGCTAAACATTGCTGAGCTGACCACACTCTGGTACACGAGTGCTTGCTCAGGTGTCGGGTTGCAGAAAAGCACGTACTCATTCTTCAGCGGCAGGAAGCCGGCCAAGATGTCGGCTGTTCTTCGTAAGATAAATGGCGCGGTCGTCCTGGACAGTTCTTCGCTTGCTTCCTCGCCACGTTCGATGTCGTCCTCTGTCGCATCTGGTTGTCGACTCTTCATGATTGGTGTCTCAAAATCCTTGGCAAATGCTTTGCTGGAACCGAGACAGCCGTCATTCACAAAGTTGACCATCGCGTAGAACTCGTTGAGGTTGTTTTGAACAGGCGTACCAGACAAAATCACTCGACGAGACGTGTTGAGCGATTCAATAGCCTTGGCCGCTTTGTTCTTGACTGTCTTGAGACGATGACCTTCGTCGCAAATGATAATGTCGATATCATGAGCTTCAGCGAAGTCGTCAGCAAGTGCTCGAAGGCGCTCATAGCCAATGATCATGACCTTGAAGGCTTTCCCATCCAGGTGCTTGACCTGCTTGGCGTCTTCGAGCTCGAGCACGCCCACATACTGCGAGGGCAGCCACTTATTGAACTCTTTCTTCCAATTCTTGATCAATCCGACCGGACAGACGATCAGAGCCTTCTTAACGACCGGAGGTGCCTTGTAGACTGGGTTCTGCATAATCAACGTCCATAGCAGTGCGATAGTCTGCAATGTCTTGCCTAGACCCATGTCATCGGCTAGAATGCAGCCGTCACCCGCGTGCTCTCGCAGACCCATGACACATTCGTACATGAATTTGACGCCGTCTTTTTGATGCGGCCGTAGTTTCTTGGACAACATTGGATCCAGCACCACATCAACTATCTGTCTGCCCTCGGGCGCCTTCTTCGGACGCTTGAAGACGACAGCACCAGCAGCATTAGGGTCGTGTCTGGGCACAGGTTTGTCCAAGTTCGGAATCTTCGTAGTGGTGCCCTTGAAAGGTTGAAGAAGTGCTTTGTTGACTGTCACAGGCGTTGGCTTGCTCTCAGCTTTGGCCGTCTTCAACTTATCCTTGAGAGAAGGCTTGGGAGGCGTATTCTTCGCAGGAGGCTGCGCAGGCGATGGCATGCTCTTAGCTTGCCTTTTCGGCTTCATGATGTTGACGAATTCCTCCTTGCTAAGCAGGCTTTCCACCTCCAGCTCTTTGCCGCCTAGAGACAACGCGGACCCTGGCAGCAACGGTTCAGAGAAAGGCTTGCGACCCATCTGCTTGCCCGTGCCATCGTAGAATGTTGCTGTACCGGCTGTAACTACCAAGGTACCATCTCCAGACCAGGTTTTGTTCTTCTTGTTCGTAGGGACACGCCAAAGGACTGAGTAGTAGTTGGCAAAGGCTGTGAGCTTCTCCCTTGGTGGACTCGGTGGATTTGCAACGGTCTGCAGAGGCGGTCGAGGATGTGCGAGAGTGGGGACTGGTGCACGTATTGAGGCGGGAGTCTTGCTTTCGACACGATCTTCAACATCTTCACTCACCTTGCGGCGTTTGGCTGCGGGCGGTTGAGGGTCATCAGTGCCTTTCTGCGCATCCTTGCGGATAGTCAGCGGCTTGAAAGGCTTCAGCATGAGTGCGAGCCAGTCTGTCTGCCGCTATGCAGACGATGCTGTATAATTTCAGTCGTGATCAGTGACAGTCCAGATCAGTCGAGTGGAGAAAAAGACGCGTTCAACGCGTCACGGAAAATTCCGCTCCCATAGCCAAGACTGGCAGCTGGGCTTTCCGACCTCATGGGACGACATTAATCTTGCTCTACGCCCAACTGCCGCACTGGCCTGAAGACTGTCAAGCAGCTGAGAAGCTCGCACTCCCCGCTGAAGATGCTAGTGCGTACAGTCATGAGAAGGAATCCTCCTATGGAAGAGAGATCCATGACTCGTAAGATCTTTTTACTGGAGGCATCAGACCAGCCTACGCGCATCAATTTCAGCTTGATCGGACGACATAGTGTCGCATGACTATTCAACGTCCGCATATAGTCTTCTATCCTTACCCAGAGCTTGATTGCTGGCTGCGCCTCGAATGTCAGGCTGTTCGGGCATATATTGAGCGTTTCGTATACTTGTCTGTTGAATTCAAGTCTTTAGGTCAGGGCGGGCTCTGTTACCCAGAATGGTCTTACAGATTGAGGCAGCAATTTTGAGATGAGCCTCACTTCATGTCTAAGTCGCCGAAACAATTGATCATTAGTTTTCTTCCCCGGGCGGGCGCTGCAGGAGTCCGTGGTGTCTCTGTTAGAGCTGGAGAAAACGCTCATTTCATTTCTTGACCGAACAACTTGAATGTGGTCCGGAAGGCAATGCAATGCTTCGGATTCCTGATAGCCCGAGACTACATCTACATCGGCCGAATTCCGAATTCGGAGGACATGCCGACTTGCGAGTGTACGTCACTGCTAGGATTCAAGCAGTAGACACAATTAATACTTCCGGAAAGTAAATGCTTGCATACAGGTCTGCTCTAAGGTAGGCATGCTGGGCTGGAATACGACTGGAGACAGAAGTACTCGACCTGCATAGTTACAAGATACCTAGGTAGCTTACAGAGAGCAACTGCGTTTTTGCACCTCCGGCGTCGCAATTGGTACTTATTCCCATTGTCGGCAATTGCTACGACTTCTTACAACGAGGTTGGTCGTATAAGCATTAGGAGCGGCAGGCATTATGTCGCGACCTAAGGTACTGTTACTAGGCAAGGTCTTCTTGTGAGTCCACTTGACTGTCGAGCTTAGACTTCTGCTGGAGTCGCCTCCATCCGCAAGCATCGGTGATGTCTGACGACGCATAGCGCGACGGGTCCTTGGGAGGCAATTGCAGATCGAGCGGAGGTGCTTCAGCCGCAGGCCAGTACCCGAGAAGAGTTCATTAAAGAATGTCGCTCGGGACGTTTCGACGGTGTCGTGGCATTGTACCGTGCGGCCGTCACGGTAGCCGGTAAATTTGACGCAGAGATGGTTGCAGCATTGCCGGCGTCGCTGAGATTCGTGTGCTATACAGGTGGGTTCTGATTGAGGGCGAGGAATTCCGCTAACGTCGAGCTCCGATAGGCGCCGGCTATGACTCGATCGATGTCGCGGCGTGCACCAAGGCCAATATCCAGGTGGCGAACGTCAAAGCGGCCGTCGACAATGCTACCGCCGACACCACACTGTTCCTCGTACTGGGCGCACTTCGGCTTTTCAATCCGGCCATCTTGCAGCTACGAGCCGGCAAGTGGGACCAGGACTGCCCAATGGGTATGGAGCCCGCAGGCCGGACATGTGGTATACTTGGTATGGGTGGCGTTGGCAAAGGCGTTGCCCACAGGTGTAAGAGTATCGGCATGAAGATCATCTACCACAACAGATCGCCCGCCTCTGGTGTTGACGCAGACATCACATACGTCAGCTTTGATGATTTACTCGCCACAAGCGATGTGATCGTGTTGTGCTTGCCACTGAACGTAGGTCGAGCGGTACGCAAGACTCGTCCTTGTGCTGACGCAGACTCGATAGGACAGGACATTTCACATTATCTCCACAGCAGAGTTCGAGAAGATGAAAACCGGTGTGACAATTGTCAACACAGCTCGCGGTAAGGTCATGGACGAAGAGGCTCTCATCACAGCCCTGGAAAGTGGCAAAGTCTGGTCCGCTGGACTCGACGTATTCGAGAAGGAGCCCGAGGTCGACGATCGGCTTGTAGCTAATAAGCGTGTGCTCATGTTGCCTCATGTTGGTACTTATACGCAGGAGACTCGGGGTCAAATGGAGGGATGGGCGATCTCGAACCTTCTTTCGGTACTGGAGACAGGCAAGCTGAGGAACAGAGTGCCAGAGCAGGTGGATCTGACGTTCGACGCTTGAATAATCAGAGCAGCCAATCAGATGTGTATCCAAAGTCGAATGGTCCGGCAAATGGTGCAGGATTGCCTTCTTCAAGAAACCCCACATCGAAGAACTCGGACAAGCCCATATCAGGAAGTGTTTGAGATTTCGCTGACGGACCCAGGCGCAGTAGCAGACCATAGGAAGTACGCCTTGTGTCGTTGAAGATCTGCAGGGTACTGTTGTTGCCGTCAACTTGCCATGAGTCGAGGACGACCTGGATGATGTCAACATAGCGTCCAGCACAGGGCCAGATTGGCGCCATCTGTCGCAAAACATTCAGCAGCATCTCAAGATCGACAGGCATCGTTTGCTGACTGCCCTCATAGCCTGTCGTCCACAGAATGATCAGACTACGAGCTGCGACCCAGGCAATGAAAGCAAACACCGGCCCAAGGTTGTTCAAATGTGCTGCTGTCAGAGGGCTGCAGAGCGATGCCACTCGTCTTGCAGCATTACGGCAATGTCTCTTGGCGGAATCTGAGGGTAGCATATCGACATATCGGGGCTGCGGAAAGGCAGCGACTGTGTACATCCGCAGATTGATCCTCCGAGAACGTCAGCAAGCATGAGCGCATACGGCATTAACAAGAAGGACTCACAGTTCATATGTAGCTCTGACAATCGTCCACATCGGATCAAACTCATGCTGATTCGGGTTCCGACACTCGTCTGCGCACGTCTCCAACCAGGTTGTCAACGTCACGCTCATCATCCGGAAGTGACTTTGCCACTCTTGTCGCTTTGCAGGATGCGAAAGATCACAGGGATGCACTAACAGTCGGTTGGAGCGATCCAGGAGAGTAAGAATGTCGATATAATGCGACCAAGCGTGTGTCGAGGGAATGCTTCTGACTGGTGACCCAGCTTGGAACCACTCCGCGGGAGATGGCTGATACCACTGTGTTTCTGAACATGGATAGCGCAACTTTATTGTGCGAGTAGGGATACTGCTTGATTGTCCCAGCGCGACACTTGCAAAATGATCGATGCTGAACATTGTCCAGAAGAGTCGCCGCCGCTCCTCGATCGCGATGTTGGACGTCTCGGGCGTATTGTCGAGGCCTTCGTTCCCTACCATCGGTGTATTGACTTCTGGAGTACGTGAAGACTGCTCTCTGCCCAACCCGAGCTGCTGAGACGCAGCGTTCAGCATCGATCTGATCATCCATATTCTGGTACTTGGTCCTTCCGCTAAGGCATCGATCGCGAGCAATGCCAGTGCTTGCGTTGTGATCAGAGAGCAGCTATCGAGGCAGTGTAAGACGAGTCTGTCTCTCGAGTGCTGCAGATAGCCCTGCATCGCCTCCCGCGAAGGCGCCAACAGCTCCCAAAAGCGGATTGAACACACTACGATGCCGTGCAGCAATGGCCTTCTCTCCTCTTGCCACATGTTCGTCATGAACGTCAGCTTCTCGAACAGAGGTGCCCAGGGGTATACATGCGCAAAGAACAACTCTACAAGGTTCATCAACACTTCAGCAGAAGGCAATCCACTGTCAGCAGTCATAGCTTCGCCGTTAATTGCATCTGCGGTCGTTGAGTATGGCATCGATCCGACCACTGGAGTCGAAAGGCCGATGACATCCAAATTGTTGGTGGTGGAGCGATGTTGCGGACCTGACCACGCCGTGTTGAGCTGTAATGACTGGTCTTGTGCTTGAACGCCAGGCAGTTGAGGTGCTTGGTTCACGGTATCTGCAGGCGCTAGGCTTGGTGCACCGTTCGTCTGATCCAATCTGTCGAGCCTCTGCTCAATCTCGGTAAGGCGCCTCTCAACATCGCGACCATAGCCTGGACGTAGACCGGGCTGGCCTTTCTCCTTGTAGACACATTGCTGGCCTAGATGACCACAGCCGTTAGTTCTCGCGCCAAGAGGTCTCTGCGAGAAGAGAGAGGAGAGAGAGGAGAGAGAGAAGAGAGAGGAGAGAGAGGAGAGAGAGGAGAGAGAGGAGAGAGAGGAGAGAGGAGAGAGAGAGGAGAGAGAGGAGAGAGAAGAGAGAGAAGAATCGACTTGCCTCGTTTGCTACAATGTTCACACTGTGGTCGACAGCTGTCACACCGCAGCTTCTTGATCTTGCAATACTCGCAGCTGCGTGAAATGTCAGCTAGTCAATCGAGGCTAGACGAAATGAGGCCTACGCTCTGGACAGTACTTTTTGTCTCTTAGCCGACGGTGAGCTACTAGATGTCGTCATTGCCACTCTTGGTGACGTTCCTTGCTGTCCGGCAGAGTTGCTGAATAGGTCCAGATAGCAGGAGTCATAGGATGGTCAAAGCACACAGCCACGCAGGCTGTTCGGGCATAAACTGAGCGTTTTCAGCGTGTCTGTTAACTGTCAAGATTTCAAGTCAGGGCGGGCTCTGAACGCTGGAACTGTTCTACAGGTCGAGTCAGCCAGTTTGGGAAGAGCCTCACTTGAGCCTCAAGTCGCAGAATCAGTTTACCACTATTTTGTCTGCCAGGGAGGTCGCTGAAAGAAATTTGGCGTGCATATTGAGGATGAAGGAAACGCTTATTTCTTGGCCGAACAGCTTGCCACGTGCCTTTCCCCAAGCAATGCGAAAGCGTACTTGCCAGCTCGTACTGTTACATCATCGGGTCATCGTCACAACAACTTCGAGGATGTGATTGCACTGTGTCCGAGGACAGGTATACCTATCTCTCCTATCGTCGCTGCCCTGTGAGGTTGCCTTGACGAGGAAGGAAGCCTCGAGACGTCGCAACATTACATGACCATTTTGCCAAGGCAGCCCCAACCGGGGAAGCGTCATGGGGAAGCGACAGCTTCCTCGCACTTCGAGAACTTGCATCTCAAATCTGCCCTTCGAAATGATGCCCACGTCACGGACTCGCAGTCCCAGGCGAAATCCCAGCAGCTTATGGCTACTAGTGGAACGGTTTACGTCAACTTCGTCTTAGTCTCCTCACTGGGCGGTCGGCTAGCCCACGAAATTGTCCAAGGCCGACCTCGCCGGGAGGATGATGTCCCGGAGGTCTTCGCTTCCTGGCCAGACCAGATGATCACTAGTGTCAATAGAATGCACCCCAGATTCCTCGAATATGGAGCCGAGCTTGATGCTGACCTGCCCTCGATGCATATACAGACACGCATCCTAGCATTCTGTGGCCTCTGACCGCCAGCTGTCGACATCATCGCAGTATCTCCACGACACCCTAACAGCAGACACAGCAATGGCGAACAACGCAAGTTTGACATGGACCACCTTCGGTGTGGCCGTCTGTGCCGCATTGGGAACGTTCCTCTTCGTACGTGATGGTCAGCGATTTACTTGGAGCGTGGCACTGACTGTTTCCAGGGCTTTGATACAGGCATCATCACCACGAGTTAGTATATCCAAGGCCTGTTGTGAGCAATGACTGACAGCTAGTCCATAGCTATTGCACATGCGAGCTTCACCGAGTACATGGACAATCCTTCGTCCGCAATCACTGGTGCCGTAAGTCCAATGGGGTTTGATACATCCTGGCCCAGGCTACCGTCTGACATGTCCAGATCGTCTCATCTTACATTGGAGGTGAAGCAGTGGGCTCAATTATCACAATCATTCTGGGCGACAAACTTGGAAGGACGCGGTATATGCAAGTCCTTAGTGTTCTGGTTACGATCGCCGTCATCATTCAGACCGCAGCAGTGAACATGGGGATCTTCCTGGCCGGCCGAGCTCTTGCTGGTATTGCTGTCGGGTAGGTCGAGTACTCCCCTCTGCCAGATTTCAACTGATCTGACCTTGTCAAGTGGCATGTACTCGACTGTCCCTGTCTATCTCTCCGAAATTGCGGCACCCAACGTTCGTGGCTTGGTGGGAGGTCTTGCAGGACTTGGAATCTCCTGCGGCATCATGATCTCAAACTGGGTCGGCTTCGCCTGCGGCTACGCTCCGTATGGACAGGTACAGTGGCGTCTCCCGTTGGCTCTGCAGGCTCCATGGGGCATCATACTGTTTATTGGCCTTTCCACATTCATTCCGGATTCGCCACGCCATCTGGTCCGGATCGGCAATGTAGCAGCAGCGCGAAACGCTTTTCAACGCGTGAGAGCTGATCTGGGCTCTGACGAATCCGAGAGCGAGTTCAGACTCATGCAGTCGCAGATCGAATATGAGAAGGAGCGCGAGCTGAAGTCATACAAGGATGCCTTCCGGCTATATCAGCATCGTGTATTCTGCTCCATTGCGGTCAACGTGCTCACCACCATCACTGGAGTCAATGTCATTCAGTACTTCCAGACACGTCTATACCGGGATCTGGGCATGACTGGAAACACAGTTCTTGCACTAGCTGCTGCGTGGGGTACCACGGGCTTTCTCTCGAATGCACTCAGTTTGAGATTCCTGGCAGACCGCTTCAATCGAAGGACGTATGTTGCACCCTTGAGGCCTCTGCAAGTGTACCGGGCTAATATGTACTAGCATGCTCTTGTCTGGCCTCACGCTCGTTGCTGTCATCGACATCTACAGCGCCGTCATGCAGCGTGAATTCCAAGGCACGGATAACAACGTTGGCCAGGGCTTTGCTATTCTCGGCATCTACCTATTTGTGGTGGCATACTAGTAAGTGTTCCCGGGATTAGCAAGGACGAAGCACTGACAACTCTTGTTCTCCAGTGCCACTATCAACAGCACCACACCTGTCTACATGGTCGAATGTGTGCCAATCTCGATTCGTGCCCGGATCGTCGGTTTGTCATGTGCCATCAAGTTTGCCATCAATGCAGGATGTAAGTTCCCATACCCTGTTCGACTGGCTTGAACTGACAATATATAGTGAATCAGGCTGCCCCGACAGCGTTCGCCAATATTCGCGAACATTACTACTATGTCTTTGTTGGCTTGTGTATAATTTGGGCCGTCGGCATCTATTTCTACTTCCCGGAGACCCGAGGGAAGACTCTGGAGGAGGTCGCAGCTGCTTTCGGCGACAAGGTTGTCGATATTGACAGTATTACACCTTCACAGCAGAGTCCGAGCGATCGGAAGAGCAGTGGAGCCTCCCACATGGAGGCTGGGTTGGCTGCTGATCAGAAGGTGTGAGCACAGAGACTCCGGAAGGAGCGGGCTGAGAAGAGGGTGGCAACACATGTGGGGAGGAGGCTGGAGTCGAAGCCTCGGGGTCACAGGCCGTTTCAAGGCATTCCATTCTATCAAGTACGGGGCATTGATATGCCAGAACCCTTTTGCCAACCATGACCCTTGCCGATCCCCAGCCATAGTGGAGACGTTGCGGACGTTGCTACATCTAGCATGATCGGGTACGATCAGTTCATCTAATATCAAATTTGAGCACGAGGCCGAAGCCACATTCCTCACAGATCCTACATCCAGACCCTGCCGCAATGACCGCCACCAACGGTACCAACGGCACCAATGGCTCACACGCCAAACTACAAGGCAACAAAGCTGAAACAATCGTCAACGCGGCATACAATGGAAAGTACGCCATCGCAGCAGTATGCTGCTACAATATGGAAGGTATCATTGCCACCGTCCGCGCCGCAGAAGCCAAGAAGTCACCTGCCTTGATCCAACTATTCCCATGGTCAATTGAATACGCCGATGGTCTACTTCTACATGCCGCTCAGGAGGCTGCAAGCAAAGCATCAGTCCCCATAGCAGTACACATGGACCACGCGCAAAGCCCCAAGATCATCCGGCACTCAGCCGACATCGGTGGCTTCGACGGTATCATGGTCGACATGTCCCACTATGAGCGTGAGGAGAACTTGTCCTTGACCAAGGAGCTTGTGCAGTACTGCAACGAGCGCGGTATCATCACGGAAGCCGAACCAGGCCGTATCAATGGGTCTGAGGACGGCATCGCCGACACAGTGGATATGGAGGAGATCCTCACCACCCCAGAACAAGCCGAGCAGTTTGTCGCCCTGGGCATCCACTGGCTCGCTCCTGCCTTCGGCAACGTCCACGGCCAATACGGTCCAAGTGGGCCACAGCTTGACTTTCCGAGGTTGCAGCGCATACATGAACAGGTCGGAGACCGTGTGAGGCTGGTGCTGCATGGTGCTCACGAGAAGTACTTCCAAAAGGACCTAATAGCGAAGTGCATCTCGTACGGAATCGCGAAGATGAATATCAACGGACCAGTGAATGCTGCATTCACGGAAGTCGGGGCACGGTTGACAGGGAAGGTGCCCCTGACGAAGGTGGTAGAGGAGCAGACGAATGCGATGCAGAGGGTTATCGAGGAGAACATGGATTGGCTGTTGTCTTCGGGTAAGGCATAGGCAGAGTTAGCATGCAGCATCAACAATGTCGAACACAAGCATCTATAGATCACATCTGAAGAAACTTGTATTGTCGCTCAACCTTTTGTGAAGTGTGTCTAGTGAGCTGTTCCATTCGTCTGCTTAAGCCCGTCAACGTACTCCTGCACCACTGTGACAAAGGAATCGTCCTGCTTGAAGCCTAGAGCCAAGCCGAAAGAATTGTCGTACTCCTCCGGCCACGAATCAAACAAGGGCTTTAGCGAAGCGTCTTCCTCCAGCTTGACCAAATCCAACTTGTCCTTGCCTCCGACCTTCGCCAGAGCGTCCAGCATACCATCAATGGTGGTTGCGAAACCCGGCAAAAGCACAACGCGTCGATGGCGCGCCAGACTTGATGTGTCCAGACGTGTTGCAATCAGAATGTTCTTGACTAATGTCCCCGGACTTGAGACCCACATGCGCCACGTACGATTTGTGGTGGGCACGACGCACTCCTTGCCGTCCATCGGCTCCCGGATGATCCCTGACATGAACGACGATGCCGCAGCCGCTGGCTTGCCCGGACGAACAGTAATGCCTGGAAATCGCAGAACCAGTCCGTCAATCTTGCCTCGACGTGTCAGATCATTGATGTACGTCTCGCAGATGATTTTCTGGCAGCCGTAGGAAGATTCAGGCGTTGTTGGAGTCTCCTCGGTCAGCCCTCTCTTCGGACAAGGCGAGCCATAGACAGCGATACTGGAGGCGTAGATCACCCGCACCCCGGGGCGCCCTCTGGCCAAAGCAAAAAGGAGCGTGCGTGTGGCGTCGACGTTCACCCGATACCCCAGCTCGAAGTCGGCCTCGGCACCCGAAGACATGATGCCATGGAGCAGAAGTACAACATCAGGCTTCTTTGCGGCGAGGTCGTTGGCTGCATCGTGGAGGTCTGCTTTGACGACAGTTGCTCTATCTCGATATTTGGCATCGTGAGGTACTGGCGGCTCGACAATGTCCGTCAATATCAACTCGGTGACCTTGGGATCGTCTAGTAATGCCTTTGCTGTGATTTGACCGACGAAGCCACCGGCACCGGTAAGTAAGACGCGCATCGTGCTAGCCGATGATGAGCTGCTTTAAGGATTGTCGTCGACCCTTTCGCGGCTCCTGTGGGCATGTCAATCTGATATGGGCGTGCACATAAGCCATGTCTCCTTCAAGCTTGGCACCAAAGCATTTGCCTGGTCGCGATCCGGGAAACGTCGTAGACGGATGTCTCTCCGATCGCCGAGCAGAAGACCAGATGACCGGAGCAGACCCTGCGCCAAGTCTTACCTCGGACGTCTTCCGAAGTCTGCGGAGAAGCGCATAGGGGATCATTGGCATCCTATTGACGCTAGTGATCATCTGGTCTGGGCAGGAAGCGAAGATCCCCGGGACATCATCCTCCCGGCGAGGTTGGCCTTGGACAAATTCGTGGTTTAGCCGACTGCTCACCTTGCCACTGATCATGAGGTATCAGCCACCCAAAATGGGGTATAGCGTCTTTGACTTATGAAATAAATATTTGAGCAGACTATAGCTCTCTAAAGGGCTCAGCATCGAGGCAGCACACCCCAGCTCGTCAACGACCCGAACATGAGTACTACTACGACCACTACGACCACCACGCACAGCCGACGCACCCAGTACGACCGGCCGCCATCAAGTGAGTGTGGCGCTGCTGCTTCAGTGAATGACCGACTGACCTGGCGTTACAGGCTTGAAGGACCGTATGGAGACTTCCGGGACGACTTGGTCAAGCAGGGCTACACGGTGATCAAGAGTGCTATTTCGCCGGACCAAGCCAAAGCATACCAACAGAAGGCCTTCGATTGGCTGGCTAGCTTCAACACACCACTCGACCTTGCCGACCCGTCAACATGGAAAGCTGAGAACTTGCCTGTCCAGACCAAGCTGAACACTTTCGAGTCCTACAGCGTTGTGCACGAGAAATTCATGTGGGATCTGCGCCAGGAAGACGGCATCATCGAACCCTTCAGCGAAATATGGGGCACGGACAAGCTAGTCGTCTCCTTCGATTCAGTCAACATCACATTGCCAAATCGTGCGGACAAGCCAGCCCGTTCGCCATGGCCACATGTCGATCAGTCACCACTTCGCCAGGGTCTGCACTGTATCCAGGGTATCATTAACTTAAGTCAGGCAGGCCCCGAAGACGGCTCGCTAGCGCTGTATCCTGCATCACACGCCCTGGTTGAAGAGTACTTCCGCACACAGACTGATGAATCGTCCTGGAAGCCCGAAGATAGGTACTACTTCGGCAAGGAGGGCATCAAATGGTTTGAGGAACGCGGCTGTAAGCCTATCAAGGTCCAGGCGGATCCGGGTGACCTGATCCTCTGGGATTCGCGGAGCATCCACTGGGGCGCAGAGCAGACTCCCAAGAGTGATACCATCCGGACGGTCGTTTATGCCGCATATGCTCCTGCCGCCCTAGCCAGTGCGGATACGTTGAAGCAGAAGAAGCATGTATTTGAGAAGTTTGGAGCAACAACGCACTGGCCGCACGACAATATGGAGTTGAGAGGCTTGCACGCGAAGCTACCAGATGGGCAGCTGGATCCGAGGAACAGGGATAGACCGAGGGAGATGCCAGAATACACAGACAAGCTGCTCAGATTGGCTGGTGTGAAGGCTTATTGACGGGCTGGTGGAGGTTGTAGTTTATTCCCAAAATCTGTATAGTACGCCGATCGCTGCATCAGAACTCCACCTATACGTGTTAGTCTCGACTTTTCAGTTGTGTCGTACATGTCTCGGTGATCACGACGTAAGAAATGCGCGAGATTTATGTTGGAGGTAGAGTGGAAGAGGTGGAAAAGGAGGGAAAGGCAAAGAGTCAAAGCTGGACGTCAAAAGCGGCCGCGGCTTCCGCCAAGCAATCCTAAGTCGACGTCCATCCTAGGGCAGTCACGCTGGAAGCAGCTGCTGACCTCTCAGACCCTCCTCTGGCCACCACGATGATCGAGAAGTCATACTTTGCAACTCGAGACGACAGCATCAGGTCGGAGGCGTACCCTGGCCGCACATGACAGCGGCGCGCGGCCATGGCGCGAACAGTACATGAAACCTCACGACAGCTCTCTGCGGCTGGCTGCGAGATTCGATGCCAGACCAGACAGAGATGTGTAGATTTCGCGCAGACCGTGCGCTACACGAGCGGATCCTTTTATCAACATGGGCACATGGAATCGATATCAGGATGAAAGGTTCGGTTTCCTCACTTCACTGATTGGGAGCCGGGGATGTAGGTAAGACGAGTTGATGGCAACACAGGTTGAATAGCCTTGGCTGTGCAGTGAAACCAACAAGGCAATCTTCTCAGATGAGTCACTTACATCTCAAGTGAAGTGCAGTCTCAAGTTAGGTTGCCATGCCTACGTACAAACCGATGGCCACCTACAAACGGCGCACTAAATTTCACTTTGCACGTTTTTGTTTACACGCCGGACTTGTCTCGATGATACGGTACCTGCACCACTCATGAGCATCCTACCATCATGATTGGCTTCAACTTACGAGCCTTCTTGTTCGGCTCCGGTTACGACTCCGGTCCGTCCAGCGCTACAGAGGCCGACACTACTGATAGCTATGGCGCAGGAGAAAGCGGCGGTCCTTATCCATGGTGGTACGGAGAGACAAGCACAGGCCTTGACCCTTTCTACTATGGCACCACAAGCAATACAGACCCATGGTCCGAGTCTGCAGTGACCTACTCGTCCAGTAGTAGCGTCGACACAAGCACTACCGTCGGCATTGTCACCACGCCAGCCACGTCCTCAATCATCACCTCAACGAGCGACTCAAATACGCTGCATTGGCCTACCACCACATCCGCAGAGACTTGGAGCCAGGCATCACCAGGTATTGCCGAATCAACCTCTTGTCCGAATGAGCTAACATCGACGGTGCCAGATACCTCCTCGTCACCACAAGCCACGGCCACAACGTCAGCTACCATCACATCAGCGACCCAAACCACCTCATACGCCATCACATTTTCGACCACTCCAGTCACACTCCCAACTTCCACAAACGAGGTCTCAACTAGCCAGACTATCACACCCACTCTCACAATAACAGTCTCACCTCTGCCAACCGACCCCACCACCACCATCTCGCTCATCGAACCGACCACCACCACCACAGTCCCAACTCCCATCTCCAATCCCAGTCACTCCATCAACACCGCGCTCGCAGTTGGTCTCGGCACAGTCCTTGGCTTCTTCCTCCTCGTATTCCTTATCATCGCCTTCTTCTACTACCGCCACCGTTCCGCCGACAACCCCGACGCTCCCGGTGCACCATCTCGCCAGGGTCTCCTCATCGGTTCCCCTCAACCGATCGGCAATGATCCCCGTGCACTCGAGAACGCTGAAGCATTGCGTGCGACGGTCCCAGAGGAAGGCGAGCATCTCGAGATGAAATTTCCGGCTGATGAGGGGTTTCTTGATACCATCGCGACGAGGGAAATTCAGGACAGCACGGCTGCTAGAGGTGGAGCGGGTCAGGAAGTCGACGAGATTACTGCCGCGCCTGCAGCTGCTCCGCCGCCTGATATTGGAAGATGGAGATTTCGAGGGGAGATTGAGGGACGGACTATCGGTGGTTCTGGTGGTGGTCCAGCCTTGAATGAGATCGCAGTGCCAGCTGGATCGCGCTGGTCGAGGAAGATCAAGGCACTCTTCGGTCGCAAGCAGGATGATGTGAGGTTCGAGATGCTGCCACCCTCATCGCCGGGTCAGGCTTGATAGTTTCGAGTTGGAGTTGACGCTGAGTCTCAAGATAGAGCCAGGTCAGGCTTGACAGATTCGAGTTGGAGTTGATACTGAGTCTCAGAATAGAGAAGTCACCGCGGTGATTCAGAAATTTGAATCACCACAGTGACTAACGTCGCTGCACATACTGAATGAAAGACCATACTACAATTGTTTTTGTTGACCTTGATGATGTGAATCCTTCTCTGTGTTACAAGCCATTCATTCACCTCAGCACATTCACCGGAGCACATTGCCTGCAATCCATTCACTACAGCCATTCACCACCTCCCATTCACCACCTCCCATTCACCACCCACCAGTCACCACAAGCCATTCACCACCACCCACCATCCCCTCACCATGCCTTCCTCCACTATCACCACCATCATAATCGTCACCCTCGCCACCACCGCCATCCTGGTGGCCGTCCTCGTCCCCGTCCTCGTCCGCGCCTGCCGGCGGCCCCGTCGTCCCGCCCCGCCTGCCCGGCCTCGAGTTCCCCTCCGCTTTCCCTGTGCCGGCCTACCCCCCGAAGCGGCCTCGACAAATTCGGCCGAGGCCGTTTCATAGGAAGTTGAGGACAATCGAGGAGGTTTGAGTGAGGGAGGGGAGAGAGGGGAATGAGGCAGGAGTGAGGGATTAGGAAAGAAGGAGTGAGAGCTGAGGCCGAGGAAAGAGCCAAGCAGAAGCAACATCAGTGGCAGCAGCAGCAGCAGCAGCAACCAGGAAAGAACGAGTGAAAAATGAAAATCAAATGAGAAGCTGCTGAACAAAAACCAAATGCATATCGGCTGTGACTCCCTTTGCTTGTTCATTACCGTGACCTCGTCTGACTTCGTTGCTGACCCATCCTGCACCCAACGTTTCAACGCCGATCAGTTGTCTCTCACCTCTACCTTCGAATGACACTCGGCCCAGTCATCCTCCCTCCCCTCCCATCACTCATCAAACTCATCCGCACAATCGCCTCCGCAGCCGCTGCGGCAGCCAGCCTCTCCTTCTGCCGACTCCTATCTCTCAAGTACCCACTCGCCTCACTCCTCATCCTCAATATCCTCAGTATCATATCATCGCTCGGCTCCGCCTGCGCCGCCTTCCACTTCTCCTCTTTCGCTTTGCGCATCGTTCCCAGATTCCGCGAGACCATAATCGATTTCGCACGACGCGTGCCTGCGATTGATTTAGGAGTCAGGCCACCACCAAACCCAGAGCCATGTCCGAGCTGAGCTGGCGCGGAGAGGCGTTGTCGGTTGTGCGCTGCATTTGCGGCAGTGGCAGAGGCCATCCGTTCGGATGTCCGGACGAGGTTTTCGGTAGTCTCGAAGTAGAAGAAGTTGAGCGTGTTGATTTCGTGGTATTTGGGATTCTTGAGCACGTTCATCGGCACGCCATTGGCTTCGCCGCTGTCTTCGTCGACTGCGTGGAAGAAATCAAACAGGGACTGTAGCCATTTGAAGACGACGTCGAGCTCCTGTTGTGACAGAGGCTTTTGGGCGGATGGCTTGTCTGAGAGCGGTGGAACCAGGAGGGACTCGATAGTACCGAGGACTTCCTTCCATAGTCGTGTCATGACGGCAAGCATGGCGTCTGAAGTCAGTGTTTGATTCATGATGGCGAAGTTGTCGTCGAAGTAGTTGAAAAGAGGGCGAAGAGCATTGATGATTTCGCCTTCGGACGGGACATTTGATGCTGGCGCCGGACGATTGCGCTGAAAGTACGCAGAGACACTCTGTACCGATATGGGCTTGCTCAGTAATGCTCGGAGTGCTCGCTTCGACAAGCATTCTTGGATGTATGCTGACAGCTTGTCTGTGATCTTCCGCGTCATGTCTCGTTGCGTTCGCTGGAGTGTGCGGAAAGCTTTGCCGAAGTAGAACTGAATGTCGTCTCTTTCGCCCTCCATGCTGACTCGAACCAGAAGTCGGCCCTGTGTATCAAGGTCAAGCCAATACTCTCGCGGCAGAAAATCGCTGAAATGTGCCGGATCCAATTTCAGTGACGTGCGACCAACATAGTCATGATCACCAACAGCATCCCAATCCCAGATAGTCGCGATCAGGTTCAGCGGTCCTTGAGTCGAGATGTCGACCGACTCGTCCCATCGAGGATTGAGATTGCGATATATGATGCGCGTCTTGGACAAGCGCTTCTGATACTCGTCCGCAAGCACAACATAGGGATCACTGAAGCCACTGACATCGCAGGCCTTGAGATCTTCGGCTTCGACAATCTTAATGGTGAAGACGTAGTTCGTGGTCTTGCGCGGCTTGTTAATGGCAGGCGGATTGTACTGCTTGATAACATCCGCACACGCGTCGACGTTGATTTCCTGCTCCAGTTTATCCCAATGCGATATGGCGAAGGAGATGTTGTTGAGCTTCACAAACGATTCTGGATAGAAGTTGAAGGGCTCTACTCGAGCAGCATTGTTCCAGGTGTCTTTGGCCATCTGCATCCACTTTTCCTGGCGTGTCATGCTAGCTGCTGCCTCTTGTTCAGGTGTTAAGCGATCCATCTCCTTGGTGAACTGAGTGTCAACGAGTTCACAATAGCGGACGATGCCGTTTCCAAGAGCTTTGGATACAGAAGTCATGAACTTAGCATAGGTCAGATCGTCGTCCCAGTTAAGTGCGGCGATCTGCTCGATGACCTGGTTGAACGATCTGAAGATGTCAATGACTGAAACGCTGTGCCGTTGATCTTCCGTTGGGACTTGTCCGGCCTCCTGCGTCCGGACTTTGAAGTTGTCCTGATTTACGGCATTCTCGACCCAGCCAAGTACTTGCTGCTCCGTAGCATGGATCCATCGCCATACAAAGTCAGCCAAGAGTTCCTCAATCTTGTATGGGAACGCTACTCGAGGTAAGGCGTCGCCGTGTACTCGCCTGAAGTCGCTCAGCTCTTTGTAAAGGTCGAAGCCGTCCTGAATACCAATTTCAAGATTCTTGTCCTGAGCAGCTTTTAATACTGACTCGACCAGAGCTTTCGAGTCTTCGGCGAATGCAGGCAGAATGACTCCCATTAACAGCATGAGCGGATTGATGCTCAGAATCTCTGGATTGCGCTTGAAGCGTTTTTGGATCTTCTCACACAGCTTGAGAACGGCCTTTGCAAGCTCTTGGACATGGAAGAACTCCCACTGCTCCGGCTCTGTGGGCAGCTGCTTTTCCAGTAATTGCTGATAGATGTCTCTTGCACTGTTTTCAAGACCTTGGCTTGCAGACTGCTTGAACTGCTCGAAGCCTTCTTTGCTTTCGCTGAAGCTCGGGTCCTCCCGTATGTGATCATCAATGACAGTCATGATTGCGCCCAGCCGCTGCAATTCTGCCTTATCGGCGTAGGAGGTCAGTACAACGCTATACAAGTCCTGAGAAGACCGTGATAGACATCCGCCAGCAGCTTTCGCATCTGTGCAAAGTCTTGAACAGTCCAGTTGTTCCTTGCGAAGTATGCTGGTGCACTCATAATAATCGAAGCTCGCTTGTTTTTCGGATCTTCTTCTGGAGGATCTTTGACGTAATTGAATGCTGCGTCGAGCATGTCGAGGGACAAATCTTGAGCAAGATACTTCTCGCGGATCACATCGAGAAATATGACTATTCTGCTGAACTTTGGTATCCGCCATCGAAGTGCGACTTCGTTCAAGAACTCCGCCGACTGCTTGGAAAAGATCTGATTCGACGAAGCTGTCCCGTCTTCTGCAGTTGTCTTATCATTCAGGTCGAAGTTTAGGACAGTAAGCATGATGAATCGGTACATGGCTCGCGGATCTGCAGGAATAAAGGTGTATAGCAGGTCAGGCTGTTTTGAGTCATCCTCACCGTTCTCCATGAGACTGAGGCCATTGAGGTCTGGTAGATCCAGAACATAAGAAGACGATTGCTCGTTGGATAGTGCTCGTGACATGTCTGTGTATGCTTTGTCGGCAGCAGACTCTCCAGCCTGAGCATTGAACTGTGGTAATGTGCCCTGGGCCGTAACCTTGGCGAGCTCTGGATTTACCTGTATAATGGCGAGCATCATCTGAGATAGATCTGGGGCCTCAGACTTCTTCCATGCTTCGAATGCATCTGCGGTGTCGAAGTCGTCAGCCGTCAGCGTCCTCTTTGACCCAGTGTTCAGGTGCGTCTGATACGTCTTCAAGTCCTGTAATGCAGCCTTCTCTGTCCACTGTGATTTGTATTTGTCGACATCGGATTGCAGCGCCGTATTGCGCATTCCGAAGACTCGTCCAACGACCTGTACCAGAGGCATATCCCTGACTTCGTACGTCAAAGGCACAACCTCTTCAACCAGGCTGGAAGTTCCATTCTGTGAGGTCAAGTCCTCGTCGTGCTTGAGTAGCTTCTTCTCCAACGTTGCCAATCTCGTCGCCAATTCAGGCTTGTCCTGATTCCAGCCTTTCTCCTTCAATATCGAACTCAGTAGCCTTACGAACAGTGCCACATGGCGATCGACCAAGCGCTTCACGCCATCATCTCCGGGTGGCTTCCCCTTTTGCAACTCCTTGGTAGCGTTGGAGAAGAATATTAGGACCAGGTCTTCAACTCTCCGATCTGCTTCCATGCGCTTCTTGAATGAAGGGTCCGACAGTGTATTCAGGAATATGGCGAACGACCTCTTGGTGACAGGCTCCTTGTACTCCTGCCGTGTTTCCCTGCCAATGAGTATGCCCTGCAGTCTCTTTTCCAGCTCTTTGACAAAGTCATGGGGAAACCTGGTACTCTTGCTATCCCTGACAAGGCTGAAATCCTTCATCAAATCATTGAAAGAGGCCGACGTCTCCGTCCGATTGATGGAGGCTTGGTGACATGGCGCTTCCGTTTTGCTCGCGGCTGGAGTAGGTATGACAGGAATGCGACCCGTAGCGCATACAGGTAGGCATCGTTGAAGCTGATCGACTTCCGACGTGTTCTTGATGTGTCGCGCGATAGGCGGCTGTGGCTCTCAACGCTGCTTATTCGCTTGTTCTGCGGCCGAGTGGGAGCCGCGTATTGCGACATAAAGCACACATGGGCGCCGTTCTGATCGCTGGGCGTTGCGGGATGCGGGGCCTGAGCGTGGTGTGCCGGTACAGAGTCGATGAAGACAGCAGTCACTCAGATACAGGTCTGCACTTTTGGCGCCTGGTAAATCTGGCTCTGAATAGAGTCCTCCCTGCAATGTTTGACTTTTTGTCCAATATCGACCGCCGGCTGGGCAATGACGGCGTTGGCACAGGAGGTTGGCGTTTGCTGCGATCGAGACTGTGACAGACGTTTGAGTAGCGTCAGCTGGACTGTTGGTGGCAGTGAAGGTGACTTGGTAGGAAATCTGATATGATGGCCGTTTCGTGTTTCAGATTTCCACTGGCAGGCCGGGCACTTGGAGGATGCGGTCACCGGTCTTGGTCAAGATTCAAGCCCCAAGGCGACTGCCCGGTCCCTCCTTTCCGCCCCTCCATCAGCAGCAACTCCCACCTGCGTCATTGGAGTTCACAGGTAGTCAGTCACATGTCTGCTCCCATGAGCCTTCCTTGGGCAAAGCCGCTGAACTCTGGGTGCCTGTCTTTATCTATCGAAGGTTGGCAGGATGAAATATACAGCACATGCTGTTATGCAAGTGTCGGAACTTCCGACTGGTTCCCAAAGAATGCTATAACCAGCAGCGCTCAGGCCCAAGCACAGCTTGAAGCAGCGAGGTAGGTGACGAAATATCTTATCCTAAGTGTTTCTTTTCATTCTACCACATCTGCATGCTTGTGCTTGATCACTACCACCACCGTAAGCATCTCGCAACCATGCAGATCAAAGACCGCACGTTTGCGATCTCCGGCGGCTCATCCGGTTTAGGCCTCGCCACCGCCCTTCTCCTCGCGCAACATGGCGCGTACATCTCCATACTCGACCTCAACCCACCACCCTCCGACTCCTCTTTTCCCGAACACCATATTCTCTTCACCAGCACCGACGTGTCCTCGACCAACTCTCTTCAAGCCGCCCTACAAGCTACTCTCAAATGGACCGCCAACACCTCGGCGCCCCTCTCCGGCGTCATCTGCAGCGCTGGAATCGGGACTGCAGGCCTCGTTCTTCCTAAGCAAACGGCAGCTAACCCGCAACACTCGCAAAGAGCAGGAGAAACGCAAGGCGGCGCATCAGCTCAAGCAACGCCATACGCTGGTGCATCTGGAGGCAACACCACCAATGCGTCCACCAAGGGCAAAGTAGAAGGCGGCGCGACGGCCCAGCCAACACCATATGGCGGCGCTTCGGGGAGCTCAAAGACCCCTAAGACAGCGGGGCCAGCAGACGTGCCGGTGAAATACTACGACATGTCCTCGTTTGACCGCACCATCGCCATAAACCTTCGCGGCACCGTTGACCTCATCCGACTAGCCGTACCACACATGGCCCGCAACGAGCCCTGGGGCCCGGACGGCGAACGAGGCATCATAGTCGTTGTAAGCAGCGTCGCCGCATACGAAGGCCAAGTCGGCCAATTAGCATACAGCGCAAGCAAAGGCGCCGTGCGGAGTATTGTGCTGCCGCTGGCAAGGGAGCTGGGACAGAAGGCTGGAGTGAGGGTCATGGGTGTTGCGCCGGGCATGTTTGAGACGGGAATGACTGTGCCAAAGCCGAAGCCGAAGTCAGCAACCCCAAACGCCGGAGGCAAGGTCACCGCAGGCGCAACTGCGCAACCAACACCGTACGGCGGCGCATCCGGCGCTCAGAAGGAGGAGAAAAAGAAGCCGACAGGTGCGCGAGCGGGCGTGAACCCGGAGATGGTCAACTACCCTGTTCGGATGGGCAAAGGGGAGGAGTTTGCGCGGCTGGTCAAGGAGATCGTCGAGAATCCTATGCTAAATGGGTTTGTGGTAAGGCTGGACGGTGGTGTCAGGATGCCGACAAGATTATGATGATTTGGATTGGAGATATTTTAAACGATGTTGACTACTGATTTTGCTCGTTCATCTACTCGAAACCGTTCCTCCGCGATACAGCCCTTGACCACGTCTTCATAGCCCCGCCTTCAACACATCCCTCCCACCCTCAATATCCTTCTTTCCCAGCATCTCCCCCCTTCTCATCAACTCGGCACACTTAACCATCACCGGATCCATCTGCATGCTCGCCACCGCCACAATCTCCTCGCCCTTGGCATAGTACGCCGCAAACTTCCCCTCCTCCGGCTCGCCCTTCAGCACTACATCGTCCCAACCCTGCGGCGTATTCCCACAGTACCTCAGCTGACTCCCCAGCGCTGACCAGAAGATCGGAATGAACGGCTTCGGTTTCGGGCCAGATGGATCAGCGATCTGTTGACCGACGGAACGACCCATGTTCTGCGCGACATTCCAGTGCTCGATGCGTACTGGGGTCTTGTTGCCACCAGGGCCGGAGTACGGGTAGGTTGCGATGTCGCCGATCGCCCAGACGGAGTCGAGGGATTTGACTTTGAAGGATTCGTCGACTGCGATCGAGCCATCTTTCTCCAGCTTGATCTTTGAGTTATCCTTGAGGTATTCCGTTGCGGGACCAACGCCGACGCCCAAGATGACGAGGTCGGCGGGGATTTCAGTGCCGTCTTTGAGCTTGATCCCACCCACGGCTGACTTGTTGGATTTCGAAGGGTAAGCGGAGTCGACGGAGGCGCCCATGTAAAACTTCGCGCCGTTCTTCTCAAGGGTCTTTTGAAAGATCTGGCCTACTTGCTTGCCCATGACGCGCTCAAGGGGCGCGTCTTCCATGCCGATTAGGGAGACGTTGTTCTCCTTGGCGAGGCCGTTGGCGACTTCCATGCCGATGAAGGACGTGCCGACTATGGCGATGTTCTTGCCTTTGTCGCCGACGGCGTTCATGATGTCTTGGACGTTGTTGACGTCGCGGAGGACGAAGATGTTGGAGAGGTCTTGGAAGCCTGGGAGGGGAAGGTTCTTGGGGGTGCCGCCGGTCGCGAGGATGAGTTTGGTGTATTCGATGTTCTTGCCGGATTCGGTCTTGACTGTCTTCTTGTCGAAGTCGACGCCGCTGACGGTCTCGTTGGCGAAGTCGATTGAGCCGTCCTTGTACCATTCGGGCGGGTTGAGATAGAGCTTGGACTCGTCGGTGATGAGGGCTTTGGAGAGTTTGGTGCGGTCGATCGGGTAGGTTTTGGAGGTGACGACCGTGACCTTGCCCTTGAAGCCGTGCTGGCGGAGTTTGAGGAGAGCACCGAAGGCGCCGCTGCCGGAGCCGACGATGACGACCTTCTCGTCTGACTGTGGTGTGGTCTTGATGTTGACGGTGCGCTTGCCGCCCTTGATGTCTGCTTCTTTGCCTTTTATGTATACGCTGCCGTCCTTCTCGAAGACGTCAAACTTGTTCAGAGCGTGTGGGGCAGGTGCGTCTTCGACATCGCCGGTAGCGACGTTGAAGCAGGCGCCGTGCCATGGACAGGTCAAGCGGCCGTCTGGTGTGACAACGCCGTTCTTGAGTGGTGCTCCAAAATGTGTGCAGTTGGCGTTAAGGGCATGGACCTGGTCTTTGACCTTGACGAGGACGACCTTCCCGCCTTCTATGCCGTCGACCTCTGCCTCGACCTTGTCGTAGTTGTTGAGGTCGAGCTTGGACAGGTCCTTCAGTTTCCACTCTTGAGCCATGGTGTATGCGGTGTTGGTAAACGGTCTAAATGTGCGAGGATGGGCGCAGGACTGCAAAATCAGTGATCTGTAAAGTACACGGTGAGAAGCGAAGAGACTGCGGAGAGCAGGCGGGGAGAACATAAACACGCGTAAGTGATACGATGGGTTGCGTGGTCAGTGAAGACTGGAGGATGATGAACAGCAGACAGGCTCAGGCTCGATTAAGCAACCTCAAAGCGACTCAAGTCAATGATGCCATTCCATGTGGACAGTCATGCATCTATCTCATCACCACTTTCATGCCTCTGTACCTTACTCTTCGGAATGGCAGTCCCGCCAGCGTTCGGAGTGTCTACAATGTTGGATATACGTCATTGTTGCATGCTCGGTAGATTGGGAAGGTGCTGCTCAGGTCGCGAAAACTGGCTAAAATTCTCGGGTGGTGTACGAGAAGATAGTATGTGAGCGACTAGACAGCTTCTGCTAGGTCTGACTGAGCACTTCAAGCCCACCAATCAATCGACGAGCATTACCCAGCGCTCTTGACCACTCTGAGACCTCAAAGCTTCGTACAACTTGAACATGTGCTTACTACGTCTAACGCCATCTCGTACCAAGAGAACAGCATTAGCCGACGAAAGCAGCATCTTCGTGCGAGCACCTTGTCCGAACGGACTGAAGCATATTGATCCCTCCGTGAGCATAGCGTCGCTTCGCGAGACTAATGTACACGCCGTCGACGACGTTGCGTTCACTTCAGCTGTATTTGTCAGGCCACCCTCTACGTCTGCCCGACTCCGATCGTAGAATTACGAGGTAGGTCCATACAGGTTTGCCGTCGGTACAGTATAAAAGTCACCAAGTAGCCGTATAAAAGTCACCAAGTAGCCGTCTGTAGCAGTGGTTCTGTCCACGACTACTTACCACTCCATCACTTACAGACGCAGCACCCTCACCAACATCCTCAAGTCAGCCCGCATCAGGACAACAGCTACCATGGTCACAACCAAAGATATCACCCTTGCTCACACTTTCGCGAAGATCAACGACGCCTCCTCGAGCCCATCCTCCAGGACTCCTGTCCTCCTCGTCTTCATCAATGGTCTTATGCTCCCCCGAAAACAATGGTCCGCCACCCTCAACCAACTCTCGACTCTCCTCGCCTCCCGAACTAAGCCCATCTACACCCTCACCTACGACCGATACGGCCAAGGTGAATCCCGCTCCCCCGACAATCCAGACTGGAAGCCCACCCCACACGATCTCTCCGCTGCTGCCACCGAGCTTGACGCCCTTCTAGCAGACACCCTCGCGACCCATGCCACCGAGTTGGGACCGCACCCAACCCTGATATTCGTGTCCCACAGCATCGGCGTGCCCCTTGCACGTATCCACAACCAACAAACCACCAACTCGAAGCACCTCGCAGCTGCGCACCTGTTTCTGGACAGCAATATCGCCAACACGGACTTCATCTCCATCTTCCCTGACCCAGATTCACCAGACTTCGACCCCTCGATACAGCTGCCAGAGGGAACCACGCCGGATGATCTGCGCGGTCTGCGCCAGCGCACAAGGGCAATGTTCCACCCATCCATCCCAAATCCGGAGGGTTTGGACCGCAGCAACCTCGCTGAGCTCCTACCAAACGCAGACAAACCGACACTGCGCGGACCAGAGGTCTCCACGGGCAAGGAGACGTCACCTTACCTCACAGTCGTAGGCCACGACCCCGTCGCCTTCGCTCAGGAAGGCCTCAGAATGCAGGGAACGCATGTGGGCTTCAACGAGATGTACATGCAGCCCGTATGGGACGCGTATAACGAAGGTTTGATGGAGTTGGTCGCGCACAAGGAGAGGGTGAAGGGGGTGATCATTGCGGAAGGGGCAGGGCATTTTGTACAGAGGGATACGCCGGAAGTTGTGGCGAGGCAAGTTGTTGATTTGATTCAGAGAGTTGAAGGAGGAAAGTAGAGAAGGGAGCGAAGGCAGTGTGTTCGGTCGTCAAATTCGTTATCAGTCTATCCTGGTCTATCTGTCCTGGTCTAAGTTGCTAATGACAAGATTGGTGCACCATATGTCATCTCGAAAATGGCAACAAATCGTCTCATGGTGTTCGGGCGGCCTTCGGCATGTGTTCTACCATCCGCCGCTGGAATTTGTGGTTCCTCTCATGGAGAGCGCTCCATCTGCGGCCCAGCCATCATTTCCGTCCTCGTCATCTGGATCAGCCTCCGTATCAATCTTGCCTGCCTGGACTTCCTCGTCGTCGCTCGAGCATTCCCACTCTATCAGCTCCTTGTCGCCTGGCTTTGGACGCCCATCTCGTCTGCGGATCATCGCCTCGATTCTGGCAGCCTTGTTGTGGTGGTGATCAGGAGCCCGCCTGGTGGGCAGAGTGTACGTTGTCGGATCGTCGTCCCAGGATTTACCATTGGACGGGGTTTCTCTTGCTTTGCGGTTGCTTCCAGACGCCTTATCCTTGACTGGCTCTTCGGCATCTCCAGCATACCGGTCTCCAACTCTTCCGCAAAGAGCACAGGCCTCCGTGGGGTGTGGCTGGCCGGATGATGTGAGATGGAAGATCTGCTGGTCTTTGTCGGCAATCGTGCGTTCATGGCGTCTCAATTCGATCTCGAGCTCGTGATTCTCGACTCTGAGATCGCGAAGCTCGTCCCTCATCCTCGCAGTGCTGTCCTCGTGCTGTTGCTGAAGCCAGCTGATCTCTCTGCTGTGTAGGGCCTCGAGCGCTTCCATGGCTGTGGCATTGCTAGTCGAGCTGGTGGTTTGGTGTTGCTGGAGCCTAGCAATGAGAGGGTGAGAGGGTAAGAAAGGGGCGACACTTCCCTCTAGTGCGGTATGGGCGGCCGCGTCCGCGGCGGATCTAGGGTCTTCTCCGATCTGCAATCTTGTCATGGCGCTTTGAATTTGGTGAGGGTGTATTTGAGATTGATCTTCTGCTGTGGCAGACACGGATGCGTTAGTTGGAGGAGTGGTAGTGCCATCGCTTTGCGAGCTCGGGGAGGACTTTGTGGCGGCGTTCGATCGAGCCGAATGTGCCTGGCCGAGAGTACCGTCGATGGGCTCATCTGCAGGGTCGACATCGTCTCCTTTGTTGACAGAGTACTCCACAGTTGTGTTGGGCTCGGAGAAAGCATCGCCTTCGTTGTCTGTGTATCCCATTCCCGATGGATCGTTGCTGTCTTCACCGTTCCCGGATGTGGGGGACTCTGGCCAGCTGCCTGGAATTTCCATGATTCTGGATCGTGCCTACTCAAGGAGAAGGCTTGCTGAGTTAAGCTGAAGATGACAGGGACGCCCGAACCCAGGAGATCTAAATGTCGTTCAACAACAATGATCAGTCTGCGGCAAACATCAAGCCCACACTGTGAGCTACTAGAGAGCTCCAGAGCATACTCAGCACAAAGCATATCTGTATACCATGTTTGCTTCAAGTGCAGCTCCTTCACGCCAACATTGGCTAGTGGAGGCCTCATTTTCGAGCTCAAAGGAGTCATATTGACGGGTTCAATCGTGACTGTCAACAAAGGCCACTTGCCACGAAAGCAGAGACTGAGAGAGCACTCAGCCGGCACGGCGGTCTTTGTCACATCCGCGAGATGTCAAGCGAAACATCGTCTTGCTTAGGAAAGTTCGAAAGCATAGTCATCGACTGATTGTACATCGATGATTGCTCGAAGTTGGAGATTCTGCTAAATACATGTCGCGCCCGACATGTTGAATCTGGTAACATGACGACATATGGCTTTCTACCTCCGTGGTTCGTTCCTTCCTTGAATGAATCTGTCGTACATGACAAGTTGCCGAAGGCCAGTCATGACACAACTCCGTGCCTTCGGAGCACACCCATATCTCAGAGCTACGTTGCTTGATGTAGGATGGCATTCCGCTCTTCCTTAGACGGCAGCTCAGCGATCAACAAATACAGTACATCTTCGGCCATCAGTGTTCCGAGCATCGGACCAACGCCCTTCTTCTTGTGCAGTTGAGGGGCTTTCATATCCTGGCCGTGGTGTTGCTCAAATGCTTCCGCATTCGGAGACGGCTGTCTCGAGCTTTTGAAGATTCCATGCAACCGGTTGCCCAGGCCTCGGTCTCGACCAGATCCGCGAAGGCTGAGATTGCTCAGACCCGACGTCACAGGATTCACATAACTCGGATCGGAGTACTTGCTGGCGAAGTTCGAGGAATCCGTTGCGCCAGGCATG
This sequence comes from Cyphellophora attinorum, assembly GCF_001299255.1. Classification (NCBI taxonomy): domain Eukaryota; kingdom Fungi; phylum Ascomycota; class Eurotiomycetes; order Chaetothyriales; family Cyphellophoraceae; genus Cyphellophora; species Cyphellophora attinorum. Next base: position 251,508 of record NW_017253251.1, on the reverse strand, counting down.
GCGAGCCTCGAGTCAGAGCCATGCTCCGCGGCAAACTTGGCCTGCTCCCTTCGATCGATGTAGTTTCCTGCTGAGTTGCCCATTGTCTTCCAGACTGATGGCTGTTTCTTCGCTTTCTCAGACCCTTCATCATCACTGCTGCTGTCATCTTGAAAAGCCGCCACTGTTGCAGCAGTAGGATAGACCAACTCAGCGGCTTGTGGCAAGCTCAGCTCCCCCTCAGTGACACCGTCAGATGTCCTGAAAGTGCCTTCCGTTTTCGGCTTGTCTGCGCCCATCAATGACTTCGCCTTCAGCGATAGCTTTGAGATCGGGCCACCTGCTTGGACACCTTTGCTCGACCCGGTCTGGCCGTCGATGTCCAAGAGCACATTCGGATCGTCCCGCTTGAACGTCATTACCATACAGTGCAAGTTTCGCGGATGAAAGAACTCCTCGTTCGCCTTGTCCAGGTATGAGTTCGTCCGATAGCGCCCATGATACTCCTGGCCAACAGCAGAAGTCATTGCCACAGCATTGGAAACCGCGAACGCTATCATGCCAGGCGTGAAGCCTGCGACCATAGCTGCGACATTGACTGCGGTGAATGCTTTCGACGCTTGAGATGACTTGTGGAACTCGGCCAGGAATTGCAGGAAGGTGATTTCGTCTATGCCCTTGTAAGTCCCAAGATCAGGCGGATAAGCTTGCACGAAGCCTCGGCTCCTGTTGTTTGGTCGCCGCTGTGGCAGAATGACCGGATATGGCAGCGGATGAATGGGCGTGTTGACGCTTTGCTGGAGTGAGAAAGAGCTGTGCGGCAATGGTACGCCCATATCGGCAAAGGACTTGGGCGGGTTTTGTCCAGGGTGCCCATCGACTGCATCGTCATACGATGGAGGCGGACCATCCACATAGGAGTATTGAGGCCCTGATGACGATGTTGAGGGATAATTTGCAACACCCTGCTGCTGCCTTTCTGATTCTGCTGTTTTGTTTGCAGCTTTCCTCGCCTTGTTCCCAGCGTTGACCTCAGATGCAAGGCCGACCAGAAATGTGCCGCCGTCGGCGACCTTTGCGATGGGGCGTGGCATGCTATAGTGGCTCCCGTGATCATTGCTTGTGCCGCCGCGACCGCCTCGTCCGCGTCCGCGTCCGCGGCTACCTCCGCGGCTTTCACCGCGACCTCCTCGAGATCTCATGTTGGCGATAATGAATGCTGTATGCTGTGTAAAATGTGCAGAAGGGGAAGAGCTAGAGGGTGATATTTGGGCCTGGCGACAGAATGCTCAGTGTGTCTCCGCCGTGACAGCTTAGCAGTGCTTGATATGTCTTCGTTATATGCTTTTTCTTGGTAGTCAACACCGCCTGACGATCGTCGGGCTTGAATCGGGCCCATGAAAACCCTGTCGCGGCGGAGTACATGGACATCGCAGTGGATTCCTGAATCGGCTTAGGGCTTGCGAAGCACTCCTGATACGGCAGGGGGGCCTTCATGAGCCAATCACCAGTCCCACCATTTCTCCCCTTCCGCTTTCTCCATCTCCCTCTTGTCCTGCCTCTGACCAAGGTCGGAAAGCTCGTTGCTCTTCCATTCTCCCCACCGAGAGCCGCTCAAGGACCAGCAGATCCCGCTCCTGCTCCAGCCGCTCCACCCTCGCCTTCCACTTCTCTTCCGCTTCCCTCAGCGCGGCCTCCTTCTCGCCTTCCTTATCGGTGAGCCGTGCCTCTAGTTCCGACACTCTCAGACGCAGGCTCGCGATTTCTGCACGCAGTGGGTCGTCGGGGAACTGTGCTGCGATCGTTGGAGATGGGATTGGGAGATTGAGAGTATCGAGCGAGGGGAGGGAGAGGGCGACAGGATAGTATCGCATTGAGCTGCTTGTTGCTTGTGAGGGATGCGAAGTTCGAGGTGGTGGGTAACGCTGCCGCTCCTCTTCTTGTCGCTGCTTCTTCTTTTGCTGTTCGACGATGTTCACACTGGCAGCAACAGCAACAGATGAGAACGCGGGAATGGGTTGCTCCTCGCCCTCCAAAAGCGGTGGGAGCGCCTTGATCGCACCACGATTCGCGCGAGCGCCAGCGCCAGGACGCAGAAGTGTGGGTATCCTTGGGAGTGGAGGCTGGGGAGGGCTCTCGCCGGATGCAGGAGTGAGGAGTATGATTGGGCCTTCTTTGTGTACCCAAGGCTCTGCATCTTCTTCTTCTGGCGACGTGGAACGACTTGATGGAGCGTCTACCCCTACCGGACGCCTTCTGGGTCGAAAGCCAGTGGTGATGGGCTGATTTTCGTCGCGTTTCTGCGAGGCTATCATCGCTTTTAACGCGCCAGAGCTGCCAGCTGCGCCGCTGTATAGGATCGGTCGCGACTCTTCTGGCTTCTAGGCGCTTCTGGTGCTCCTTCATCAGCGATGTATGAGACTGGTTGGACTGCTGGAAGACTTCAGCCATGGCTGGCAAAGATGACACGTCTTCTGACGAGCGGCAGCGGCCAATGGTAGACTTCAGTGGCATGCTGGCAGGTCACTTGAGTGCTTGCTGGGGCGTTGCGGTCAAAATCAGCTTGTTTGGTGGCCCCTGGGTCACTATGTATGAACTAACGAGCAGCTGTGAGTGCAGATTGTGCAGCAGAAAAGACACCCTTGACACCAACTAATGCTACGACGCCACGCCAGGCAACTGACAAAGCCTCATGCCGCTGTAGCAACACATCTTGGGCTGTTACAGCCCGTCACTGTGAAAGAGCTCAGCACTTGAATGCTTCTCAAGTGCCAAGATTTCACGTGAAAGGCGTTTTCTTTCCTTTGTATATGTACATGCATATGTGACAACCACAGGCATCGAAAGCTCCCGTTGACTTCTGATGTCTGGCTGGAAGGACAAGCGTCACTGCGCGAAGCTGAAATTTCGAGTCATGGCCAAAGTCGTTGGTGTGTTTGTGTTGGTCACAGAGCATCGTGAATTGTGCTTGTCAAGCTGTGATGTCAAGCCTGATTGCGGCGACTCGGCCACGAATTCCGGCTCCGGCAAGCTTGCTCACATGTGTGAGTCCCGTCTCAATATCTGCTCCTGTATTTTCAGCGCCACGAACCTCGAGTAGAACCGCGAGTGCGCAGCAGCTCCTCCCATCAGCCAGAGTCCGGGCGAAAGCTCTTCTGCCATGCCTCTGATATCTCCTTCCTCCGTCAGACCCCACACGATTGGCAGGTCCCTGGCCGCCGGACCCATCACAGGCTCGAGGTCCTTTCTCATATCCGGCTCGAAGCCCGTGGCAGCCAGCACGACATCTGCAGGTATTTCCTTGCCGTCCACAACGACCCCATGTTCGGTAAAACGCTCCAGTGTGCCATTGACGAGCTTGATGTCGCCGTTGATGATGTGTTTGCTGGTGCCGATGTCTATGTAGTACGCGCCGAAGCGATTGAGGACGGATTCGATTGGGGTTCGGTCCTCGCTCTCGTCCAGGTCTGTCCGGAACCCAACCTTTTCCAGGTCATTGAAGAACTTGCGCTCTTTTACGAGCAGTGTCTGGTAGTTCTTTCGTTGGATCTCGCCAGCGATTTTGGTAGGAATCGCGAATGCAACGCGATCGGGGCCTTCGTTCGGAATGCCAGCAACGTACATCTTTCTTGACAGATTGGCGTACCAGTCGATAGGATAGACCGCGGTTTGGCCACGCTGGATCATTGTCACGTCCAGACCGTTGTCCAGCATGTCTTGAGCAATATCGTGAGCTGATGTTCCGGCACCAACGACTACAGCACGCTTGCCCTTCCACGCCTTGCTGTTCTTGAAGTCAGACATGTGCATAATCGTGCCCTTGAAGCGCTCCTGAGCATTCCAGTTGGGCCACCTCGGAATGTTGAGCCCGGAGCCTACAGCAAAGACAACATGTGTTGCCTCGAGCTTCTGCCCATTCGCCAAAAGCTCCCATCTCTGACCTGCTCGGGCCATGCGTGTCACCTCTGTGTTGGTACGTATGTTAATGCGGTGTTTCTTGACATGTCTTTGGTAACCTTCTGCGACTCTAGCCCCTAGGAGATGCTCTTCCTCGTTTGGGTCCCACGTGCTGCCGAAGGGCAAGTTGTTGAGCTCACGAATGGAATGTTGTCTTACGCTGTCGTACCGGCTGACCCATCGATGGCCTGGCATGTGGCTTCTTTCGAACACGACGTAGTCGATTCCCAATGCCTGCAAGCGAGCTGCCACAGCAAGACCGCTTTGACCTCCGCCAATGATGGCGACTGTATAGTGCTTTGTTGTATCTGGTCTCGAGTTCTGCTGCCCACCATCATGGTCGGGCGGTATGTGGCCATGAAAGTCTGGTTCAGTGTCAGCTCTTCTCGAGGATTCTCGGTCTTGAGGACCTGAAACTCACCGCTTCCTGCCTTCAAGGGCACATCAGGATTGCCATGACCCTCGTAGTACTCGAGCACCGTCGTCAGCATGAAAATCCGCCACTGTTTACTGTTTCCGGCCAGGGCAAATCCCACAATTCCAGAGCCTCGACCAGTAAGCTGCCGATGCTTGACTTTGAACGTGTGGCTAATCTGGATCCAGGACGTGCCTTGTAGACGAATTATACTTGCGGAAGAAGCCTCGATGTCGTAGATCTGCTTGGAATTTCTCCACGCTCTCGCGACATCCTTGCTGTGCGTCTTCAGGTGGTTCGTTTTGGCACACATGTCCATCCATAGCGCCGATGAAGTCAAGTGACGCTCTTCAAGACACCCAAGTACAGAGGCGGCACGAGCAGGGAAGTCGCCGAGGTCGACATCACGAGGAACATTGTCTGGTGGCAGTTGGCCTGGTAGGTCGCGAATCGCTGTCCCGATCTTCCATGAATTCATGCTGCTGTTGCTGTTCCCGGTGAGTAGTGACAAGATCGAGAAGCCAGTCTGGTGCGTCGAACAGAAGATATGTCCGATGCATCGCTAATTCTGCTCCCTCGCCTAGGAGTCCTTAAGGCCAGCATCATGGTCTTGGCTATCCGCACCTTACGAGATGATGCGAGAGGCCAAGGTAACACTGAGCGCCGCCACAATCGAGTGTCAGCGACTCTTGCCTTGGAGCCCATGCAACACAAGGTACCGAGTCCCGAACATACGAGCAGCGGAGCAAGAGCCTGGGTTGAGTGTGACTCGGAAGTCGCGACAGACAGAAAGGGAAGGTAGTCGTTCCTTCCGCTAGCTCCGTCACGCTGACACTGCCGACTTGAACTTGAAGCGGCGGCCGACTGATTTGATCCAAGCAGCCGTGAGGATGGTAGGCTCGTCCACAGCTCGAAGCTGCAGTGTGCGGCAGGTACATGCCAATAAAATGACTTCTTACATGGGCTGTGGCATGCAAGAGCCATCGCCCTTTAGCATGGCTGCAAATATATTCCGCTCGCAAAGCAAATCTTGGCAAGCGCTACGTTGACCATGGATATCCCAAGCTTTACAAGAAGTGCCTTTTCATAGGACCCGTGGATTGAGGATTGGGACTAAATTTGTGCACTACAATATCGATCGCCGCGGTGTGCAAGCCTGAAGAGCTGGAACCCATGTTTGTGTCCCGAGAGTAGAGAGACTTCTTTTGGTAAGTTCCACCGAAATTACTACCAAGATAGAGTTCGATCTGTTCATGTACTCTTGTTTCCCCAAACTGCATCGTAAGCACTGTCAATCACGTGCTTCCTATCCTTGCGGGTCTGCAACTCGAAGGCGAAGGGCTTTGGTTGAACCTGTACAGCAGCTTAGCTCACCTCCAATCATTGACCGGACGGAAAGGAAATCTTACATTGAAGCCACTGACATAGTCATAATCTGGCGGCACTATGGCTCTGCCATCAGACCCAACCTTTTGACTGATCTCGCAACCCCACGCAACCATTGCAATCCCGATGTACAACGATCTCTCGGCGATGTTCAATCCGGGGCAGATCCTCCTTCCAAACCCGAATGAGCTGTAGTTCTGCAGGTTCGGGAACTGATCGAGCGGCTCCTTGTACGTGGGCCATCCGGGTTCAAGCCAGCGCTCGGATCGAAAGCTGTCTGGATCTGGGTAGCGAGCTTCCTCGCGGTGAATTGACCACTGCACAGGGTGCACGTTTGTGCCGGCGGGCAGGAAATACGATTCGCCGTTGAGCTTATAGACGTCGTCTTTCGTAAGCTGATGTGGTAGTCCGCCTGCGGTGACCGGACGCCATCGGAGGGTCTCCTTAGCGATAGCACGGACGCGAGGAAGGTCTGGCATGTCGGAGAAGGATGGGAGGCGGTCAGGGCCAACCACGCGGTCGAGTTCTGCCTGGAGTGCTTTGAACTCTGCTGGGTGAAGAGTCATAGCAAGCATGAACGACATCATCGTAGCGGCAGTCGTACCGGCGCCAGCTTCGAACAAGGTACCGATCGTATAAGCGGCATGATCAGCGGAGATGTTGAAGTTATCTTTGTTTTCATGCCACTTGCCGCAGAAGTTGGCTGCGGCAGGATCACTGGCCTGCTTGGAGTTCTCGATGCCTTCTTGAAGCAGACCCCGGAACAGATCTAGTTCTTCGGCATGTAGGCGGGCACCCTCGCGCTTGAAGGGTGCAAGGAATACTGGCAGATTCATGAGCGCTGGTATAGTATCGACAAGATAGGCGCCAGGACTTGCCACGCGCTCTAAGTTGTGTACCACGCCCAAAATCCGTCGGACAAAGGGCTCCTCGCCAGTAGCAATGGGCTTGGAATATGCGAGACGGAGAATCAAACCTGCTGAATAACGTTCAAGCCATGTCTCGTACTTTTCTGGTGCCCGCCCGAGGTCTCGAAGCATGCGAAGACTTTCTTCTTCCTGCAGAGGCTCGTAGCTTGTTGCGACTTTGACATTGGTCAGACTGTGCATTGTCTTGCGGACGTTCCGCCATGTCTCTCCGTAAGGTAGAAACAGTGGCCTCAAATTACCACCAACCAGCTGTGCAGCCATGGGAAGCTGTTCTCGGTCGCTATATATTGTGCCCCGTTCTCGAAGAAGGTCGTTCGCAATGTCCTCGGTCGAGACAACGACATGATTCCGGCTAGCTATGTTCATCCTGTACAGTGGACCGTACTGCTTGCTCCATTCTTGGAACTTGAACCAGCTATGCGACGGCGGTATCTCTGGCAGTACACCCAAGATGGGAACTCCCGGTGGTCCAGGAAGTGGTCGACTGCCATCCGGGCACCGCGATGGCTTGTGCTGAAGGACATAGTAGAGCAGGCCGGCGATCAGTAAGCTCAGTATAGCGATCGTGTACATACCTCGGCCTGTCTCTCAAGGAGATTTGAGAACGCTGTGCTTCTTTGATCTGCCGCAATTGCTTCGAGCACACAATATATGATTGATGACCTACTGTTCAGAGCATGTCGTTGCCTTATATCAGTGTTGACCTTCTGAGATGGCTGCCAATGTTGCTACTGAGCGAGGACCGCTTCATCAGGCAATGTTGCCAAATCGCGGAATTATCAGCGCAAAAGTATGACACGACTGCGACATCCGACGGCCGTCTACTAGCTCTGACCCTCGGATCGCGGTGAGGCACGCTGCTCGGATGTCCACTTGACATAACCTTCGCAAGCTCCCCCATGATTTCGAAGCTCGCCGGCGTTGTGCGTAAAGGGCTTAGGGTAAAACCCATGTTGTGGACACAAAAGTACTGCGTCTTCGTTACCAGGCCTGTGTGCTGCTCATAATAATCTTCTAAATTCGGGACGGCACTGAAGCCTATCGTTCTTTCGCTGGTAAATTCAGTAGCTCTGGGATGAGCCCCGCTTGAGCTTCAAGCACCAGAAACCACATATCAGAAAACTCGAGGTAGCCAGCGAGGACGCTGCGGAAATCTGAAAACAGCCGGTTCAGCCCTTTCCCCCAGCTTGCCCCCTGTAACAAGGTCTTGCAGTGCCTGAAACGGTCACGTGGCTGGAAAAGGCGGCTTCTCGCGGGGCGGGGCAACTGTGTGACTGCCTTTTTCAATGCATGTGCCATTGAAAGATCTCCAAAAATTCCAATCGCGGAGGCCTTCAGTCAAGTTTGTAAAGCGCGCTGCAGATTGTTGACCACGCCTACCGAATTGAATCTTGCAGACCATTTGGACACAGAGTCCTCGTTGTGCTCCACTTGTGCACTTCCTCCAGGCGGCCTCCACGAGCCTCTGTCACGCAAATCACTGCCCCGCCCGCTGACCTACGCGACTGAGCGGCCAGAGCATGGTCAGAGCACGCTACACCATTCATGATGTCGGTCCGGCGTAGGCAGCATGCTTACAGCGAGTCCGATATTGGCTCATCCTCCGCGATTCTCCAGATCGATGCACACCTCAATACTCGTGGTCAGGGCCGCAACACTCCAAACCGCATTACTCGACCTGTTCACCCGCGTATGACCACATTCGGCCCGCAAACACTCGCCGAATTCGTACGGAACCAGATCAACGAAGACCGGCCAGTCTCCTCGCAGGATAAAGGCAAAGGCAGAGCTAAGGCCACGGGAAACAAAACCACAAATGCGTCTAGGGTCTCAGCGCGAGATCAGACTGACGGTGCTTCTAGCGGAGGTCTCGACATCCAGGAGTTACTAGCCAGAGATGCCATGGCACGAGAGAGCATAAAGCCCGCCCGGGTAGGCCTGGCTCCCAACGCTCTACAAAATTTGCGCGGCAAGCCGAGCGCTGCCGACCCTCCTACTCATACGGACCCGTTTGCCTTACTGAAGGAGGATACACCCAAGAAGCGCCGCAGCCAGCGCTTGAGTCGACGTAAGGGCTACGCTATAGACAAGACCGAGCCAGAGAACAACAAGCCCGAGCCCAAGACAGAACTGAAGCCTGAGCCCAACGATACGACCTTGGAGGCAAACAACGATACTCTCGGGGGGACTTCGTGGGGAACTCCCGCAGCAAACCGACCCCGGGTGACGGGAGTCCCTATAGTACGGACCTCTGTAAGTACGGTCACACAGAGTCCGCCCCGGTTTCGACGGCGGAGAGGCGGCAGTGGCTCCGGTCCACCTGCATCGACTTCTCCAGCATCCAGCATCCACCTTTCTCGCGTTTCAGGATCCAGGAATCACGACCATGGCCGCTACACCTCCATGTACAGCAGATTGAGTCGGGGCCGAAGTCAATCCGCGACAGACGCTCTGATGGAGAAGCTTCTTGACTCTGATCAGGATTTGCTCAGCCAGGAGTCCTCTGAAGGAAAAGTTGTTCAGCACCCTGCTCCGACATCCGTTGTCGATTATGACTACGGTCAAATTGTACCCACCGCGACTCCCGACATCGTTGTCACAGACCATAATCCGCAGTCGCCTGTCAAGCGCAAGCGTCCAACCGCAAACCGAATCGCTGACCGAGTCGCTGACCAAATCGCTGCCCGAATCGCTGTTGCCTCCGGAGCGGCCCCTGATGACGACGACGATGATGAATCTTCCGATTCCGATTTCGACGATTTTGATATTCCTTTTAGCGATTTTGGTAGCCCCGGCAGCGACAGCCCTTTCACCACTGGCAGCGCCAACACGAAGAAATTGTCGATATCTAATGATATGTCTAGTAGGCCGTGGCATGGGAGCGGGCCACCAGTTGCTCCGGGCGCTCCACCACAATGTCGTCTGCCAGCAGATGCCAACTATTCCATGCCTCAGCTGCCATCGGATATCTGGATAGCTGTGACTGCGTATCTGCCTTGACGGATTTGCATGCGTTGCGACTGGTCTGCCGCGACATATCAAACGTGCTGCCTCCAATACAATACCGAAACTTGGTAGTGCCTTTTGGTGCCGATTTCCGAGAGATGTGTGCCAACCCGGGAACGTCCGTACTGGCTAGACACGGAGATGATGTCGGAAAGTTTGGTATCTCCTTTGAGTATGACATGGAAGGTCTGGCCTTCGCTCCACGAAAAGCGTCTCTCGAAACCGAGCATGCCTGGTATGGCTCTTACAGATGGCCTGCGCAACAATACCATCACTACGAGAAGCTCAAGAGGCTCGAAGATCTGGTAGATAACAATTCCTCCGTCCTCAACCAGACGTTCGGTTATCTGCAACATACTCACGAAATAGGACTTTCGATAGACAGTGGTCACGGCTGGCTAGAAGGTCCTGATATGTCCGACCTGGCACTCTTCAAGCTCCGTCAGACCAAGGGAACCAAGGTATTCGGACAGGCCTTCGAGAACGAGCACGCTTGGCAAGCATATGGCCGAGATGAGTACTTCAAATGGGCACAGCATAATACGATAAACAAGCTCTTGACATACCTAGCGTCCAAGCCTGGCACAACAGACTCGGTAAAGATGCTGGATGTGATCTCGGCTTTTCATGTCCGTGAGAGGGGATCGTTTATGGACGCACAACGCCAGCCAGACTACAATCCAGATTGCCATACTGGAGGTAGAGCGCCTCCTGCAAATACTGCTCCTGGTGGAGCCCCGCCGGGACCTGGCCAAGGTCCTCCCGGGCCGCAAATGATGCCATTCCCAGGCGCGCCCCAAATGAATCAGCAGCAGCTACAAGCTCTTGGACCATGGAACCCTCAGCTAAACCTTCAGCAGCAACTGCTTGCACACGCGAATCAGCAGCTGCAAGCTCAGCCTCCAGCACCAAATCAACAGAACGTCTGGATAAACCCGCAGTTACAAAATTTGGGAATGCCAAATATGAATTTCCCGCCAGGGGGGCCTCTGCCACCCCAAAACCAAGCACTTCCGCCACCGCAAGTTATGGGCACCGGTCCAGTTCCTACTCTGTTTGGCAGATATCTGCAGGATGATCTGCGACGTTCTCAGCGCCCTGCTACACCGGCTACGAAGTCCAGAAGACGTATCATCTACTGCAATGGCCTCTGATTTTCAATGGGCACAATCTAGCTGCTGAGACGGGTGGGTGCCTCAAGTCGGTGCAAGCTTGCGTTGCAAATCCTACAGAATTTCCCATTCTTCCTGGCTGCTTGACCGAACAGCAAGTCCAGTGGCTCATGGAGACAGTCTGGGCCCAGAGGACCTTCTTGTCTGCCTACACCAACGCCATTATCAATAACGCCGCCAGGCTACGACACGTCCACACGCTGACCATCGCTAAACTCTCGTCCGGCCTGCTCCCATCACTCGATCAGCCCAAGTTCTGGGATTCGTTGCCCTCCCTGCGACGACTGACGCTCCTCGTGGCACCAGACTGGAGGAAGGAGCATCAGCACCAAAATGTCTACGTCCAGAGAGCATCGCTGATCTCGCCGGTAGATGCCGTGGAGAAGTTCGCAGAGTTCCTGCAAAAGAACGTCTGTCGGCTAGAGAAGCTTTTCCGAGCTACTTTTGGTTGGGCTGGCGGCGGAGAGCATGCTATCGGCATCTGTGCGCGCAACCAACACCTAATGCCGGCGCCAATCATCCGCAATGTCGATGCATGGATTTCCGACCACGATGCGTCCCTAAAGGGTGATCCCGGAGAAATGCTCAAGTTCGAGCATCTGTGCGATTTGACATTCGAGAACTGCTGGTTCAGTCCATATATGCTGGAGACGTTCATGAGAAAGAGCCATGATACCAGCCTCCGGACCTTGACGCTCAACTCAGTCAGCATGCTCGTCCGTCACAGCACAGCGCCACAGATGACGGCAAGCATGACGACGATCGGCCATCGTCTAGCCTGTGCACACGACGAGGAGAATTGGCTGCAGGAAGTCCTCCCGCCGTCAGCGACCTGGACAGAAGTCCTCGATCGAATAACACCAGGGAAGACTTTAGAGGAGCTCAAATACGACGCCAACCTCATCGACCGTGAAGAACACCCAATGCCCGCCCGGGCATACCGCGGCCGACTGCAGCGAATAGTGCTCAACAGCTGCGGCTACGCTTATGTGAACGTACCCGTCGAGAGGTTCCATCAGCGAGATCTCGTCTGGCAGCCTCAGGGATCTACAGATCCAGGACTTTCTGCCCGGGAGGCCGCCCTGAGAGGTCGCTACCAGGTACTGAACGATACCCCGAAATTGAGTAAGATTATCGCTAGGTACGGGATCGCTGAGGCTCATTACAATAAGAACGATAGAACAGTTGATTTGGGTCCTGTAATGTTGGGATACCGCTGGGGCACGCCCGAGAGCAATACTGCTACTGCTACGAATTATCGCGGTCTTGGCACGTTGACGCAGTGCGTTCACCCCATTGAGAAACGCGTCCTGGAGCACGCCTGGGGTATGCGCTTTGGATGGGGTGATGACCTCGAGCGCTGGGCTGCTGTGGAGGATAATCAATTGGAGGGTGGTACGGGTCGGTTCAGTGGTGTCATCCTGGCGAGGGGGCTAGAGGATGATGATGATGAGTAGGGGCATGAAGCGGAACGGGAAGCAAATCGGCAAAAGTTGTGCTTGGGCTGATCAGAATAGCTGTTACTTGAGCGTCAGCATAATTATCATCGATCGCTTGAGCTCGCCGTTACTCGACCGTCAGCGGAGTCGTCACTTGGGCGTCCGATGCTCTTCATTTCAGCTTCTGATGTTCGTTCGGTGGACCTTCGAGCTTTCGGCACTTGGGCTCGAAGCTGTTGAATTTGACGCTTACTCCTCAGAAGCTGACCTACACACTAGGAGGATTCTGTCACCCTGTGTTGTCGCTAATGCGAGTCATGCACGTGTGGGGCGCTCTCACCTGATTCACGGGGTTCCCTGAAGTCGGCTGCGTCCTCGATAGATCAAGGCCGTGAATTATGGGCCACATGGAGCCCTCTGTACACTTTTCGCAAAAGGCGACGTCGACTTAACCTCCTTGCTAATTCAACATACCCTGCATGTTCTGCACGAACCATATCTCCGCCCCAGCAGTCCCTGGTCCTATGGGTGTGATCAGACTGCATTCGACGCGGAAGGAGATTTCCCGATCCCAACCCTTGGGACCACGATAGGGAATTACCCATTCTGGCAATTCTGATAGCAGTAGTACTTTGCCGACGGCACCATCATGTCAGCAACCCATTATCGCCAGGCGGAAGGAATGGTAGGCAGATCCGCGGCCGTTGCGAGGTCCACCATCGCATCGCATCGGCAGGTCGATGGCTCGCGTATCTGGCTGAATGATGCTGGTAGTGGTCGATGATGTGTGGTCGCGAAGCTTGAAGCGAGTCGTGCCTTGTCGTGTGTGTGTGTGTATTTGGGGTTTGGCAATGAGCGCTATAAGTGTGTACTGATGTTAGTTCGTACTAAGCATCCATCGCAGACGACGAAGAGGTCATCTATGATCACCAGGCAGGCAAACAGTCTGCATGAACGACTAGGAAAATCAGCAGCGACGGGCACAAGGGGTTGAAGCACAAATGACGATCGAATCGGCAGACTCGATGAAATATCATGAAAGCTGCAGTGATGCCAGTCGCTATCAGACGGGTGTGTCGTAAGGCTTGTTGCTATCGCAACGGTCGAGGGCCGGTGCACGCCTGCAAACAACCAAGCCTTTGTTAGGCGCTCAGATCGAGGGAAGCATTACCTTGATAGATACGAAACAATGAGTGAGTAGCAACAGGCAACCACCAAACCTCGAGATTCAAGGAGAGCGGTGGCCTACGTGCGTGCGACAACCATTTTCTCCTGCCTTTTCGGATCAGTGTGAAAGCCATGCCCCAGTCTGCATCGTTCAACGCAGCGAGATGCCAATTGTCGGTCATTCTCCTGCAAGGCACCCGTTTCGAGGCTTTGATCATGCGCACCTTCAGTCGCTTTCGGTCTGTGCTTGCTGTGTCGTTTCGTCACCTGGGTCACGTCAAATTGTTCAGGAGCACGGTACACTGGAGTTCTCAAGATCCTTTGGACAGAGATGGCGGTCTGGGGTCGCCGACGTAAGATTTACCTTGCATGCCGCGTGAAGCAAGGAGAGCAGATGTTTCAGTGGTCCAATGTCCGCGCATGTAGAACGGCGGACAATCCTCTTTGTTTGCTGGTATGCATGCTCGTGCACAGGAAGTTGCAGGAACTATAGAGACGTATGTTGTCGTCAGCAAATACCGTAGGCTGAAGCTCAATGCATTCAGCATGAGCGGTCGAGGCCAAGTCTGTAGTGCCACGGTCCTGTTCTGTCAACCGGAGAGACGGCTTCGCGCAACGGTATTCCTTCAGTTGAGATCCAAATTCTTCGTAGATCCATCACACTCAGCTGGTGGGCTTTTGCCAGGATTCCTTTGATTGATGAAGTTGGAGGGGACAGCCTGGGCAATTATGCAAGCGAGTCGGAACACAGGAACTGGGATGCTGCATGGTGAGGGGTTAGCCAGCTCTGTTTCAGGAGAAGTTATGGTTCGTATTCCACGTGCGATGAGCAGCGACAACGACGAGGCGTGCCAGCCAGACTCGTCGGAAGTTTTCTGGCCTTTGGTGCTGCCGATCTAGTCGAGGCTGGCTCCAAAAGAGAACGTGTGTTTGTGGAGTCACAAGAAAGAGTTGCGTGGCGCCTCCTGATGCAGATGTTAAGTTTAGAGGAAGAGATTGCATATCGTATGCCCGTTGACATAACACAACATATGCCGACAGGTTCGCAGTGTGCGGCATGGAACTGGATTCCGTTGGTCAGGGATGGGCGTCCGGATGGGCTGCCCAGAGTCGGTGAGTCGGCGGCGAATGTTGCATTCAACGGGACAAGGATGTTTCTGGCCCAACGACTCAGTGCAAGAATTCAGGAGGGCCGAATCCGTTGATTTTGGCTGGATGACAGGTCTCCAAGACCGGGCGATCTTCGCCTTACGCAACTGCAACCGTACTAGCCAAGCGATTGACGCCCTGACCTACGATATAGGAGCTGAGGAAAGACCGAGTTCGTCACATTGTGACATCGTCTCTGTCGACTTCCCACGCGTACGCAAACCGTCAACAACGCGCCAAATAGAGTTGAATAGTCCAATCAAATCCGTCACAAACAATCGTAAACTTAAGTCCTGGCATCCATTGTCCTGCAATTCGGGTGATGGAGAGGCTTGCGTAGACAACGTGAAGTTTTTCCCGGGCCAGGCTGTGATGATGATCCTTGAGGCCTGAGTGGTCGGTAATCGTTGGCCCAAGCTCAGGGGTATGGGTTGACTTGCCAGTTTTTGGCATAGACACGATTTTCGCCTGGAGCTTCGGTGTGCCTCCCGTTGAGCTAACGCAGGAACGACATGGGTCAGGCCACTTATCGATTGCCCCTGCTTGGCGAGCCCAGCTGCCGACGAGCGGCGCAAGCAACTATTCGCGCTTTCCACACGACGCGGAAGAACAAAGAAAACTTCAACGACGAGTCAACTCAGGGGCCACGTTGCAGTCTGGTCAGTGAGCTATCATGATCCTCCCCTCTGCAGTCGGACTCTTCTCGTAGCGCTCAAGCTGTTGCTCAAAGATCCAGCGTTTCCGATGCACTGAAGATCTGGTACAGGAAAATCTGGTAGCTTCAACGGACACTCGCGCCGAGCCCCGTCGCCGCCGTTAGACCTCACGATCCGGTTCAGGGGCATCCAACAAAATGGATCTCGGCCACGACTAACGGCGACATTCTGGTCTTGACCTGCCGCGAGGGGTTAGGACTCATGTTTCACCTCCCGCCCACAGTTGCAAGTAAACTTCGGGCCATGGTTGTTTCACCCACGAGATGCATAGCCGAAATCCTCGCTAGGACCAACACCATGCCTCATGCGGCAATCAAGCTCGCGATGCACCCCTGCTTCCACTCCCGTCACCACAGTCAATGTGGCGTGCCATAGATCTATATCTAATTCCCCCCTCCTCCGCCATCTTCAGAAAGAGGTTCGTCACGCCCGCTGTGCTTGCAGAACAGAAAAGTCTGAGACTTTCACTTCCATCACTCATTCCTTACTTTCACACTCTCTACATACCCACATTCCTTACGTCCCTGGGGGATCGCACAAACAACACTCATTCACCAATCATTTTCTGTTTACTGCCTACGCAAGTACCAACACACTCTCTCAAATCTCGAGTCCCTATCACTTTTTACGAACGCACCACCAACCACAATTCATTGTATCGCCAACATGGTTGCTATCAAGGCTCTGACTGTTCTCGCCGTTGCTGGCACCATCTCTGCTGCTCCCACTGCCACCGTCGGTGAGGCCCTGGTTCGTCGTGAGGCTTGGAACGGCAACTGGCGCGGCAATTGGTCATGGTCATGGGGACGGCCTCACCAAGGCGGTGACGACTCCCAGCCTGCCGCACAGCCGTCTGCTACACCTGCAGCATCCTCGTCTGTCCCAGTCGCCGACCAGACCCCGCCTCAAGATACTGGCGACTCCTCTACTCCTTCGGCTCCCGCGTCATCACCTTCGGCAGCTCCATCCGCGGCACCTTCATCTGGCGGTAGCAGCGGCGGCAGCGGCTACATGGCCATCGTCAACCAGTATCGCGGCATCATGGGCAAGTCTGCCCTGACCGAGAGCAGCCAGCTCCAGGCCAACGCTCAGAAAACTGCCGACGACTCTGGTGGCCAGCTCAAGCACGAGCTCAACCCTGGCTCCATGGCTCAAGTCCTCGCTCCTGGCGATGCCAGCAACTTCGAGTCCGTCTTTGTCGGCGGCTGGCTCTGCGAGGTACCTTCCTACCTGGGCTCTGACTCTAGCATTTGCAACACCATGTCTCAGGGTTGGAACCACGCCGGCCAGACCGGTCACGCCGACATTCTCTCCAGCGACAGCTACCACAACATTGGCTGCGCCCTCGGCGACGGCATCTGGGCTTGCGACCTTTCATAAGCCTCTCTTCATGAAGATATGACAATGATATCCAAAACTCATATATGACATTATGGAGCATCAACAGAGCTCAATCATTCCTCCCTGGAGCATTCACACGGTGCCTTGGATACGGACTTTTTGCCAGCTACGGCTGTCGGTGGTGGTACGGGGGATCATGGGACTACTTCATATGCACAGCACCGGCTTTCTTTTTGATGGAAGGGGAAAACCGTGTTCGCGTGCCTCTTTCTCCTGTTCTTTGGAAAACCTTCTTCATTGGGGACGATAGATCAGCTAGGTGATACTTTACATAGACGAATGTCTATTACTACATCAAGATCCAGCACTTTTCCGTTCAGCGACCCAAGAAATTCGTATTCCGACATTGTAATCAACTTGAGTTCGAGCAGGCACTCCGTCACTGATCGTATCTGCAGACTGAACTGCAATACGTGTCCCTCGCGCCTGTCACACGTCACAGCGAGGCCGTGTCTCAATTTCCTGCGCTTCCCGTCTCCCCACATTCTGAGTTCACTCTGATTGGGACATCCAATTTCGGGAGCGAAAGTCAACGTCCTTACAATTATTAATAGCTTCGTACTCAACCTCTTCGACACCTTCAACGACACGTCGACAGCCCGATCATCGGTGTACGTTCTTGATGCCCCGCTGCCGAGCAGTCCTCGCGAGGTCAAGCGCAAGGTGTTGAGTCATCATTGTGTTATTCGTATGGAAAGCCCTTCAGCCGGGCCCTAAATCCCAGAACCTCGTCCCGTGACTCCATCGTGCGCCCTGCAAATCAAATGCCAAAGGTCTTCCCAAAATTCCAAGACCGAATTGTCAAGGCTCGGGGCAGGGAGCTCGCAATCCTTCGACCATCCTGCAATCAGCCCGTTCAAGCGGATTGAAGGAGCCGGGGCTGAAGTGACTCCCACACAGAAGCCCGGGCGCGACTGGCGTGATCATCGCACAATTGTAGATGTGCGGGAGGCTGGGACCCTGCTTGTCAGCTGCCGACAACGCGTGTGGAAGTATATCAGCAAAAGCTTGCCAGGATCCATGGACTTCATCTGCAGTGCGGAATTATTCTCTTCATCGTTGCGATGGCCTCTGCCCGCGTTCCTTTTCTATCGTCAAGCCCCCAGAGCGTGAAGCGCTGAGCTCCTTCAGACCGCCCAGCTTACGTAGCCTCGGGATCCTCATTCGGGACACCTGGCGCTGAATCGCTCGACGGCTCGCAGGACCGGGTTGACCAGAATCCATACATTGTCAAGCCGGTTGACGAGGTCCGAGGCAAGACCCCCGAACTGTCACCCTGATGGTGGCCCCGTGGTCGTCTGCAGACCTTTCGGAAGCTGAGGAAGCCATAGTGTCCAGACCATTTCCCAGGCTCACAGGCAGATGATGCATGCTTCGAGAAATACCAAGATCGGTTCTCCAGCGATGACCAACTTCAATCGACCAGCACGCGACCATCTCTCAGTGTGACGAGCTTCCCCGAGGAGTGAATGCCTGATTCACCATGGTCTATCGTGTGACGAGATCTCAATTTTCTATCGCCAAGATTCGCCGAGTCGAATTTTGCTGTTGCCGGGAACTATTTTGCATTTCTTCATGTTCTCGTGCTTCTCAGTAGGATTTTGGCCGCCCGCTTGACGTTAATGTGCGTGGAGGACTTCCTGAGAGTGCGCCCGGCTTTTGAGAGGGGTTTCGGGCTTGGGGAGGGAAATTTGAGATTTGGCGAAATTTGGGTGTCATCTGGATACCTGACCAATGCCAAGTTTCATGTAGCAGTAGATACCATAGTTGTTGATGGTTGCACTTGCTTCTGGCAGATGGTCGGAAGGCACCAACAGTGCATCGAATTCGTCAAAGGCCGCCTTCTTAGTGCTGTCATTGACGGCCCCTGTCGCGTCAGTAGATTTTGGTCCGCGCCTGCCTGAGTTTTCGATGTTGAGGCTATAGACGCTGCAGTCTCTGACTGTTCCTGTCTTTTCTGATATGCCCAGAATCGCCGTCATGAAAGAGTCTTGCTCCTTTGGTGCAGTGCTCATGTACTCAACCCAGGTGGACTAATGCTCTTTTCCGCATCTCGCTCATTCTCCTCCACGGCGCCTTTAACTTGATCAGCTGGCTTCAGGTTTCTCAAGCACGGCGCAAAGAACAAGTGTCCCTTCCATGCGCCTCTCGCAGTACCAGCAGCCACAACGATCCAGAGCAAAACAACAGCGACCGCGAAAATCGTACCGAGTACGCGAAAGAAGAGACTCGGCAGCTCGATGCCCAAGTGCATCGTGCTCAATGAGTATACTCCCAATGGAAACGTGAATCCCCACCAGCCTGTGTATATTCGTTAGCCGATTCCATTTCACTATCAGTAAGGACATTTGAACACACCCATATTGAACGGAAAGTGCCTGACGCTCCAGATCGCGCTCAGCGCAAAGACGAACCATACCAACCCAAACGCCCACATGATCAAGGCAATGAACACGCCCAGCACATAGACCACATCACCCGCCGTACCGCCAGCGGCACCCAAGAACTCCGTAGCAGGAAAGACCGTCCTCGCGACTTTCCCACACTGCATGATCGCATACCCGCCCATTCCCAGTGGACCCAGCGGCAGGAAACAACTCACGATGACCTCCCTGCTCGGCAGCTTATGCAAAGCCAGCCGCTGATAGTACATGACCAACACTGTAATCGCCATCGGTGTCGCCATGCCCCAAAGGACATAGCACGTAATCAAAGTCCCCAGCGCCTTCCCGACATCCTCTTCCCTCGTCACCAACTTCGCCGCCACAGTCACACCCGTCCCAGCCGCAACAATCGTCGCCGCAATCGGCAACAGCTGTGCCGCCGTGATCCTGTCGAGACTCTGCTGGTGGCTCTGGCTCATAAGCAGGAACGGCAGCGCTAGCGTCACGCTGACCGCCACCACTGAGTCCACCATCCATGCTCCCAACGCAAGCATGATACTCCATCGACCCCAATATGGCGTACACGCGAGCGTCCACGCACTGACTATCGTTGCGAAGCCCATGGGAATAGTGCCCAGGAAGAGCGAGTTGGTCGGGTCGCGCACCATGACGGACCAGATCTCTGGATACAAAGTATACCGCAGGACTGAGATAGTGAAGGCCAGGACGAAGAGAATCGCGTTGAGGCACAAGAACAGGACAGAGAGCCAGTACAGCCAATTTTGTGCGGTATGGCTAGGAAAGGCGAGCGGAACGTTGATCAGAAGGAGCGAGACGACGCCCGTGCCCATGGTCACGGAGAACCACGAGGGCGAGAAGTTGCGCGTTATGCGCCGCCAGCCGCGGTCGTGTTTGGAGGGCAACTGCTGCGTTGAAGGGAAGGTAGTGGCGGAGCGTGTCTTGGCCGCATTCGTGGTGTTGGGAGAGCCGCTATCGGTAGATACCTGTGTAGTCTGGCTGCTGCTGATGGCGTCGTCGGTAGGAACCCTGTTGCGCGCGCCACTTCGTCCAGTAGTAGTCCACGTCAGGCTTTGGCTCGCTGGCACAGACATGGCCGGGTTATCCGCCGCGAGCGTCCTCTCGCGCTGCAGCTCCCGGTCGTCCATTACTTCTCGGCGAGCAATTTCTGCTCGGAGACGAGGACTCGCTCGAGATTAAAACCTGTTCCCTCCACTTGATTCGCTGTAGAACACTCTGTTATGTTACCCAATCACGTTTCCGTAGCCAACTTCGACGAGCGCTGACTGGCTCTATCACGCCGACTCCGCCATGTCTGCCGTTATGGAACCTCTAGTCGTATGGTCATGCGTGAGCGCCACAGAGGATGGTCCTGTTGTTCCAACAAGAAAGAACAAAAGTTAGTGTCAATTGAGAGGATTTGATGAGTATACTTTTCCGACTCCGAGGTCAGCGTCTCGTCATTCCCGCCGAACCCTTGCCTTGCCACTGGCCTTTCGCTTATTATTAGCTAATCAGTAGTAACAAGGCGTTGGGATCTGGGGAATGTATGCACACTATGCCGAGTTTGGCCACGCATTCTTTGCGATCAAATGGAACGGGAGAAGTTCGAGCAGATAGGACCAGTGTGCCAGATCTTTGCTAGCTCATGCTATCGCTATTTGTTTAAGCTACATACGTACTTCGGGCACGCACCCGCCAGAGGCAAGTGCGGCCACCCCACTCGAGTTGGGCTCGTGGGCCTTAAGTCATATCTCATTAGTTTCTCAATGCTCTTGCGAGCTGTGCTGTCTCACATCCGTCGAACCAGATTTTGGACCATGCTTATGGTCAAGCATATCAGTGAATGCTGTCGTCCTTTCGTTCTCCCACGACTTGTCTTCCGAAATTCTCCGTCAAAGCCACGACACTTCCTCCGAGTTGGTCGTTTTGTGTCTTCATCATCCTTCCCATTCCCCATCGCTGTGTCTTTCTCGAGACGCGCCTCCAGTCTCCCTCGCAAAATAGTCGTGAAACTCACGGTGCCGTCGCATTTGCCTCCGTCGCATTCTATGCAGACGAGCAAGTCTTCTCCGAACCATCCACGATTCCAGTGACAGTGCTCAGCCCGCAGTTCGGGTAGTAGAACGCTGCCAAGGCGATGATGATGTAGGCTGCGACGAGCAAGGCACCCTCCAGATAGTTGCTGCGGCCATCAATCAAAAGGAAGCCAACAATCATGGCACTGGCGAAGAGAGCAACAGTCTCGAACAGACTGAAGTACAGTGACATGTCCTGATGAATGATCCAGCCAAGCACTACCATGAAAGGGGTGATCAAGATCGCAACCTGGATAGAGCTTCCGAGGGCAATTTGGATGGCCAGATCCATCTTGTTCTTGACCGCGACCGTCACGGCAGTAACATGCTCAGCCGCATTGCCGACGAGGGGCAGAATGATGAGACCGAGGAAAGCTTGACTGATGTTGTTGCCGGAGACAATGTGGTCGATGCTACCAACCAGGAACTCTGCACAAATGGCGACGAATCCAGTGGTAACAAGTAGTAGGACGACTGACGAGGTCTTGGAGAGATGGCGTTTCCCTTCCAACGGCTCGTCTTCGACGACCTCAACATGTTGCTGTGCACTTCCGGTCTGCGGTCTGTTCGTGTGAGGAGTGTCAAGAATAGCACGATCATTGGACATGGTGGGATGAATCATATCCGGCATGGACGATGAACGTTGCAGACGACGCCGAGATGGAGACCTGGATGCTGACATTGGTCGCACGACTGGTATAGCCAACGGACGCGCCACTGCCTCGTGATGCGGGAATGCTGGTCCAACAGTGGTAGAGAAATTGCGAAAGTTGAAAGGTCGCTTCTCGTGGGACGCATCGTTGATTTCGGGTACGGCGAGCTGGACAGCTGGAACACGAAGAGAGTTATTGGCGGGCTCCTGGACGTGATCTTGAGCTGGAGCTTTCTCGTCATCGAGATCTTCCCCGGGTCCACGCTTGTTGCGTTTGTGATGCTTGCGACGCCGTCTTGAACGCTTGGTGGGCTTCTCGTTCTCGATGTCACCAGTAGCAGATTCGAAGTCACGAGCGATTGTGTGCCTAGTGGATCGACGGCGGCCAATACGCGGCTCAGCGTCGACATCCGCTTCGTCTCCACTAAGGACGAACTCATCAGTCAAGCTGCCACGAGACAACCTGTTCGTCTGAGAATTTGACAGCGACGCAAATGTAGCTGAAGTAGCATCAGTCGGTGTGCGTCGCGTCTTGGGGATTTTCTCGTGCGTGCTCTGAGCTTTCGAGCTTGGACTGGAAGTGCGTCTTCTCCGGCGGAAAGCCCTCTTGATACGTCTGGCGGTATTGTATGAGCTTCGGGATGAGTCTGAATCAGTGTCGCTTGAGCTTGAGCTAGAACTATCCGAAGAGTTGAGCATCTGAGTGAGTACTCCTGGGTGGGCTTCCTCGTCGATGATGTGCTGTGGTGTGGAAGCATACATGAAGCTGTGCGACTTCAGACTGAAGACCAGATACAGGGCATACACCAATAGAAGCACTATGCTCGTACCACGAGACACTTGCAGCACCATGCGATTGCCATTTTCTGGGTCGTCGAAGGATGCATGGAATGCTGTCGGAAGCAATAGACTGATGACGCTCAGCATCAAGAGGCAAGCACTCATTTGACTGACCGTCGAGTTGTACAGTTGTTCTCGAAAGCGGAGACCGCCGAGCAGGAAACTCATGCCCAGGATGATAAGGAGATTGCTGAGGATGGATCCCACAGCAGCAGCCTGCACAACTCTGACCTGACCATCTGCGAGAGCAATGATGAAGATGATGAGTTCAACGGCATTGCCGAAGGTGACGTTCATCAACGCACCGAGCGTATCGCCCATCCGGGAGGCGACGCTTTCTGTAGCAAAAGCTAGCAGTGAAGCCAATGGGACGATGGCAACGGCGTTGATGGCAAAGACGACGCTCTGGTCGATGACTTGCATGTGACCCCAGTCGACCAGCGCACCAAGAATGATGGCGACCGGCACGACAAGGAGGAGCCAATTGATCCAACTGGATCCAATGATGAGTTTGACATCTCGAATAAATCTTTGACCCAAGGGATCTTTGGTCGCCTTGGGAGTCGATGGCCCTAGGGAGGAAGGTTGCGTTCCATCTCCTTTCTCGACCACAGGGCTGGGTTGTCGTGCGGCATTCTGCAGGACTGCAATACCGTCTTCTGTGGTCTTGAGGTTGGCTGCATGGCCGCGAGCGCCATCGACAGCATTTTGGGAGGTTTCCTGAGAGGTGTGCGAGGATGTAGGGTGTACAGTGACCTGCGGCTTTGGACGAGGGGTGGGCGCTAGGGATGGCGAAACTGCGTTCTTAGCCCATGGATGTGGATGTCCTGACAACGGAGGCTCGTCGGCGGAGTCGACCATCGGCGTACGAGTGAGCGATTGTGAAGAGACTGACAAAAGTTGTCAGAAGTCGCAGTGGTAGACGTGCTTTCAAAGCAGTCGTTGAATAGAGAATACGTAGAACGGCCAGAAGTGTGGGATGCGGGCGGCCGAGTGCTTAAGCCTTGAACAAGCCTGGCGGAGATAACGATTGGTAGAAGCAGACTTGTCGATTGTGGCTGTTTCTGCTATCTCTCGGTAGACTGGGGCGCAGCAAATGGTAAATGCTCAAGCAAGATCAAGCCTGCTAAAGCTCGGAATACCGGGTGCTTAGTGCCTTGTATGCCTTGGAATCAGAGCAAACAAGACTTCTGCTTCTAGAAGTGACGCGTGTAAGATTCAGCGGGTTGTTCTTTCTAGCCACTTCTGTCCTTTGATATGTGGCCGTCTGCTCCACAGGCGTTGTACGCAGTATATGTGACTGCAATGATCACAAATGGATGACGAGGGGGCCTGATCATCGAGTTTGTTGGTATATGATGTGTTCGGTGATGCGTCGAGTCCGACCGTTCACAATATCTCATCATGCCAGTGAGTGGCAGGGCAGGCAACGACGAAACACGTGATTGATAAGCGGCGGATATTCCTTCCGATCGCCGCGAACTCAACCCCGCGTTTTGGCCTTTCGCGGCAGTCACGGTTGCGTTGCTCGTTCAGAGAACTGGCCACCCGGATCGCTGTGTCCCCTTTTCGCGTAGCTGTACCTGCGTGGGAAGCTTGGTCCTCGTAAAATCTTGGAAGACTTTTGCGTAGTGCACATTGATCTTAAGCTGGTCAGTATGGGTCTTCAGCACGTACTCGTCGAATTCTAATGTAAGAGCAAATACGAGTGGTGGCGATTTGTCGAACTTGACGTCAATCCATCTTGAGAGGCGTTGAAGAAATCATTGTAACGCGGCTCAGCGAGTCCAGACATAAGCTCTTGACAATGTGCCTATCTCGACGGCAGAAGCCACTGTTCTGCACTTGCAGTCTGGTTCTAGCATAACGAGAGTTTACAGCGCAAGCCATCCAAAGTCTATCACGCATTCTCGACCAGAGAGGAAAGAATCATGGTCGCAAAGGACTCCCCGACAGCCGATTCAAGAGGCCTATCTGACTACAAGGAAAAGATCCGAACATCAGCATCTCGGCCAGTCCTCTCACATCTGAACGCCGACACAAGCTGGCTGCTTTCACTCGCATATCCCCCGATATCGACTCCACCACCAGGCAGATCACGCTACAACATAGTGATTGATCCATGGTTCACTGGCGCACAATCAGATGTTGCGAAGTGGTTCTCAACACAGTACCACGCCGTCAAGTCCGACATCCAGTCTATAGCAGCACTCAACCAGATCATCGCTGAAGCCGAGGCCACACTACTACCAGAGACTCACAAAGCCAATAGCGAACCGCCACTGTCCTACATCGACGCCGTCGTAATCTCCCACGAGTTCACCGACCACTGCCACAGAGCCACCCTGCTCGAACTTCCCAGATCAACACCAATATACTCCACCAGCAAGGCCGTCGACATAATCAAATCCTGGAACCACTTCACCACTGTCATCAACATCCCCTCCCTAAGCAAGACCACCGACTGGCGGACCACCGCCATCGCTCCTCTGCCCTCCTGGCTCGGCATCAGCCGCCTGATCACGGAAGGGAACAGCCTGTACTACCACTCCGCCGTCATCATCTGCATACCCAACACTCAAGAGGATGCACCTGACAGGGCAGAAAACGCCGCGGAAGCAATAATCTACACCCCTCACGGCGTCGAGCACGGCACCTTCTCCATCTTCAGTAAGGCCAAGCCCCCGATCAGCACACTCGCGCTCTTGCACGGCCTGCACGACGTCAGCATTACACTGACCAAACAGCTGAACCTCGGCGCGCACAACGCCTTCAAGGCACAAAAGCTCCTCAAGCCCAAATACTGGGTCGGCACGCACGATGAGGTCAAGAAAGGGCTGGGACTGATCGGGCCGTTGTTGAGACGGAAGGTGTGGACGCTCGAAGACGCTATGGAGAAGGCCCGGAAGGAAGACCGGAGGAAATCGCTTTCTGATGGGCCAATAGTAAAGGAAAAAGTAGAAGAGGTGGAACAAGAAGAGCAAGTGCCGTACGTGACGTGTGGGAACGGCGAGACATTGGTGCTAGCTTAGGTCAGCTTTGTCGGTTTGGCCGATGAACTGCTGTCATAGAGGAAATTAGCTTGTAGAGAAGCATTTTCCGTCACCAACACGCCTGTGTTGCTGGATAATCTCAAAGAAGGGGTATCTATTCCCTACCTAACCCATGCATGTATTTCCTCTCCCTAGAGTATGTTTGCGTCTCGTTCCCCGGAGCATTGCTTTCTCGACCACAACTTACCGTCTCAGCCATCATTCTTCGTGTCACGCTTGTTCCAGTCACTGCTTTTGGCCTTTAATCGCGGCAGAGCTGCAAAAGTCCGTCTCAAACGCCTTCCGGCTCTCTTGTAGAACCACTCTCTACCAGCGCTGTCGCTGAGGACTTCACTTTTCTCGTCATCGAGCGTACTGCTTTCGTCGTTGTCGTCATCATCATGATCATCATTCTATGACCACCGATCCCTACTATCCTGGTCGCCCACTACACGTCTGGCGGTATTCCTTCTTGCGATGGTGACTTCCACAGGCTTGGTTGCGGTCGTCCCGTTCGATCCCGTGCCGTTGGTGTGGGTCGAGGATGCCGAGGACGAGGATTGCTGGTGTTGGCCATGGCTACTGTGCTGTCCCGCAGCACCACCACCAGCTCTCGAAGCAGCGACGCTGGCTGCAGCAGCACCTCTTGCTTCTCGCCTTCTTTCGCGTGCCTCACTCACTGGCGTCAGCGTGACAGGCGTGCTCGACCCGCTGTCCCTACTTGCATTGATCAAAGAGTCACGCGTCGACTGCCGACTAAGTCGGCTCGGCGCACCTATCGTGCTGTTCTGCCGGGGCAGCCGAGGCTTGTTGACCGTCATCTCTGACGCGACACCCGACGTCTGTGCTCGTTGCAGCACAGGCATGTTGCTGCCGACGCCATAGGCTGGCGAGCCGTCGCGGATGTAGCTTGCTGCGCTGCCGTCACGGCTGACAGGGCGTACGCCGCTTGCGCCGCTGAGATACGAGACACCGTTCTGCCTCCGGCGGGGTGTAGAGATCGCGGTTGGTGGCGGCTGGTCATAGAAGGTGCTCATTGAGGCGCGCTCCGCACGTCCCAGCTGTGGTGAAGTAGGCATGGACATCTGCCTTTCAAGCAAGTGCGGTGGTGTGGCTCCGGAACTGGTTCGTCGCATCAGTCCTGGATGTTTGCGGCCAGGTGCGCTGGCTTGGTTGTTACTGCCAGCATGCCCGCTGTGAATAGAAGCCGTGTCGTTGTCTTCCCAGCTCCGCAAGAGCTCGCCTGCCATGCTGCGGACAAGTATGGCTGGGTCGGAGTATTGGAGTTGTTCGATCAGATCGTACAGACCGCATTGGTCTAGGATGGAGATACCGTCGATCGAGGCGTCGCAAACACTGCCGATGATTCGGAGCAAGTTGAGACGGATTGCAGGCTTGTTGTGACTCATCTTCTGCTGTATTATGTTCCAGAGCTGCTGACTTTGGGCCACAGACGCTGCAAGGGCTGGTGACAGTCGAAGCAACTTCTGTAGGGGTTCAAGGAGATTTTCGAACGAGGTTGACTTGCTGCTCGTTAATGAGGTGATAATTGCGGTCGTGAACTTCTGGTTCTCCAGAAGATGATCTTCCACCTTCGATGTCTCCTCCTGCAACCAGGCGAAGATGGCGTCGAGTGCCGTCACTTGCCAGTAGGGGTCCGAAAGTAGCGATATGTAGAACACCAGACCTTTATTCTGCCAGAGCTCTCTTCGTGCAGCTCTTGTGGAATGAGCCATATCACACAGTATCGGCAGGGCAAATTCTTTGACAGGAGTCTTGTCTTGCTTTACGATCCTCATGAGGACAGGTATGATACCTGCTAGTGCTGCATCCTCTTGCCTGCCCTTAGAAAGACGACACAGGTTGTAGACCGTGCTTAGGATCTGATTCGACATTTCGCGTGCATGAGGCCCATCAACACCATTAGTGAGCAGGTCGGTGAGGACGTCGATCGCATTTGAATTATGGAGAGCTTCCAGAGTGGTGGACAGCATCGAGAGGTTCTTGGTGAATTTTAGCATGGTGATCTGGTGCGTCGGCGACATCCGCTTGATGGCTTTCATAACCCGGTACAAGATTGTCCGCTTCGCCACAAGCTCTTTGACATAATTCTCTGCCTGAGAGAAGATGAAGAAAATACTTGCGATGCGCCCTTCGCACAGCTCAGCGAGCTCCTGTTGTTCGCCTGACTCAGAGTGATCGCTCAGAACTCGGGTGAGGATGAGTGACAACGGTTCGAGAACAGAATTCCTCGAAAGAATCCGGCAGAAGTCGTTCCGTGGCGTGGAGCTTGTAGCTCAAAGACACTCCATATGCCATTAACGCCTATCAGTACGAGCTCTCGATCGTCGTCGTAGTCGTCTTCGAGGAAGTCAACCAGCACAGTCAAACCACCGGCGCTGACGAACATCTGAAGGATCAGAGTCGACGTTTGATACATCTGGCGAACAAAAGCGGCAGCTTCCAGGCGGATCTCTTTAGGAAATTTGTTCGAAGCGAACTTGTTGATCTTCGGAATACCGCCAACGAAACAAACATTCTCCTGCACTTCTTCGTCGTTGTGTATTATGGCGTTGATGATCTTAAGCAGATTCAACACGACGTCTAATCGCTTGCAGTCTTCGAGGATCTCAAGCATCGGCAAAACGCCGTGAGCGCTAATGATTATACTTTTCGTCTCCGAGAAGAGACTAAAGCAGTTCATCAGCTCTTCAGAGATGTGCAGGAGCGCATCATCATCCTGTGAGACTTTGAGCTGGCCGACCAACATCTCAACATCAGCTCGCAGACGTGCTTGCTTGTCACGCGCGATGTTCGATTCGAGATCAACCTCGGGCAGTCCTTCTTCCAGCTCAGCAAAGGGATCATCTTCATCTGATTCTTCGTCGTCTGGTAGCCAGGACAGATTCGAAATTTTCGAAGACAGCATAAGCTCATTCGACTCTCCACTATCTGACCGCTTTGCGACAGCGCTGGGCTGGGAGAACACGTCGGAGAAGTCCTCATCATCCTCGTTCTCAGCATATCGCTGGATCTCGATTGACGAGCGGGTCCTTCGCATGGAGATGCGCCCTCGTGGCGCTGGTGGCCGTTTGAGGCTGCCACCGGGCTTCACAGGAGGCTTCATACTTTGCATAAGGTCGGTCACTGTTGGCGACTCCAGTATCTTGGACGGACCATCGTCATTCAGCTTCATTCGGCTCAACTTCTTGTCAAGTGACCCTTCATTGGCTTCAATCAGATCAGAGAAGTCTTCTACCGAGTTCTCGCGGAACAATCTCGTTGGCTGCAGCTCTACTGCTGGCTTCGCAGGGGTCGCTTTGCTTTTAGCCAATTCTGTAGCTTGTCTGGTTGATGGAAGTGAGACTTTTCGAGCGTCGCCGTGGTATTTGCTTTGCTTCTGGACTTGGGAACTTCTGACTTGTGCCTAGCGTGTCCTCTGGCTGGCGTCTTCGTTGGAGATGCTGGACGCCGAGCCGTGGATGCAGGCGGCGCCATCGATTGAGAGCTAGGTTTACTCTTGACAGCTCGTAGCGTGCTATCTTTGTCCTCGGCGTCGTTGTCCCTACCCACTGATGAGACTCCTGCACCTGGAGTAGTCATCTCTGTCCGTGTCTGGGTGCCCGGTTGATCCTTTTGACGCAATTGTGGGAACTTGAGGGGATTTGAGGTGATTGCCGTAGGAAAGTCGTTATCCCAGACATCATCGTTCGAGTCCTCAAGTGCTCGGAACCTATCCGCAGGCGTCCTTGTTCCGTTGCCTTGACCCTTTGTGGCGGTCTTTGATGGCATCGGAAGAGGACTACCTGCTGAGGCACGCGAGTTTTTCCGGTGCAGGCCGCCTTCCGGAGAATCTTTCAGAGCCTCATTCCACTCCTGGACGCTTTTGACCGCTTCCGTGTAGTCTGTGACGTTCTTCGAGACGACAGATTCAGCCTTTTTGGCACTCATGATGAATGGATGCTTCAACAATTTCCTAGCGGTCACTCGCAGGTTAGGGTCCTTCTGGAAGCACTGCATGAGGAAGTCTATGACTAGTGGCGAGGCACCTTGTGGCAGAGGCGGATGATCGTCGTTGACAATGCGAAAGAGAGCTGGCATGGCCTGTAGTTGATGATATGGCGGGCGACCGTCGAGCAGCTCAATAACTGTACAGCCAACGCTCCATATGTCGGACTTTGTAGTCGCTCCTGCTAGCTCAATGACCTCTGGTGCCATCCAGTATGGCGTGCCGACAACGCTGGACTCGTTAAGTCCCGCGGTTGTGCTTGCAACGCCAAAGTCAGCCAACTTGACTAGGCCTTGCTTTGTAGTCAAGATGTTGGCTCCCTTGATGTCTCGGTGCATGACACCTTGCTCGTGAAGATAGACGAGACCTTGTAGCACCTGAGCCATATACACAGCGACAAGGTTCTCGGGAAAGCGGCCAAAGTTCTTAGTGATGGAATTGAGGGACCCATTCTCACAGTACTCGAGTATGATGTTCAGTGTATCCGGTGTCTTGACCGAGCCATGGTACTTTACAATGTTCGCGTGGTCGAGGTTCTTCAACACGTCGATCTCGAGCATGATCATGCGAAGCTCGCTTTTGGGCAGATCAGCCAGCTTGATCTGTTTGATTGCAACTGTTTCTCCCGTGCTCCAGTTCAGTGCACGGTATACCGAGCCGAAAGCGCCTTTGCCGATACAGTCCCCCAACTGATAATCTTTCAGCTCCGTCATGTTGGTTGCTTGATCCTCTTTCCTCTTCGTCGGACTGCCTGGTGTTTTGGCTGGCTTGGGCTGGGCTTCGTTCGAGGCATCTTGGGCAGGAATCGTACGACCTGGCATAGCTCGAGGACTCAAGGAGGGTGACGTCGCTGAGTCTGACCGCAGTTCATCATCGGGCACTCGTCAGAGGCGCCAGAACTGCTCGCATCCGGTCAGCAATCGACCTTGGCTGGATGTTGATGTCTTGTTGATGTGCCCGACTGGCGGGGTAAATGGGGCGAGTTTCAGGATATAGCCTGACAGGTTCGCATTTTCTTGACTTCACGTGGTCATGCACAGTCGTCAGTCGTAAGTTCGAGCAGATCGTGTGCTCGTGCGGCTCACGCCTGCGGTGGAAAGCATGATGTCGAGGTCTCAGCCGGGCTTGCTGCCAAGAGGTGCGGCTATAAATTGGGTGGCCGCCGCAACAAACTTTCTTGACGCGTCGATCGTCACTTCTATCTACCCATCCTTCCCATCACTTACAGGGCACCCCGTACTACAAAGTGATTCTCGTATCTGGCCTCGCGTTGATGGCAGTGTGAGTCGGTAATCGATCCGTCATAACATCCCTCGACTAGTTCCATTGCTACATGAGTGTCTATGGCCGCGGTCAACAGGTGACTGGCCGTCCACATACGCGCCACTTATGTGATTCCGAAGCACTAATACTGCCAGAGGGCTTTGTAGCTATGCTGAATCGAGTGACTGCTCAAACAGCTCCTTGATGACTCTAGGGCTCGCCGGTCGGCAACCTCGAAAAATACGGATGTTCGGGCCAGGAACAGGGGCCGGGCATGCTTGTGCTCTGACGGGTCTTTCAGAAAGCAGAGCGGGCGCGCTGAGATGGGAGGAGACATGCATTCGAAGATGCATAAGTGCGTTCGAACTCGATGCCTGATGTCGCTGGGTCGTCGTAGGATAGGGAGGTTACGATGCAAACATCGGTAGCAATGACCACCGAGTCTCCGGATGCACGTTCTAGTCAGGCCGGGGAATACAATATCTCTGGCGAATACTCGACTGCTCTAATGCGGACTACCTTCTCAGGACCATAATAGCGACAGCAATGCTGTAGGCAGGTACAAACAGAACAATCCGAATCATGCTCAACAGGACTGTGATCTTAGGCGGGTATTTGTGCACAGTCGACTTTGTCAAGTCACCGCAAAGCCCTAATGGCACGATGGCTACACAGCTCATTCAACAGTGAATTCTGCAATTCACAATTACTTCCGAAATCTGCCGTCCTAGGAAGTTTCGCCTCAATTCTTCAATCGATCCACCACTTCTCACCAACATTTGCTCTGCACGACTTTATCGCTTTAGTCCAAGGCCTTGATGCCGTCTGCAGAGCCCGATTTGTGAGTTGATTCAGCATCACTAGCACTTGTCCACGCCATCGCTAAGTCTCGTACAGTCCACTACCTCTAGGACCAAGCCGCACTCATGCCTCGCGATAACCTCATTTATCCAACAGCTAGTGGGGACTACTTCTGCATCCCGTGCGATCGATTCTTCGTCAGTCAAGCCGCTGCCGCCGCACATTGCGCAAATGCGGCCGCTCACAGAGGAGAGTGGTGTCAGAAGTGCGAATGGCTCTTCGTCGATGATCATGCCCTCACCCAACATCAGGAGGACTCCAGTCGCCATGCCGTCTGCCACTTGTGCCCTCTCGACTTGGATTCGGATACAGATTTGAGCGCACATCAGACAGCTGTACACTTCCTGTGCCAGGACTGTGGAATCGAGTCGCCCAGCGCCTGGCACCTTCAGTTCGTGAGTTGACATTGGATACTTGGAGATGCGAAGTCACTGACCATTTCGAAAGCATATGGACTATCTGCACCCGAATCGCGATGTCAGTGTCAATCAAGCTCATAACAACCGAAGGTACATCGACAGCTCTGGGGAGGACTCTGCGTCTGACACGAGCACTCAGAATGGGGATTTTGAATGTTACGGCTGTACGGCTGGCTTTGACGACACGATTTCAGTCATGAAGCACTTGGAGAGCGGCGCTTGTGCCAGCGGCGTCACGGGCCCTGAAATCGAGAAGTGGGCTTACGGCTATTCCAAGAAACACAAGCTCCAGTACGACAACCGCAAAGACGAACACTGGCGCTTCAGATGTCCAATTTGTCGCTCCGAGTCAGTTTTCCGCTTCTTCAGTGCTTGGATGGCCCACAACCTCGCCTGTCACCGCAACAAGAGCCATCACAAAGTCGACTGGATCTTGGAGCATCTCCGATCAAAGGTCGAAGAGCTCAATAACTGAACTTCATGACGGCTAGATTGCTCCACTTGAGCTGTCCGAAGAAGAGGGAAGGGATTGAAGATTGCTGACTTCGACGCAGTGAGCAATTGCAAGGAAAGTGGCCCCGAAGGTACAGAACGAAGCGCTTTTGTCTATGCATTGATGTATGAGGCGTTGCAAAGCTGAAGGGCTGGCGGCGGATAGAGCAGTGAGGTGCCCAGCACCTCAAATCAAAGAGAGTTGACGTCGCAAAGAGGAGCCCACAACATGATGAGACGATGAAGTAGAGTCGGCTAGAGTCAGTCAACGCATATCACAGCGAATTCGACAGCCGCTCTCAGCACGCAACTGTGTCGTGTTGTCGAGCCTGACTCTTGGTTATCGAACAGTCGGGTACTTCGTATGATGAATCTGTACCTCTGCTTCCGCTTCAAGCCTCGCCCGACTAAAATTGTGCTGCCTGAATCCTACACGACATGATAGGCGCCCAGAAGCGGCATCTCCACCATTTTACGCCTTTTTCTCGCCTCTTGCGCCTGGATTTGGTGTAGCGTGGAGGCTTGGATACAGGTACGCTCTCAAACTTTCGTCATATAGAAGACCTCGATGCCTTCGAGCGAGTCTCTTGCTGCACAATTGCAATAAATATATTGATGAATACACACTTGGAATCTGACAGTAAGCATTATCTCGCACAAATTCGGCACAGCCAAACTCGAGCAAGTCGCCGGGCGAACATGTCGAGCGACGACTTAAAGAACACCGCTGCCGTGTGGGGTGGCGACGAGAGCAGCTCTATCAGACGAAGATCATCTTCGCCAGCATCACGCCCGCAGCAACCCAGCTCAATAGACGATGCGACGCCCTCAGAAGCGCCACCATCATACACACCCAACAACACCACCAGTCCCAGACCCATAGCATCCTCCTCGCGCCAAATCCGCCCACCACTCAACCCGCTCCACGAACTCTCGCGTGTCGCAAATATACCCTTTCAGCACTACTCCATTCCCGCATCCAAACAATCGCCTGACGGCACCACCATCACTACAACCCACGACCAATTCCTTACCCGCCCAGACTCCCTCGCCACCCTCCTAACCCAACAAGCCGCTCTCCCACCCAAACCGACCCTACGCATAACCGGCACTCACAAAGCCGCACACACCGGCGACCTCACCACAGACTTCGACCTAACTTTCTCCCTCCTCACCCTCCTCGACCTCCAAACCACTCCCACCGGCGACCCAACTGGCTCCCGCCTCCGCTTCACCACCCCACCCCCACGACAAGCCTCCTCCCAACTTTTCAACAACCCCAAACGCTCCTCTCAAACCCAACAAGACACCGAAGTGAAACAGTGGGCTCGCCATTTCTGCACAAATTCCGCCTCGGAGAATCGCTCCTTCACCTTGACCCGCATCATCCTGGACTTCCACCCGACCATCACGCGCCTACTCGAAGGCCACATCCGCACCCTCCTCGCCTCGCTCAAATACCGCGGCAAAGTCGACGTCTCATTCCCCGTCGAGAACTCCACCGTCACGGTCCATAGGCAGCCGGGCAATTGGTTCGTGAGCATGTTGCGCCTGTACCCGGAGAAGAAGTATGAGGTTGCGGAGGCGGTCTGGGATGTTGGTGACTCTACTTCGGATGGAGGAGATGATGGAAGCCAAGGGAAGAGGGAGGCGGAGAGATGGTGGCGGGCTTGGGAGGGCGTGGTGAGGAATGCGGTCCTAAAGAAGGAGAAGGGCAAGATTGGGGTGGAGGACTGGATTGGGTGGAAGATGGGCGGAGATGCGCCTGCGAGGGTGATGGAGTGGGGTGGTGATGGGATGAGTGAGTATTGGGAGCGATGAGGGATGACTTGAGCCTCGGAGAATTGGTTTGAACAGAATACAGTAATTTGGTCAAGAAACTGTCTGGTTGACAAACCTGGCTTCACTGTCCTGAGGAGGACTCCGTAACATTAGTATTAGCGTCAGCCAGCGACGCTCTCCTTCAGCCCAGCGCCTTCGCTAATAATACAGCACTCAGTCATGATATCATTCTTCATCTTCTGTGCTCTTCCCCTTTCGTCTCCGCTTCCTGCTCCTAAGTCCAGCAACCGGCTCCATCCACAGCGTGATCTTCGCACCTTTGTCTTTGGCGGGCTGCAGGATCTCATCCAACCGCTCCGGATCAATGGACCCACTTTTGGGTTCTCTGAAGTCAACTGGGAATATGGTCTCAACTGGACTCTGAGCTTCCTCATCAATACTGTTTTGGCGAGCTTTCCGTGTCCTCCTTTGCTGTGTACTCTGCGAGGTGGCGGCTTCTATCATTCTCTGCATCTCCTCTCCGGAGGTGCGCCCGTGACCAGTGTAGAACAAAAGCCTTCTGTCCCCTTCATTGACGTTCTCAGTTAGCCAGGCGAGCGCAGACATGATGTTCTTCCGAGTGGGCTGAGCCGCGGAGCTCTGCAGATCCTCCGTCAAACGCCAAATCTCTCCGATTTCGTAGCCACATTCAGTCTGCAGAAAGTGGTACACGATCTCCGCTCTTCTAGAGCGACCCTCGAGTTGACCCTTTTGGTTGAAGTAGTCAACGCCGATCACGACAGCACGATGGTTTCCTGGCCGCGGAAGGGTCAAGCGGTGTTCGTGTGGCCTAGCTGATGTCGCCGACTGATTACCAACGCTTTCTGGGTTGCTAGCGCGGGGCAAATCTGGTGGATGCATCATTCTCGAGTTCTCGGACTCCAGGGAGATGACCGGACTTCGGGTAGTAGCCGATGAGAACGGGGAGGGATAAGCGGATGAGCCTCGCATGTGAGACGCCGCAGGCTGGGGCTCGGAGTCCATAGAGTGCGCCTGAACGTTGGCTGGGAGCTGGTGGACAGGCAGTGATGGACTGGCTTCTTCTTGTTGGTACACGCCTACAGGTCCATATCCATCGACGTGGCTTTGTGATGTAAGCTGTCCATACCCGTGATTCAAGGGCCAGAAGCTTTGTTGTATCTGCTGCTGTCGCAAAGCTTCCCAACCCGGATAGTACGGTGCCTGCGCATACGTATTGCTAGCAACGGCGTTGGCCGGGTACAGGTCTCCGTAGAGGCCTCCCTGTTGGCCCAAATCGTATGGCCTGGTTTGTCCACTTCCATGTGCATGTCGGCGGTGCATTTCAAGGAGTCTAAAATTCGGGAAGCATTTACCGCACTGCGAACAAGTGTCGATTCGACCGGTTGTGGTATTGCAATATTCGCAATGCGGCCGGGCGGGCTCCATGGACGGTGGTGCTGTATCCGGGTTTGCCATCGGGACGTCGTCGAACCCAAGCTCATATGCTGCTGCGCGAGCTGAACATGGAAAGGATGGCACCAACGGCCATTCGGTATCACTGAAGAGATACGATGACTCTATCGGTCTGTAAGTGCATGTGTACATAGTACATGCATACAATCAACCGAATACAGAGACTGGAACGCAAAGCAATACAACAATGACTGAGATGGGGGTAAGGCAATGTTGGTCGAAGCATTTCGAAACTTCTATACCTTGTGCGAGTAATTCCTTCCTACCTCACCTCACTTACCATCCCACCACTACTGTTAGGACCAAGATCGTGCCTGCAGCATGAAATCACAACCTCGTTTATTCCACGTGAAGGTGCATTTGACACGAACACAAGTGTCCAATCCACGGCATCTGCTAGAGAATTTTCGTCAGAAAGGAGTGTGCTTCAACCCTGCACAGCTAGACCAGTGCTCCACGCGGAGATGCATGGTCCATCGAGCTGTGGCTGGTGCGAAGCATGAGCACCAGCCACAGGTTGTCGAGAACACAAGCTGGACGTCAACGCTCTGACATCAATTTGGCTGATGTGTTGCGTATCGTTGAGAGGTGTGTAAGGAGAACGGTTGGTTGTTGTCAGAAGAAAATTCGAGAATGTCTGTGGCGTGAGTTCACGGACCGGGACAAAAGCGATCCCACTATGCCCAGGCGGGAAAGTCCAGTCACGAATTGAGACGCAGGCATGCCCAATTGGTGCTCTGCCCGTGTGAATAAGCTAGCGGCCTTGCCGAACTACAGGGGCCACTCAGCACGGCAAGGATGAGCCCTCAGTTTCGCACCGCCACGATCGAAGCAGCAGTACCAATCACCCATTCCAACGCAGCTCGAACGGTTGTGGAGTGTCACCTGCGAAATGTCCCTTTCAACGTCCTGTTCGTCGGTTCCTGCATAAAGGCTGTCTATAGTCTCGGATGGTTATGTGAGGTTTGCAAATCATGGACACGGCTCGCGGGCTTCCGCGGCCTGCTCAAGGTCTTAGGATTTGGAGCCATACATCGGAACCATTGTGCCTCACCCTGTGTCAGCGGTGTGTAGAAATGGCCGCTTGCGTCAAGCTGCCAGTCTCGCTGAAGGGAATGCCCACCATCAGTCACCACACCGACACGGTCCCGCCTCGCATGCGGTGATCGCCAGTGGCCGAAATTCGGTTACGTGTCATTCACCAGATCTTCTAGAAGCGCATTGGACTCTGCCAATGCTCTCCAACAGCCTTAGCGCCATACCTGCGCGCGGGCATAGAGTGCTGACAGGCGTTAAAATGCAATGCCCGCATGTTGGAGAAGGGAATTAACAGACGTTAGACTGCAGTTCCTTCACGATGGTTTCAAGATGCTAGCAGCTGTCAAACTGCAATGCCCGCGCACTGGCTTACAAAATGATGCCAACAGACGTCAACAGGTGCGTCTCTACCATGTCTGCCACGTGGTAGTTGCGACATCCTCCACGGTCCGAGTCTGGAGAAGACTTTAGCCCTCCAAACGCCCGAGAATAGTACCGAAACACGGCCTGATATGCACGCTTGCATGATCCCCGGCACATGCCGCGACCAAAGCAGAAGGTACACTATAAGCGAAGACTCTCTCTGTATCATTGTGCGTGTGCATTCGCTTGAACCAAATTGTCGGGAGAGCGCTCTCCATGGAAGGCATTCAAGCGAGAATGCTTTACGTACTTGGCTGCGCAAGTGCATGGTGAGTTCTCGTATTCAGATGATTCGGACACACCACGGAGTCTCGGAGCTGAAAGCAGAGAACCGCAACATGAACTGCTGATGTTACCACTTTGAAGTTCCCGTTCAAGCATTCAGCACAGCCGTCGTCTCGCATGAACGGAGGCCTCAACAGTCATACCCTGCGGACTCTGTGATATTGTGTCGACACCAGTACTCCAGACTAGTGAGAAGAGCGCTCCGAAAAGGAGCGCCCCAACGCCAACCCATACGAGTCTCAACGTCCAAGTAATGAACCGTCGGCAAAATTCCAGTTGTAGCACTCAACACAATCCTCATCAATCACACATGGCGGCGTCGAATTATACTTCTCCAGCACCTCCGTGATCACCGTATTGATCCGATGATTCGCAATACTTAACGACCAGCCCAAATCCATGACCGTGTTATACTGACACACCTTTCCCGTGAAACACTGACTCTCAAAGGCATAGCCTGCAAGGCCGCACGACGAACTCCATCCACTGCATGCGCCCATGTAGATCGGATCTGCCGTATTGCCGATATGGTAGATCGGTGACTTTGTCTTCTCAAGCAATGCGAGACGTTTCGTGGGAAGTCGCTCGGGTGGTGCTTCAAACGTCACCACGGGAAAATCAAAGGTATGTCCCATCAACGACGCGACCGCGCCTCCCAACGAATGCCCAACCAGCCAAATATCCGACCCTGGGAACATATGCGTGATATTGAACATCACTCCTAGCGCAGTAGCATAGTACCGATCCTCCTGAGCCAGCTCCTTGACCAAACACGTCGAATTGCACTGATAAGTCCCCGTTGAACACTCACACACCGGCGCATAGGGATATGGATCAGGGCGTTGCGCGCCACAACAGCAGCTGAAAAGGATATTATCGTTCACGCGATCTTGATATCGCCATTTCTCGCGTGGATCGACGGTCGTGCCCTTGAACGCTACGATGACGGTCTTGTTCCAGCGGTCGCTGAACAGATGGCCTCGGAGTCCTTCGCCCTCCCAGCCGAAGCTTGAGGAATAGTTGAACTTGAGGGTTGTATTCAGCCAGTCTGGTTGGGATGGATTCATGACATATGCGTCTGAGGTCATCTTGGCGAGGTTGATGACTGTTGCTCGGTCGGTCACATCTGGCCCCATGGGTGCCATCGATGCTCCAGCTACCTCATGGAGGCCATGTGAGTCGCGCTTGATGGCGAACGGCAGAGGATGTATCGCATTGCCGGCCTGAACGAGCGCTTCGTTGATGGACCCGAATTGAGCTGGTGCAGAGATGTCCTGTAGATCGTGGCTGAAAGAATATCGATAAGTGAACTCATTCCACAGTCCAGTCTCGTCATTCTGGACTTCTTGGGTTGCGGCGGTGTCCTTCAAGGAGATGAATGGTTGGTCTTCTGTGAGCCGCCATGACGTGCAGTATACTCCAGACAGAAATGATACCAACAGAAAGATTGCAGCCAGTTTGACTACAGACCAACACTTGCGTAACGCTAACATCGCTGGCGCTACTTTACCGGCCCACTCCAATAGACAAGCGAACCGAAGTGATGGTGTTCAAGCCCGTTTTCGCACCAGAACAAACAGCTCCATGAAGTCTGCCTCGTTTAGGCAGCACTTTTCAAGACGATGATCCTGATCGGCTACCTGCGCCGGACAGCGCCCAAAGACTTCGACCTCAGCACATACTCACCCAAGGCTGATCGCACGATATTGATATAGCGTCAGCAGAATGCAAGCATCAGAACCTTTCACGCCGTGTTGTTGATGGCATACTAGCTTGAGGTCGGGAATCTCGAACGTCAGCACTTGGGCCTCTTGCTAGGCTTGGCAAACTCTCCCGCTTCATCTCCCTAGGTAGGCCTGCAGGCTGATCTCATGAACGCACGTAGTCTACATGCATTCAGCAATACTTTGAAAAGACTTTGTTATCGCGAACATGAGTCGACGGGGCAAACATATGACTTTGTTGATATACACCTATACACTTTCTCTGGCCACGCCACCAACTGGCTCGAATCCAGTACCAACGGTGATATGAGTGTTACTCCGCCGCTAATGCATCAAATCTGTCCATGATGCGCTGCTTGACGCTCGCTCGACAATAATATGGAGAAGAAAAGTCATAAGTCGTGCCGGCCCAAAGTCCTTCCTTGCCATCAAGCACTCTCAACAACAACGTTCATACTAACCCCCGGCTTGTGGCCCCGATGCCCCTCGACCATCAAGGGACTCATCGCCCGGGCCCGTGCATTGTCCACCAGATCCCACCTCGCCTTCTCCTCATCTCCCTGACTGTCGCGATACTGCTTCACCGCCTCCTCAGTCGATCCAGCTTTCTGCTCACGTGTCTCGGATTCTGCTCGTCGCCGCGCCCTGGCCCGTGCTTTTGCAGCTTCGACGATTGCAGCTTTCTGGGCGCGCTCTCGCTCGGCTTTCTCAACTGGGTTTTCGAGAACATATTCGGGAGTGCTTGGGTTTGAGTTCAGCGGCCCTTTGCTTCGTTCAAGGTTGCGATCGAAGGAGGAGGTGGAGTCGTTCTTGGTGTGGAATGATACCGAGGGCGGCATGACAGCGTCACCCATCACCAGACCCAGACCGGCAGGTGGCGGGGCGGCGCGCGGCGGTGCTATCGCCTGATGGTCCGCAGCATATCGGTGCTCGGTTTGTTGCTGCTGTTCCTTCTCCTTACTCTTCGCCTCCTCCTCCTGCCTTCTGGCTTCGAGTTTCGGTGTCGCCACGTTCACACGTTTACTCTGCTTCCGAGCCAGGCTGACCGTCCTCGCCACCGAGACTTCAGCAGCAGGTTTGGCCTGAACGACGGTGAGAGCTTCTTTGAGCTGTGGCGACTTCTTTGCCTTTTGAGCTTCCGCTATTTTTGGAGATGGCTTGTACGAGAATTGTTCAAACATAGGCGACTTCGGGCTGGGTAGAGTCTGAGTCCGCACAGGTCTAGTCGGCCTATCAGCGTTTGGTGTGCCTTGCGTAGCCCAGTCACTGCGCCTGGCGGCGACATCAGAGGCGACGAAAGCGCGCTATCTGTTACCGATCTGACTGCTCTCGTAGGCCTGACGCCAACCTGCTCAACTTTCGCGATGGTGCTCTTGGCTGCGAATTTCGAGATGGGAATAAACTTCGCATCCTTCTCTGGCACCGGAGGAGGCTTCTCCTTTAGAGTTGCTCTGTTTGGATTGTGTTTGCCGGGTCCAGGAGATTGTGGGATCGTTGGCGACTCCTCAATTGGTCTGTCATGTTTCCTAACGCGGCTTAGGAGAGAGGTCTTCGAGACTTGGCTACCGCTACTAGGCGATGGCTGAGACGACTGTGAGTAGACCGAAGTTGCACTCAATGGAGTAAGCTGTGATCCTATCTGAGGTGATGCTGTCTTGAATTTCTCGACAAGCACATCTGAGGACGCAGGCAACGGCTTGCGCTTCAGATCCAGACTGTGCTCTTCGCGGGCCTTCTGCACAGCTGTAGCCTGCCTTCGTGACGTAGTCTCTGCGACAGCCTTGGTTGGAAGCGGCGAAGGTGCTCTCGCATTCCTTTCTGGCTTGTCCGCCAGGAGTTGATCACCCAGCGAAGATGTCCTGCCACTCTCAGCTGCGGGCACAATTTTAGTAGCCGTCTTGTCTTTCGATGAAGGCGTTGGCCGCATGTTCGGCATCCCAGGATCTGGAGGGAGAAGCTTCGTGCTCAGACTGGGCTGTTCTGTGTGAGATGTTGTCCGTTTCGGGAACCCACTTTGTGTCGGTTGTGCACCCGCTTCAGAACCCCCGCCTCCCTTCTTGACCTCAGTACCGCTTCGTGGACCCGTGGGAGCAGACATGGCTTCTACTGCAGCGATCGTCTCGTCGAAGATTGCCGTACTGACTGAGAAGCGACCCTCATTCACATTTGGAGTCGGGATTTGAGGAACACCATTGAGCAACTTCTCCCTCTTTTCCTGCACCTCCTGTTGCACACGTAGCTCTATCTCACGCAGCTTTTCTGCCTCGATACGCATTTGGTTGTCTTCCTGAGGCGTCTTGCCTCGCACGATCGATGCAACAGACGACTGACCGCGCTTGTGTGTCATCGAATGCTGCAAATGTGATGGCCGACCTGCCGCGGTTAATTTGGATCGTGTCCGCGCGAGCGAGACTTGAACGGAATCAGGTCTTGTCATCTCAAAAAGGTCATTTTTCTCGAGACCGTTCGAGTCACGGTAGGATTTTATGTCGAAAAAGATTTCCTCCATCTCTGCAGTGTTGGCAGAAGAAGTCGACGACTCTTTCGAGTGCTTTGTGGACCATGGACCTCGATCTGTCTGCGTTGTTGAAGCTGTGTGCTCTTCTGGGCTCGAAACCGCAGCCGAGGCAGGCGCATCCGTATTCGTGACTCCTCTTCGTTGCTGGGCCGGGCAAGTACTACCTGGGAATTGTTTCTGTGCAGGCGAGAGTCGAGCTGGTGATGTATGTGCTCTCTCCAACCGGCCTCGAAGCGGTGAGTGGCCCGTCACAATGTTGCTCGTGGGCGGAAATAGGGAATATTTGCTAGCCGCTGGCGAGTTGGTCGATCCAGTGAGGCCGGCAATGCTTGGCGGTTTCGACATAGTGGGCGTCGTCTGTCGTCTTGCAGATCGAGGCAGGTCACCAGCTTCCGATTCTTCGTCCGTGGAGACTCGCAGCCAGGTACCAGGTTTAAGGTTCTCTAATGTCCTGCTGCGTCGCGCAAGTAACGATGAAGACGAATTTGAATGTGGCAAAGTACGCAAATTCGGTGGCTGAGTGTCCAGCCTGGGCAAAGATGCTTGCTTTCGCATTGCTGTCGAAGCAGGCATGGGCGGAGACGGCTGCAGATCAAGCACTGTCTTCGGATCGCTACCGTCGTGCACCTTCTGTGGATGCTCTACTCGAATCGTAGCTGGTACCCGAGCTTGATCAGCGGTGACCGAGTGCTGTTTGTACCAGTGATGTCGTGGTCCTGGGCCATGTGAGCTCTCCAGGTCGTCCCTCAGTCCTCCACTGCGGCCTTTGGCCACGCCGGGCCGGGTACGGAACAGGTTACCCAGCTTCTTCCATTTTGCGGGTTGAAGTCTCTGCTCCGGAAAAGGACCCTCGGCGCCAAATGCGTGCTCAAAATGCGTCGGATTGTAATCGATGTTGTCATTGCAGAACGCCATAGGAGGGTGAGACGGACTGCCAAACGCTACGCCAATGAAGTCGTGGCCCGTACTTGACCGTCTCTTTGCTATCCTCGCGGCGATGACTGGTGACAGCGTGCCATCTGATGAGCGGGGTCGGTTGTTGAGTATGTCTATGCGCAGCGGTTTGCGCGCTCGTTGAATCACGCCAGCTGAGGTCGTTGGTCTTGCGTCTTCGGTTGCTGTGGATGGAAGAGCAGATAGGCTGTTCGCGACCGGTAACTGCTGAGAATGAAGATCGGTGAATGCGAAGTCGAAGGCTGAGTTGTCGTGGAGTACCGGTCCCTTCGGCGAGGAAATGACCAATCTGTCATTGTGGCGTCCGTTCCTTGATAGCCACCGCTTGGGCATATTGACCAGACCAGCTGGTGGCAGGTATCATCAACGTGGCGAGGAAACAAAGAGAAGCGCTGGAGCTTTTGCGAGATCAGAATCAGAACGAACGCTGGACAAGCACATTAGGCGAGTCTTTCCGGGGAAGTTGAAACAATAGGTGCGGTAGAAACGAGAGACATGCGTGGGGCAGGCGACGACTCGTGGTGTCGGCGGCGAAACGTTCCTTTAGCTGCTCGAACAGAATCAAAATTGAATTGTTAGCAACGTCAAGGTAAAGAAGACGGCGTCAGCGAGAAAGTTGTTAAGACTCTTGACAGCGGTGAAGCCTGCCAGGCTCAGCACGACCAGCATCTGGGGTTGTAGCAGCACTCGAAGGTGCGGGATCTCGAATCTCCTTCATGCCTAGTGAAGGAGCCATCTGCCTCCTGTGTTTAGCAGGGGTCTCTATAAGCTGACAAGGGACAATGCTGCGTATGATTGTATGGCAGTAGTCGTGCCGTGTCAGCGGGTGGCGCCGGTAGCATGCTGAGCATCGTGCAAGCTTGAAAAGCAATTTGACTTCACGATGCTCTTGCCAATAGAGATGCAGCAAATGACGCGGAAGCCGTGTGTACCTCACACGAGGGGAAGGCGCTCTTCGCGGT
The DNA here is from genome assembly GCF_001299255.1 of Cyphellophora attinorum. Lineage (NCBI taxonomy): Eukaryota > Fungi > Ascomycota > Eurotiomycetes > Chaetothyriales > Cyphellophoraceae > Cyphellophora > Cyphellophora attinorum. Next base: position 207,585 of record NW_017253251.1, on the reverse strand, counting down.
CGCAGAGCGTACACGAATGTTGTGCGGTGTTTCGCCAGCAAGTCAGATGCTGGGGAACAGGACTGTGAGATGCAAAGGAGCTCTTACGTCGAAATAGCGTGCTTCAGGTTGGTGGATTCTCGTCTATGCCTGCCCAATCACTGAGAGACAGGGTCAAGCGAACCACTAGGGGTCTTGCCCAGCAGGCGAGATTCTGCCATCGGCGTCCTGCATTCGGATCTCCGATGAACGCACTCTTCGGTTGGGCTAGTAACGACGGCGAGATCACGATCAGTAAGAGAACGTTCATACATCATCGGTGCGCTTGCCCAAGCAGCAGGACAGCATATGTTGCGACGATGGATTACTCACGATATAGCAGTCTGAGTGCCGCCAACACCCGTGGCCACACCTCAACCCTGTGCTTATGAAACGGATCGTCCTCGCCAGGCGACTTTCATGGATCGCTTGTCCAAATTTAGGCAGCATAACAAGGAATTTTTAGCAAGGCTGCGAAACATTGCCGGTGGGTGCTGGCGGCTTGGTCACCTGCCCAGGTTCAAATGTATCATGCATCGCGCAACAATATCAACCTTGCAGTAAGTTTAGGGACCTTCAGTGTTCAGATGAGTGGGAGATTTAGGTCGAGCAGGTCGCTTTGAGTATTGATCATGGCAGAAGTTCCGTTGTCAATTTGCCACGGGCCTGTCCATGCAAAGATGTCTTGTAGGCACAGTTGCTCCTGCTATGCCGAACGACTAGAAGGACACGGTCAGTCATACAGCACACAGACTCGTGGACAGCCCATTGGCCCAACGAGCAAAAGACACGCCACCAATGTGGGGAAGCACTGTTGGTTGGAATGGTCGCAGCCGTTGATCTATGAAAGCCGAGTCCGTGTTCCCAATTTGCTCGCCCTCGGGTTCGTTGTCAGCAGCACTCTTCCTTGCCCTGAAAGTGGTTCCTTGTGCTGGTTACTGGTCCATGTCGCCCAAGATATGACGGCGGTGTCCTCTCCAAAGCGTCTCGCTACCCTCGTCGTCCAAGTCTATAACGTCGTTTGATCGTGTTTCGTGAATGCTTTTGCTGGTGGCTTGCTGTCCACAATTTGTGCTCGAGCGGGCTCGGAAAGCGGCAGGCCATGTGAAGGAGAATAAGCAGCGAATTAGTAGCCCACGCTGACAAGGTATGCGCCCAGCTTCTCAACGGTGTTGGTAGCCGTGCCAGGTTGGACAGACTCCGGGTAGTGTGCAATGAGAAGCGCCTGCTTCGTCTTGACGATGATGACACCTTCTTTACCCTATATATTCTCATCAGTATTTCACTGTTATTGCTCAGGCGGCCATTGGCTACCTGCTTGCCGTAGATACTCGAGTCATCTGCCTTGAGCACAAAGTATTTCTGGCCAGCGATGTGCAACCCACTCATCTGGACTTTCTTGGGCTCCGAGTTGTCCTTGAACGCCGCGACGACATCTTGCATCTCTTGAGGTTTCACCTGGAAGCCGGTCGATGTGGCCCATACGCTGTTGCCTTCGGAGTTGAAGATTGCGGCTTTGTCGACGTGGCCGGTGCCGACGAGGCTGTAGATGTTAGATTGGGTGCAGATTCAGGGCAGGGACCTTATGCGCACCTGGTGTCAACATATGCTAGAAAGCGAGTTAGCGAGCTGTAAATGCTGTGGTGGTGGGACAACATACCCTGCCACGACATGGCGACTGTGAGGTGGGAGTCTGTGGTCTGTGTGCTTGCGCCGAGTGAAGACCGCCTTGACTGCTGTGAGTTGGGAGGGCCAATGAAGGTGAGAAGTGGGAGCGTCGGTGATGTGGAACGACGTAGGCCGGTAGACTGATGTAGAGAGACTTCGAAGTGTTGACTGTTGGAAAGATTGGACGATGTGGTGATGGATTGAAGACGTACTTAGGTGGGGGTGCCGGAAAATATTGCCGCAACTCTCAGTCGGCCGCCCAGGCACTAATTTTACTGCCTAGAGGAGCAGGACCTGTGGAGGGTCCCAGCATAGTCATGCACGCTGAAGTACAGTATACTGCTGCCTACAAGCAGAGCATAGGCTACGTGAGGGTGGCCTCTGGCCGTGGATTCGGCTAGTTGACGGCGTCGGAAACGATCCTGCTGTACTCCGGTCTTTGCGAGGCCTCTCCGAATCGTGCGCCGTTCCGTGGTCAAGGCCACAGAGATGTGGGCGGCAATTCCTCCTGCATGAGGTCTAATGTATTACCCCCATTCTGCTAGCAATCCATGTCATAACGCTCACTACCAATATCCTTCAAGCGCCTCGACTCCTGTCCAGCAGCTGGATCTCACACCCGCTACAGCATGCACTGTGATGCGGACCACCACTGATCGCCCAAACTACGGATTTCCCAAAGTGCCTCCAGCACCGCTCTGCATGACTCTGCATGGTATTTGTCGGCAAATCTGCAAGACAGTTTATATGAGAGCGGCGTCATAATTGAAATGCCTGGCTTAGTGGCCCCCTTAGCAGCATTTACCGCCAATACCACCATTCTGCTGTCCACCGCCGACATTGACGCCAGCCGGTGAGCCCCCGGACGGACCCTGTGCCTCTTTGTTGCTGTCGATCAGGCGCTTCTTGATGTCTCCGGCGAGCGAATAGAAAGCCTTCTCGATGTTTATGTTGGACTTCGCTGAAACTTCCAGGAAGGGAATGCCCAACTCGTCTGCCAAAGCCTGGCCTTGTTCGGTAGACACCGCGCGCTTATCCTCCCAATCGCACTTGTTGCCGATCAAGATCTTATTCACGCCTTCCGATGCGTGCTGTTCAACGTTCGAGAACCAGGTGCGAATGTCTATAGGAGTCAGCTGCAGATCCGCGCGGTAATGCATGTGCACGTACTGTTGAACGACTTCTCGTCTGTGACATCGTATACCAGCAGGATGCCCATCGCTCCTCGGTAGTATGCGGTCGTGATTGTCCGGAAACGCTCTTGCCCGGCCGTATCCCATATCTGGAGTTTTACTCTCTTTCCATCCAGATCGATAGTCCTGATCTTGAAGTCGATGCCTATTGTGGTGATAAACGATGGCGTAAAGCTATCCTCACTGAAGCGCAATAGACAACATGACTTTCCGACGCCAGAGTCGCCGATAAGCAGCAGTTTGATCTGATGCCTGGGTCAGTTGGATTCCAGTGCGCCGTGATGGATGGACCTACCAGGAAGTCGTAATTCCTTGACCCAGCCATCGTGGCTGGATTTGTGTGTCGAGACGTTCACTATGTTTAATAGCGAGGTTACCAAAGGCGGTCCGCAGCCAGCGCAGGTCCGATGATGGATGATGGCAGTCGATGGCTGTCCGGCCGCTTCTTAAGGGACGTTGGACAGGCAGAAGTGATTCAGTATTTGTAGTGGTCGTTAGATGAGGCTTCAGACAGTCTCGTGGCGTTCAGCGGATGGAGGCAATGCGGTCTATGTGCAGGAGTGGAAGTGTGGAGAGGTTGGACTGCGCTTAGTTCGGGGCTGGAGGGGAGTCGTCATTTTGAACTTCGCTGCACCAACTTGAAGGCAGCCGCCACTACAGTGCTGAGTAGCTCCACTAAATGCCTTTCCTTGGCATCTCGCTTCTCAGCTGCGAAACATCATCATTTGGCGATCGATCCCTAAAGTTAATGGCTTCGCGTCGCGTAATGATGTTGACTGCGGGTTGATCGTTCAAAGACATGTCCGATTTCTTCAGAAGGCAACGACGTATGGGCTAGAATGTCAAGTAGTTGTGCTGCTAGCACTCATTCCTGCCATGCCCAAACCAGAAGCAGTGACAGTGACGTCAATCTCGATCTAGCAGTAGCGATGAACTTTTGAAAGTAGTTCGAAGTCGCTGTAGCTCTACCCAGCCTGCCTCGGGAGAAGAAGAAGAAGAAGCAGGGCCGCAGCAGTCGGCAAGCGTCTGTCACGAACCTTTGACCGCTGCACGGGAAGGACATCGCAGCCATGTCGGTTGTGGACGAGTATGTGTATATCGTGTTCTCCGCGCACGCCTATATAACTAACAGCCGTCCAGTCAAGTTCGTCGACTCGATGCCGCGCTCGATAGGTTCCAATTGCAAGGTGCATCGGCGCAAAGATCATCTATACAGAGCGATAGCTTGAGACGCGAGCTGCAGACGTCGAGTCGCGCAGCAGCCTGCGTCTCAAGGCAGTTGTCAGAGCTCTCTCGACTACATCCGGCTCGCATCCACTTCTACCACGGAAGCGCTTGAGACATCTTGTTCGCTCTATCGCACAACTACAAGAGCAGCGAGGCCAGTCGAGCACGCAAGATCGTCAGCATGTAACAAATGCAAGCAATTATGATGCAGATCTAGCATGGATCGCAGCCGGAAAAGCCACAGTCCAGTTATATGGTCTCATATTGGATTCTCTCCTGGAACAGACCGTTCCACTGAGCGAGTCTGTGTGGTACTGGGACGATGTCGTAAGCTCGTATGCCAACACAGCTCTCTACACGGTCCAGACTGCACCTCGACGTTTGGCGGATCATGCAGCAGCCGTCTTAATCGATGCTAAAGAGAAGTACAGAGGCGCAGCAGGGGCCAGAGAGGCTGCAGAGGAAGCACAGCGGTCAGTGAGCCAACGATGGAGGGAATTCTACGATCTGGTCCAAAACAGCATCCGCGAGAAATCCCTAGTACAGGCTAGAGGCCGAATCTTGTCTCCCTTCGCAATCTGTAGGATGGAGGCACGTAAAAACCAAACAGAGATCGAGCATCTACGGGAGCTGAACGCTACAGCAATAGGACTCATCGTTGACGAAGGGCTGTCTTTTGAAGGGCCACAAATGAATGGCGCGAGCGCACAATCTGCCGACTCAGACACAACACAGTGGCGAGGCAGAGTTGTGAAGAGCGTCTCGCTTCTGGAAACTGTTCTCCGCAACATCTCAAATACGGACCCGTCTTCGCCAAAGCTGGTGGATAGAGCTCGCCAGTCGATGGAAGAGGACGTAGGCGCTGCTGGAACTTCCGGCGGGGATGGAAGCACGACAGCACCGTCAGAGCTAGCCAAGCGTATACTCCATGTCATTGATGATCATCTTAGCGCACAGGAGCTGGCATATACTCGCATGAGTGGCGAGTTTGGCAAGCCATCGAGGTTTGTACGTTACTGGATACCAGGTGTTGCGCTTCTGCTCTCTGGAGGTACCTTGTTGCGAATTTTCGCCAACAGAAAAGCCGAGATCATGCAATGGATCCAAGATCTGGGCGCAACTATCCAAGACTTCTGGTTGAACTGGGTAGTTGAGCCGACGAAGCGACTCATAGGCACGATTCGTCATGACGCGGACAGCGAGATTGCGATTCAAAGCAAGGAAAGCCTCAAGGCAGATCGCGAAAGTCTTGAGCGCATGGTCGTGGACTTTGCTATCGCGCACCCAGAAAAAGTTGGTACCAAGTACACCGATCTTGAGATAGCCGACATTCGTCTCAAAGTCAAGGAAGGAGACCTTACTCCCGTCCTGAAGGCTTACGAGCGGGAGATGCAGAGCCCTATCAAGAATGCAGTCATGGGTGATCTGGTTAGAACACTCCTGATCCAAGTGCAGAAAACCAAAGTCGACGTCGAAGTTGCGATTGGAGGCATTGACTCTCTGCTCAAAAGCCAGGAGCTACTATTTGGCTTTGTCGGTATAGCTCCTGGAGTGCTGATCACGTACTTTGCAGTACAGTGGCTCCGCGGCACGTTTGGCGGCAGAAGAGGTATCAGACAGCAGAAGCAGCAAGGTGAAGCTGTGCGTCTGCTGAGAAATATCGATCGCACACTCACCGACAGCAAGCCGTCTGAGGACGGGACCATGTCGTATAAAGATCATGGCCTGCTTCTCTGTGAGGGTCACGTCCTCCGCCAGCGAGCGGCCAAGGTCCTGCCTGGATCCGCCCAGAGGATATTTGTGGAAGACTTCAACGATCTCATGAACAGCCGCCTTGGAATACAACACCAACAGAAGGTACTGCAACGTATCCAATGGACATATGCCCAGTGGCTTCGATAAATGTCGCTCGCTGAGGCGATTTTGAATATCGATATCTCAGCACAGCAGAGGAAAAGCCTCCGTCTCCTGCCTCAACCACGGCACGATCTGATTGCTGAACGCAATTTTCGAGACCACCCATTGCTCGATGGGACTAGGGAACACCTGTGCTTTGCCACGGCTCGGCCTCAGCTCGAATTTGTCGAAGGTCACCTTGTCGTCCCGCAGATTGTGCAGTACTTGTGACCACGTTGTTCCATCCAGATGGCACCCATCAAAGGCTACCTCGCGCACTGTGGTCTGTTGAGCCAGAAATCGCAGGAACTCGGTTGGATCATTGGATGAGCCGCCTTCGATTCTGACGGACCTCAGTCGCCGCAGATAGGGCGTCTGCGTGTGTGCCAACGTCGCGTTGCTGTGGAACCAGTCTAGACAGACATTAGATATGATGAGCGACTCCAAGGTTGAAGCAGTGTCCATCATAAGAAGATCGATCGAGTCTTCCAGGACACCTGCATGGTGAAAGACATCTTCTGTCTGGGTCTCCAATAACAGCTGCAACGCAATCTTGCCCTTGCTCACAGCCGGTTGCCGGGAGGTCAGCTCCTGAAGATCAATATGCCACCTTCGGCTGAATCGATTTGAGGTGACCATATTATCACTGAAAGCCCGCGACTGCCCACCACCAATACTGTTCAGCGACAAAAGCCCAACCTTGAAACTTGAGTCGTCCCGCGCCATCGAACGAATGATCTTCAACGGCCTTATCCCCTCCGACTCATGCACCGTCGTTCCCGTAGAAGGCTTATACGGCTCCGGCTGCAGCAGATACCTTGAGAACGCCTTGCACCTCCACGCCCTCGTCCGTGGGGTCTGCCAGATATCCCAATAGCTCTGCGGATCCACATACGTCAATCGTGACCTCGACAGCACCACTATACTTCTCAAGTTGACGAATCGCCCTACGTGCTCCTCAAACACTTTTCGGTCTACATCCTCGGTGCGGTTCTCCGCAAACTCCGAAGCCTCAGCAGCCCAGAATAAGTACGCTTCATTCACCACGTCGGCGTCCTGGCGGATGATATGGCCAGGTGTGGTGGTGAGCGTGGTCAAGCGATCGGTGTAGGACTTGTGGCCGGAGATCCACTGGTCGAAGCGCGTGTCGTCCCAGATCAGTTCGGTAACGTGGCGGGAGGCAACTGGGTGTGTGGCAATGAGGCGGAAGATGTCTAGGTCGATCGAATGGGCGGAAATGTAGATGCGGTTGAAAAGGAAGGGAAAGAGTTCCGGGGCTAGGGTTTTGTGGGTGAGGCGGAGGGATTTGATGGTGCGGTTGTCGAGGGTGAGGATTAGGGATTTCCAGATTGGATAGGCGCCATCGTGTAGATATGATAGGAGATCGAGGAGGTTCATGCTTAGTGGGTGTTCGAGGGTCGCGCTATGGTTACATGGGTCTTGGACGTTGAAAAGCTGCTATATACAAAAGAGTACAGAATGCTAAACGAATGCTATAGAGACATGGTGATAAGGCGCTTCGCTGGATCGTGTTGGACAATAGTAATCCATAATGGTCGTCCGGATGTGGTCATCGAACAATGGAAGCCCCGCATCTTCAAGGCTGGGCGGAGTTCGACCGGCGCCGAGTTGCTGGCAAAACGCCCAGCGTCAAGCGGTCTGACTCTGACTCGCAAATTCGATTGAAAGAACGGCGAGACTTCATCTCGTCTTCGCCATCAGATCATCATCGCTTCGCAATGCCTTCGTCTCTTTGCTCGCAGATGGCGCAGAGCTCAAGCTGCCGATTGATGATCCTCGAAACTTGAGTGTTGAAATTCTCAGCTGGACGATACTGCGCTAGAGATCGAGCAGGCCTCTTTGGTCTTGTTACCTTGTTCTGTCGTCGCGCTCTCTGGAGGTGCGGCCTCGTTGCTCGAAACGGCCTTGCCGTGCGCGCTTTGTTGAACAGACGCAGGTCACAAGCCTCCGCTGCGACAGCGACCATGAGTACCAACAAAGAGCCATTGCTCCAAAGTAGTTGCGTCCTTTCTTTGTCCTGTTGCGCAATTGCTATTCTAGGATTTTCCACAGGCGCAGTGCGACGCCCGTGCTTCAGTCATGCAGCATGATTTATCAGGGTTGCGCCTCATGTTACGCCCGCTGCAGCGACATCCACAGTGCAATCAATGATTAGGTCAACGTGGGCCAAGCTGGTGTGGCCTTCCGACAAACAATCATCAAGCAATTTCTACGAACTGTCTGATATACTGCGTGAGTCACTCGAGTCTCCGATACCAGAAGATCCTCGAATTGGGTGGCAACCTTACAGTGAAGTCGAAAAGTCACGATATCTTCCATCAGCCCGACTACCCAGGTCGAGGTACACAGCGCATGCTGATCTCGAGGAGTATCACGCCGATGACGAACTCAGTGAGCTTCCCAGCCCCGTACAGGCAGAAGCGCAGACAAATATCGACCTGGTGAGCGCAAATGAAGACCGTTCTGGCCTTGCTTCAACGACCAAGGACAGGAGCCCAGACCTGTCTTCTTTCTCATACTACTACTACATCGACCCAGATCTCGTTCCCGAATCTGTACCTTCCGAGACACCCACAATCATCAGACGAGACCTCTTGGATCAGCGCGAAGGTCAAGCTCTGTCACCATGTGAGCCCATATCACGTGCCGATGAGTGGCGACAGGAAGTGGTACGATCACAAGATCTCGGCTTAGGACAAGATGATGCTCCTTTGGACGAGCCGCGTTCATCCGTGTACCAGCGCTTGCACGACACACCAGTCGAGTCTGGAGATACAGAACACGCAATCCGCACCTGGCAGGGTACCACAGCTGTTGGAAGTCTGGACAGTCCCAAGATGCCGCCTCCAAGTTTCATGGAACAATTTCAACTGAAGCCTGCTGCAGGCGTTGACGAAGAAGAAGACTTGTTTACACACGCAGAAGAAGTCGAAGATGAGACGGTAAGCGAATCATCATCGTCGTCTCGGACTGTCAGGAGCTTGCTGCTCGAGGAAGATACGTCCAAGGTGCTGGAATTTGGTGAGGAATTGCGCCAAGAAGCCCCGAGGAGGGTCCGCACCAGACGCCGACGCAGTACCGGGGGATCATCTGTGAGAACAAGGCAATTCAGACTCTCCCTGCACAAGGACCCAGCCAAAGCACTTGCCGATTTGTCAGACTATCAGGCTGTGTTTAGAAAGATCCGGGGCGATAGCGGCATTCGTCCTGAGCAGATCGAAGACAGACTGCAGCGACTGACAACCATGCTCAACAAGAGAGAGGCAACAGTGGAGGAGCTCGGGTCATTCTGGGAGGTACAGAAGTGATGCCTGCCACGATCGATGCAGTGGCGGCGTATCATAGCTGGACGTAAGTTGATTCTCTCTCATAGCTTAAGTTGATCCTGAGCACTAGCGTTTGCAGCGTTTGTGTACCAATCAAAGTCCCTTTTGCTGTGCTCGAGCTTTGTGGTCCCCCGAGTGTGGATTGACACGTGATTATCCACGTACTCATCGCCTTCATGTGTTGCAGATCTGGTCTGTCGAGTTCCTGCAGCTTGCCGTTGGGAAAACCATGATTTGGAAAGGGCAGTCCGGTTTTGGTCACTCCGAGATCTTTGGCACACCTCCTGCTCCATGAATCCACGGAGTATTAATATGCTCTTAGGTCTGTCAGAGTCGTTCCTCTCAACCTGAAACCCTGTCGAGCATCATTCGACTGTGTTCAGTTTTACGTCAAAATGCCAGAGTACCTAAACTCAGAAGCAAGACGTTTTGTGTCTGCGGCAGTGTCAATGATGCGTCAACAAGGCAGCAAGTCATGTGCCCAGAGAGACACATTTCGACAGCTGTCAATGACACACTGTTCAAAGTGCGGACTGCATGCGTTTTATATGAATGATCCACATCATGAGAGATTTATAATGGAGCTAAGTACTGTGCTGACAATTTTTGTTTTCTTCTTGTCTCCCCCTTCAGCACCAACGCCTTCACTACGTGCTCGGAGGAGCGCGACTTCTGTTTTCCTGCTCTCTTTGATGGCTTCCGAAGCTTGGTGCAAACACGATGTCGGCACTCACGTACCACTTTCGCTCTTTCCTCTTGAACTAGGAAGGGAGAACATGCTTCTCTCCAAAGCTGGATTCCCGTCGTTACACGAGAGCAGAGTTGCCTACGCGGACTCCCCTCGTCCACCTCCAGCCCGTAGCTGCAGCATTCCGCACCCATCCCGTCGATCTCAAGATCTCAGCCATTCCAACCTCTGAGATCCACGCTCTCGGCGACACGGTGAAACAGAATACTACCCGCCTTCGTCGCTAGCTGTTCCGGCACGAGGAATCAGCATGCCGGTCCTGCTCGACCAGCTCTCGCACAAGGCTTTCGCAAATTCGGTAGCGAATCAGCTGTTCACGAAAGCCAGTACCAGATTGCCAACGGGACCAATGAATCCTCGAAGACCAGCACCATCAGCTATGTAAATGCTTACAACAGCCTCCATCCCATGGGCATGGGATCCTGTTCCTTGGGTTCTGGATGCTCTGTGCGATATGAACGAGATAGTTGTACTTCGCGACCTATAAAGTCACACTCATGTCTACCTACGACTCAGCAGTAACTTATTGGACACAAGGAATCAGCTCTGAGCATTTACTACAGACCCTCGACAGTGAGTTCGTCCTGTGTGCACTTGCCGTGAGCATACTGACGCAAGACCAGTCAGCTACTTTCACATAATATCAAGCGCCATCATCTTGACTGCTCTGTCCACGATTTCCGTGGTCATATTACGACCATCGTCAACTACAATGCTGACGACACTCTTCCTCGCTGGCGTCTCAGCCGCCATCCTGAGCTCAGCGCTTTGCGAGGTGCCAACAAACCCGGACCTCAACCGCCAGTTGCGCAACACGCTCACCAGGGTCGAATTCGTCAACGCGCTGACCGGCGACGACACTGTGTACGACTTCTCAAAGGCCGTCGCGGATCCCCTCCACCCAGGCTCGGTCTTGAATGCGAATGCCGCAACCTTCCCCATGATTCAAGGTAGCGGTATGACAGTTGCCCAGATCAACTTGGGTCCCTGCGCTATGCTGTCGCCGCATGTCCATCCCAGAGCCAACAACATGGTGGTCGCGGTGTCCGGCCAAACCAAGACCTTCATGCGCACCGAAAACGGAGCCAACGACATCATCACCACGCTCACGCCGGGCAAAGCGACGATGTTCTTTTCTGGAAGCGTACATAACATGTACAACGAAGGTAAGTCGGCGCTTTCAAACCCACTCAGAGCACTGGCAGCACAAATTGACCGCTTCCAACAGGCTGTGGCAACAACCTGCTCTACTCGTTCCTGAATTCCGACGATCCAGGAACGCTGAACATAGCCCAAGCCTTCTGGGCATCTGGCCAAGACATGGCAATGAAGGTCATGCCTATGATCCAGCTTGATAACGGCAAGGATTGGAACGATACTGGGAAGGACATTCCGGACTGGGGCCTCGGTGGACAGGATGGGACTGATAACTGTAGGAGGATGTGTAGGATGATTTCATAGGCGTGGATATGGATTCGGACCAGGCAGTCACTGACCACAAACTGGGCGTACTTCCTACAGTGCCCTCCCTAGCCATAAAGTTCTTGAGGTAGCAATCTTTCACACTGATGCAAAAGTGAGGCTCCATCAATCCCACCGACTCGATTAATGTGATAGTGTCAGATCCTCAGCGGCCTCCCTGGCCGAGAAATCCATGATGAGCAGCATTTATGGCTCGAGTACAGAAAGGTGGTAGACTTGAAGAAAACGGCCAGTACCTACAGTCACAGCTCGCCAGGGAGGCACCGGCAGCGATGACGGTGTGCCGTCGTGGATGTGATGAGTCAAGGCCTCGTTGAGACTTGTTCCATTGTATGTTCATATGTTCGATCCCTGGAAATGCTCACTTACACCTGCCTATTTCAGACCCGCCTTTACCTTTGCACCTTCCTTCGCCTTGGATGCCATGTAAACCACTATGGGAGCGTGAGCGGCATATTGAAATCTACAACTTCCAATGCAGAGGCCGCCTGGCGGAGCTGTCGATTCGAGGCTAGAAATGTAGATCGTACGAATTTTGACGGCTGGGAGGGCGCTGACCCTACACTTCGGAAGCGGCAGGCGTTTCCGCAGCTGGAGTGATGTGGCCTGCATTCGGCGTCCTACTGCCCTCTTCTTCTTTGCTGATGTGCAGGTCTCTCAGATCGGATATGCTGGCGTCTGGTGTCCTTGAGGCGGCCTTTGTGGGAGTCTGTGGGGCTGGTGTTTCGGGTCGGCTGGCTCTGCTGCCTGCATTCGCGTGCTCTCGTAGACTTACGTTTTCTCTGAATGCCACGTATTCGCTGTCAGCGTATCCAAGCACGCTTGCAATATCTTTGCTTCTCAGGCCACGAATGCGCGCTACTTCTGTGCTTGAGTAGTTGACAACAGCCCGTCCAATCTCTTCGCCGTTATCGTAGTCGATGAACTCCATGGCTGGTTGACTGAAGGTGGATATTGAGCCCTCGAGGGTGGTATCTGCACGAGGTGAAAGTGACCCCATCTTTGTGCGGTCGACGACGATGAGTCTGACGGCTTCCTGTTGCGCAAAAGTCCCCGTCACAGCGACGATGCCTACAGGGAGGAGTCCTGCGTGGGTGGAGAGTGCGGCAGCGGCGCCTCGATCAATATAGATCGAGCCGTGCGGGTGTAGACCGTGTAGAATCCAAAAGGCACGGCTGCGAATCGGCGTAGCAGATGGGAGGAAGCGGGTATGCAAGGGTGGGACATTCGGAGCAGGAGACGATATGCCGTTCGCTGACGACGTGTCAGGATGGAGGTAGTGGATTATGTTTGAAATGTTACCGGGCTTCGATGAGTTCGTGATTATGGTGGACGTGCCTGCAGCTGTCGCCAGCCGAGCAGCAGTGATCTTAGTCGCCATTCCTCCGGTGCCAAGAGCCGAGCCTTTCGAGGACACATCGGCTTGCAGACGGTCGATGTCCTCAACGACAGTTATCGGCTGTGCGTCCGGGAACGCCCGTGGGTTCTTGTCGTAGAGGCAGTCGACGTCTGTCATGAGGAAGAGATAGTCCGCGTTGACCATAGCGGCCGTAATAGCGGACAAAGTATCGTTGTCACCGAATTTGATTTCAGAGACAGAGATGGTATCGTTTTCGTTGACGATGGGTATCACACCAAATGACAGACATTCGGCCAGTGTGTTCTGCGCATTGAGGTACTGTGTCCGGTCGGCGATGTCGTTGCGTGTGAGGAGGACTTGTGCGACTGGCTGATCCATATGTCCGAACAGTGAATCCCATATCGACATCAGCGAGATTGTCCAATTGCTGCCAAAGCCTGGTCCCTCGTGTCAGCAAGAAACGACATTCTGGTCGGTCTGAACGGCGGATCCAGTCCCAAGCGTACTGACCTGAACTTGAGCCAGATGTTTCGGCCTTTTCGGGATCGTCATCCGCTTCAAGCCAACAGCAATAGCCCCAGACGAGACGATGACAACCTTATGGCCATCTCTGCGTAATCTTATGGCAGTCTCCACAATAATTGACAGTATCGACAATATTGGCTCATGTGTGCGTTCGTCAACGATCGACGAGGAGCCTAGTACCACGGTTAGTTCGTCGCCTTTTGTCATGGCTAAGGTCTGCCTTTTGCTGGATTCTGTACCAATTTTTATGACAATAGTCAAGTGATGTTTGAGCTTCATCTCGAATGAACGTGAGAGATCTCAACTACGGAGGACCATGGGTACAAATATAACATGTTCACTTGAAGCAAAAGGTGACAGATGCAAACATCGAAGTGAAGGGTGCAGAGCCCGCCCTGGAGTATTTATTGACTAGGTGAAGTATCTAGTAGGTAGACATTGACATTGAAGTGAGTCAACCGGTATCGGTCACGCCTTTCAGTCTGGGCGCCAAGAAACCTTGATTGGGCAAGAGCATCCTTGTCTTCAAGTTCTGCTCCTTCTCCTGCCTCTGATGTTCCTACTTCTCTACGAACACGTATCATCATTGAGCTCAATTGATGACATATCCACCATCAACTACCATGGCATGCCCCTGGACAAAAGAGGCTTTCGTGGAGCACAAGAACAGCGCACAGTCAGCAATCTCCTGAACAGTGCCCATCCTTTTCATCGGAGCTATGTCGATAGCGGGCTTCAATAATTTTACTCTTTCCTCACTACCAGTTGTCATTGGTGTTGCAATGATGCCTGGACAGATTGCGTTGACTCGGATGCCATGCTCGGAGTAGTCAATGGCATCGCACCGCGTCATGCCTATTACTGCGGATTTACTGGCACAGTATGCCGCTACACGTGGTCAGTCGTTCTTCAAACCAACACAAAACAGTACTCACGAGCTCTTGGGCGTCCAACGATACCCAGCTGGCTTGCGATATTGACTATAGAACCTCGTTCGCCTGGCCGCCCATCATGGCTTTCCAGCGGTTCTTGCTGCACCATCTGCTTTAACTCAGCTCTCGAGGAGAGCCAGCAGCCCCGATAATTCACGTTAGTGATTTTGTCGAAGTCGTCCAGAGATGTGTCAGTCGAGCTTTGGTTATTGCCCATTATTCCAGCACAATTGACTGCGTAGTCTATGCGTCCAAACTTCTCAACGACTAACGTGAAAAAGCCGTCAACAAATTCGTGGTCGGAGATGTCTCCAGCATGCGCCAGTACTTGAACACCAGCATACTTCTCCTTGATCTCGGCAGCTGTCTTATCCAGCAGGGAAGCATTGATGTCAGTTATTGCGATTCGGTTGCAACCCTCACCAGCAAAAGCTTTAGCGATCGCCTGTCCCATCCCCGTGCCCGCTGCGCCAGTCACGACTGCTACCCCTGGAAACATTTCGAGAGTTTGATCACTGTTGGTGGAACCGCAAGTCGCAGGAGAGTGGCATCTTCGCTACAGAAGGGTGATGTTTGCCTTTCTCCAAAGATCGGCCATGTCCATGAACGGATATGCCCGACAACTCGGGTGATGCAAATTCGTACAAGTGACTGACTCACGTAGCTACGGCCCTTACTGACACAATATGCAGCATCCTGATACCCAATTGTATCTGGGCGAGGCTGACGTTGCCTTCCTTACCCGATTGGACGAAAGCTAGGCAACCACCTTGCCTTCACAGGCGGCCGGTGTTCCATAAAAATAGTCAACGATCTCTGCTCGTTCCCGAGGCACGACCTCTGTTCTTGAGGCAACCGACCAAATGAATTCGCCAGAAATACCAGCAGGTAACAACCGGCCACGAGTTTCACCCCTATCCATTTCACAGAATCGCTTTTTGCTCGATGATGGGAAAATCTTCATCTTTCGCGGCGTGGTCTACCAGATCCCCAGTCGCAGAAGAGCAGCTGTCCAGCCCGAGACATCTGATCACGTCGACTCCACTCCAAAATTCCGCTTCGCAAAACGCGACGCACTCAACGACGACCGTTATGAAGCATTCGCTCGGGATGTGGCACTCTTTGAGGAGCTGAGCATCAATTGCCTATGGATCTATCTGGTTGCTCCAGAAGTCTCACACGCTCGATGCATGGCTCTACTCGCCGAGAAGGGTATTTATGTCTTCATCGGGCTATGGACCCCATTGCAGTGTATCAACCGGATGGCGCCCCGAGAAAGCTACAATCATGATCTACTGAAACGTTCTTACAGCGTCGTCAATGCCTTTCGAGGCTATTCGAATGTTGCTGGCTTTGTAGCCGCTGATCACGTTGTGAACAACGTTCGAAGTACTGTGGCAGCAGAGGTGGTTATGGCCGTGGTCAGGGACGTGAAGTGCTACATGAGGGTAGTTGCTGATCGCATGGGGGGCAGGGTTGTCCCTGTAGGTGTAGCGGATGCAGAGTGGGCAGCAATCGAATCGCCAAGCCCGGCATTCTACACGGCAGGCAGCAAGCAACAACAAGTGGACTTCTATGCTTTCACCAACTATCAGTGCTGGCCGTCCACGGCCGAAGACGGGAGACAGAAATGGAGAGCTCTGCTTGGAAAGCTGAAAGCGATCGGTGTGCCCGTTGTGGTCAGCGAGTACGGGAACAACTCGATTGAGCCGCGTTCATTCGATGAGACAATACAGCTGTACGGTGACGAGATGAGGGCTGTTGTGTCTGGTGGCTTCGTGTACGAATTCACACAAGAGGCGAATCGCTATGGCTTGGTGGTGATAGAAGACGGCAGTGCAGTCAAATTGCCAGATTTTGCTACACTACGAGCCAAACTCAGCGAGGTTAAGGAGCTTTTGGTGGACTCTGAGTCGATTGCTCCAGCCTCGAATGCTGGAGGTGTCCAGGACTTTCCGCCCACAACTTCAGAATGGCTGGCGGGAAGTAAGCCGATGCCGTCGCCATTGCCAGTGGAACATTACCTAGACCAGGAAACGGAACAGTAAATGATTTTTGATTGACTCTTAGACATTGCTTTGAATCTCAACGGCATTCTTTTCCGCTCCGCCACAGTCGCTGAGCTCAGTTTTCCACGGCTCTGCCTAAGACCCGACTCACCGAACCCAACTGGTGCCTGGACTAAGCCCAAGCTGGGGTCGAAACAAAAGCAGGTTTCGTCTGAAGCGTGGGGTTGATTGGTCTGTGCTCACCCATACGCTTGGCCCGTGACGCACTGGCCAAACAAGGACGCCTCGGCGTGCAGGCGACCAGGCTCAAATAATGTGGCCAGCGTCTCCAACATTGATCACACGCAACCCCCCTCAGTATGAAGCGAAAGACGTAGTACGAACTAGACAAATTTTTTATCGTAAACCCCTCTTCTTGCCTTCGACGATCTCACTGCCTCTTGGAAAGCAAGACCACCGATCGACCAAGCGTCCCGTTTGACCCTCTGCAGGAGTGAAGAAAGCGAGAAGAGCATTTTACCGGGTGCCTAGTCTGACACCAGGCTTTGATATACTTGGAACTGTACCTCCGTAAGAGAGCTACAGCTCAAAGCCACCATGGCGATCAAGGACTGTTCGTGCTTTCCTCCCATTGACAACCATCTCTGCCAGCCGAAGCAGCTGCTAACAGTGGGCAGACAACCCGTTCGCCAAACGCTCAGAATTTTCCGCCACAAACCTCTGGGCTTACAAGATCCTGACCATCTTCTCATGGCTGTTACTGGTCATAACCGGTGCATACTACACATTCGCCAGGCCCGAACGCCATCATGGCCACAGCCCGGGACGAACGATCTGGGGACAGAACCATGTCTGGAACACACCCTTCTCGCTCAATGCCATCGTAACGTCCATCTACTGGGTCGTTACCCTCATCTTCCAGCTCAACTACATTCGCTTCCTCTGGAGCTCGGACACTGAGTATGTCAACAGCAGTGCGAACGTTGGCAGCCACTATATCCTGAACAACCTCTTCCAGTTTGGTTTCATCATGTGCTGGGTCCGAAACCACTTCTGGCCTGGCGAAGTGATCCTCATTGCCAACCTTTTCAACCTCACCTTCCTCTACTTCCGCAACCCAAAGACTCCCCTCTGGATCCACGCGCCTGTGGTCTCATTCCCATATGCCTGGAACTACGTGGCCATCCTCTGGGATGGTGCAGCGGCGGTCCATGCCCGAGACCTCCCAGCTCGGATCCTTGCCAACATCGCGATCTGGGGCATCCTGGTCATTGGCGGATTCTTCCTAGTCACCTTCAAAGACTGGACAATGGGTGTTGCCCTGGCTATTCTCTCACTATGTAAGCTGCCTGGGAAACACTCTTCAAGCTTTCTCGATACTGATATCTCCTAGCCCTGGCACTCGCCCAGTTTGCAACCAAGATCATCGCCTTCCAGTGGATCTTTGCGTTTGTCATCTTTGGCGTTCTGCTCCTCGCTCCGCCGTGATCGCCGCGCCCGGCGCCTTCGGCACTGACAAGAGCGCCAGAGGAGAGGGCGCGGTGGTCAGTGAAGATCGCGAGCGTGAGCCTCTTCTGGCCGATGGCAACTGAATGGCGAAGCCGGACCGATCGTCAAGGCCAGTCCCAGTGTTCTACGGACGGTGTTCGCACATCATCACTGCGTTAGACCAGTCTCACTCAGAGCAGTCTGGTTAGGCCACAGATTACACACTGTTCCTTTGCACACAACTCGATGCAATCACACGAAGATACACACAGTCATTCAATCGGCGTTCTGGGCTCATCATGGGAGATCCTCCCGCCTACCAAATCTTGTATCTAGCTCTCGCTCTCGCACATATCGCACGCTCGCTCTAGCAAATCCACATTTGGAAACACGTGCCAGGAAAATGAGGAGTTTTGTCTATTGGGATACTTGCGTTAGCCTGTCTGTCGAATCTGTCTCATTTCCAAGGAGTTTTCATCTCGTCCATATAGGCAGCAAGTCAGCCAGATACCCTAGGCAATTTCATCTATTTCTGATCCAGTCGAACAATGACATTTCTGCCTTCCTGACCATCCTCTGTCTCACCACAATTCCACCATGTAAATGCTCTCGCGCTTCTTAAGCAGCGTTGGAGAAGAAGCCTCCTATCTCCTCACCCAAGCACCAACACTCCTCACAACAACTCCACTCGCCGTAGTCCATGCCACCGCCATGCCGGCCGCTGCGGTGGCCGGCGGGCTAGTCGATGTCAGCACAGGCTGAAGTCTGACCACCGCCATTCCTTGGGCAGGCTGAGGTGGGCCCGCTGGCTGCACAGTGCAAGTGATCGTTCTCGTTGTGCTTGTCGTCGTAGCAGGGACAGTAGGAGGCGCGGATGCTGGCTGTGCCGCTGGGGTGCTGGGATTGAGGGCGAACACGGCAATGCCCGTGGTAGGACGCGGACTGTCTCCTGGGTTGATCGTGATGCGGCCACAGGGTGGGATGGTGGCATAGTCATAGTATGGGTGTGGCATGCTGGCGGATATTGGAAGTGAACGTTCGCAGATGGAAATGGTCTCGCGAATTGTGGTATTTGGACTTGGCAGAAGAGTTGTGAATGGATTCGTTGGGTAGCCAGTCGGTCTGTGTACGCTGCATCAGAGAGCTTGTGGTTATATCTGTTGATATATGACGGACCGTGGCCTGGGCTGGGACAGACTTTGAACTCGTGTGCTGCGTCCCGGCCGCAACGCTGGCGTATAGGAGGCTGATGGGCGGGCCTCTGTCTTCGCCCGGGCGTCACGCGACAGTGCCTCTCACTCATGTCTGCTGAGTCTGCTAGCCTATTGCGAGTCGATGTAATCACATGCCTAGGTGGGGGTGGGCAAGGCACGTATCCTCCCATAGGTCATCCTGACGAGCCTTGAGTCTGTGCTGTGCCTTCTTGATCTGCGTTTGTAGTTGTGGTGTCCTAGGATAAGATGTCTCCAGCTTGGTAAGAAGATCGCGCTCGATCATTACGCGCTCTATTTCAACGTCAGTAGTCCCGAAGGAAAAGTCTTTGAGTCGAGGCACAATTGGCTTTCTTCCACCATAAGAAGGATATCCCTCTTGGAGTGCTCGGGCTTGTCGAGCATGAACTAGCTGGCGCTGGACATTGGATATCTGATATAGTTGATGATGGGTGGCTAGTGCCATTTGCCTTTCGGCCAGAGTAGCAGCGCATCTGCAAAAAGCTCTGGTCGGGTGCGTATGTGTCTCTGGTAAGGACGTGATAGGGACAATACTTTCGCGTAACGTGCAATGTATCATATCATTTGGATATGATAAGCGCTTGACGATTCGTCGATGGTCAGCCCTCGATGTTTGGAGCTCTGCTAAGCGTGTGATTCGCTTGCTGCTTTTCACTCTTTCATTATGGTTCTTGGAGGTGAGAGCAAGAGACATAATGTCGACTGGATCTGTTTCTAGATATACTAGGAGAACTTCGAAGACATCGTTGTGGAGTTTGTTGATGGCGAGCTCTCTGTTACTGCCTGTTGTGCCGTTAGCTTTTGGTCTGCTAAAAAAGGTTCCAGGCGACATACGTCTTCTCTTCGAGCTAGCGGTGACATTACGTGCCCAGTTGATAGATGGTCCGAGTCCATGTCTGATACGCTGGTGAGGGGTATTCTCGGTCTTTGACTCTTCCTTGTAGGCGGAGAAGGCATCAATTTCTCAGTTATGATGTGGCAAAGGCTGTGAACAACTGATGAGTACCTTGTTGAATACCTTATTTAGGACACCCCGATGAGAACTTTGTACAAGCACTCGATCAGGCTGAGAACCACGTGACATCGACAAGACTGCTTATGAAGGATGTCCAACTCACGGTCACCAGGCTACAGTATCCTGGGTTGGTGTCTGCGCCATAAGCGACCACAGTATTTTGAGCTGGCAGGGGAAAGGCTGTCAGAGCACATATTGGCGCGAGCGACCTTGGACAAGGGGCATCCAGTGAGGTCTTCAGAGAGCCAAGGAGAAGATGGACTGCTGTATTGCTCGGGAATTGTACGTTATCGTATAGTAAAGCCTGTCAAATAAGTGCAAGTCAGTACACTTTGCGGAAGGGAAACCGCCTTCACGATCGCAGGCGGCGGTATGCACGAAGCATCCAATTGCACGACAAGTGCCATAAGTTAGCAGGAAGGACCACAACATACCTCCATCTATCCTAATATCCGTCCCGTTGAGCATCCCGTTCCCATCCCTACACAACCACTCCATCGCTCTGGCAATCTCATCCGGCTCAGCGAACCTCCCTGTCGGGATCTGCCGCAGCATATCATCCCGCTTCTCTGGGTCGGCCCACGCCTTCCTCCCTAGCTCTGTCATCGCCACAGTTGGACTTACGCTGTTGCTCGTGATGCCCTCTGGACCCCACTCCAGCGCTTGCGACCGAACGAGGCCGAGCAGTCCAGCTTTCGAAGCGCAGTATGCGCCGTGGCTAGGTAGGGCTACATGTGCGGCTTGGCTGGAGATGGACACGATGCGGCCAGGTGGTTTAGTGCCGGTGCTTTTAGTCTTGGTGTACAGGTTGTAGAAGGCGTTGCTGACGATGAAGGGACCAAGGAGGTTGGGCAAGATGTTCTTGGCTGCTTCCGCCGCAGAGGTCTCGGTCAGAGGCTGGACAGAGACGTAGCCTGCTGCGTTGATGAGTATTGAAGGGAAAACGGGCGAGCCTTGCGAGGAGAGGTCAGTGCTGATAGCTGCAAAGGCCTTGGCTACAAGGTCCTCGTCCGTGATGTCTGCTTCGTAGGTCTTTACGTTGTCGGGTGCTGGGTTGCCGAAGGCGCCCTCGAGGAGTTTGTCTCGGCGGTCGGCCTCAAATGGAGCGTATAGAAGAGCAAGTGCTGCGCCTTCTGCGTGCAAAAGTTTGGCGGTTTCTGAGCCAAGTCCGCCTAAGCCGCCCGCGATGACAGCTAGTCGACCTTTGTATGCCATTTGTGTCAGATGTCAGTATGGTCTGCCAGCGATACCGAGTCAGCGATTTTCTGATTCTAGAATTCCAGTGTGTACACAGATGAGGATGATCGATGTTGTCTGCCTCAACCCCTCACGATGGACATGACGGCATGGGGAAAGTGTGGGGGATGCGGAGGTCTTCAACACTCCCATATGTATGATATTTCTACATATTCATCAGTATCGACTCAGTTTCTGACCGTCGTCCAGTTCCAATATGGCCTGATCAGCAGCTCTTGAAAAAAGAGCGGAAGGCCAGCGATATGTCTCTCGGTCGATGTATAGCTTGACTCGATATGATTGGCGCCTGTCTCTCGCGATACGTCCGATTGTCCTGCACCAACCGTGGCGACCAAATTCAGACCGCAGAGCAGTAATTGGACCGACTGACCCACCTGCCGTGGCGGAATTTTCTTCGTAACCGCTAGGACACGTGTGTGATGTCGCTGCGCCAGTCAATGGACTTGACGTAGATTTCTTTCGCAGATTCTGAGGCGTATGCGTCCCGCAAGCCTGGTGGGCCAGACGCACAGGCGCGAGGTGTGCTGACCCGCTTCTTGTGATGAGGATACGATGACATGGTAGAAGTACAGCAAGGCCTCACAAGCGTAGTGGATCGCCTCAGACTTCTCGCCGTCCTCATGATCCGAACGAAATGGTGTGGCTGAGCCGCAACATGTGTTGATTGACCAAGCGGGTTTCGCAGTGGTCACTATGCTTGACATGCACCATGAGTGCCGCACGAACACTTTTCGCCAAGTCCGGCCGTTGTTAGAGAAGACCGAATCTGGAAACTGTCTCAGCTGCCTTCGACGCGCTATTGCCAACCGACTCGTCGCGAGTGAATACACCAGGAAGCACCCTGGTGCCGCGTGATTCGACATACAGTGAATAGCTTGTGGCCGAGTCAGTGTCCCGTGTCTGCGCCTGGTCTTCACTTTGTGGAAGAGGTATAAGTTGGCGTGTCGACGTTGACTCTCTTCGTCTTTCTTCTTTTCCCCAAGCCAAGCCAGACGCGCCGTGGAACTCTTGCTATGCCAAGATAGCATCTATTGCTAGTTGATGGGGCGAGTGTGAGGCATGTCCGATAGCAGGTTATGCTTGCAGTTCAGATGACCTGCGAGCAAGTCCGTGTTGCTGAAGTCGTCGTCGACCGCTCACACCAGACTCATGCAGCTCCTCTTCTTCATCTTCCTCTTCTCTTTCTGCTTCCACTCCCACCACCTTATGGCTGCTGCCATGCCCTTACAGCGAAGTGTATGCTTGTATATGGCACGCTCTGCCCTTGTTGCAGCAGAAAGGTCTGCTCCTAGGTCTTCATCGTCCACATCGTCATCGGCCAGATCGAGCGCCTCTGCGTCTCGTGCATCGACTAACGTAGAGAATGAGACCCTCTTCACCGGCCCACGTCTTGGACCGCCGGAGTAGAGTGAAGGAGCTCGAATCGAGGGTGCAGAGTCTGTGGACCGAGTCTCAGTTGTACGTATGGAGTCATTTGAAGAAGTGTACGGACGTGATGAGGACATTGTGTCCATAGTCGCTGTCGACGGGTGTGAATGTAATGAGTCGCGAGGAGGGAAGTCTAGGTCTATAGCCAACAACGTATCGATCAGTGGAAGACAGTCGAACATGTGCGGTGGCATTGCGAGCTGTCGTTTCTATAGTGAGCTTGTTGTGCAGCTCGTGTGTCGTGACACGAAGTTACATGCTTCCTACCAGAGATGGAGCAGCAAAAGTGTCCTTGATATCCACGGTTTCATGTCGGTGAAGGATAAGCTATCGCATTGAGTCCGTGTTGTTATTAGTACTGCACCTAAGCGACGGCTCACAGGCAGCTTGCAAGCATGTTATGCCCTTGCCAGCCAAGCCGATAACAGTAAGATGTAAGACGACGACCCACGTGTAGATTCTAGATTGAGACTGTTGCTGATTGTTGTGGTGAGACAGATCTGCTCAATCTGGCGACCAAGCTAAAACGCGCAGATCGTTATGCACGAGACCGCGGCACGAGCTGTCGGCGCGGATGCAGCAGCGCATCATCCATGCCGCCATTTCGTGTTGCTATCAAGCCAGTATTTTGAAATGATGGTGTTCTGGAACTTTAAGATGGATGTTTTATCCAAGATCAACCACGCTATTTACGCCAAGCGAGCGCTTTGGGATCAGCCACCTGCAGGCGAGCTCCAGTTTGTGAGACATCAGCCACTCGGCATCACCTTCGTCAGGAACCCGGCCAAACTGGCGATGGAAAGCCTCATCCGTGGCGCCGTCAATATTCCTGCTGTCAACCATGTGGAGTTGATCATGGCCATGTTCGCGAAAGGACACTTTTCGGCGAGTGCGGCTGAGCAGTGATAACGTCTCGTGGTCCCTAGGATCGGGAAATTTGATCTCTGCATTTTGCCATGAGACATGCATTTCGCAATGTTGGCAAGATGTCAAAGTACTTGTCGAGAACCTGGCTCTCGCAGGCACGCCTAAGCAGTCCCTGGACAGACTTATGCAACTTAGATTTGCTTATCGTCAGTATTCGAGAGGTCTAGTAGCGCGAAACTACAGTAGAAAGGCAACTGTTCAGGGATCAGCAATCGAACAGCAATGCCTTCCCTAGCTTGTGAGTCTGGCTATGGTGAACTGATGAGTGTTGAAACACGGATTCGTTTTGCGGAGAGAAACTTTCTGTCCATGCGCATCATGTTCTGGAACGGCATAGGCCAATAGCGCATAGCCATGGTCTGAGGCCTATACTGAGTTCTTTGGCTGCACCAAGTTCGGCGTCGAGGAACTTACCGCTGGTCTTGGCGACAAGAGAGCATTCGCCGTGGATCGTGAAGTCAGATCCTCTAGACTTCTGGACTTCCAGCGATGTCAGTATGAGCCAACAAACAGACCCAGACATCGATGACTATCACAGCTCGCATGTCAGCTACCCTATCGTGAGGTCTTGTCTTCATAGTACTCCACCCTTGGGTTGCTATAGTCAGGCGAACATGCGTGCAGTGCCTGACATTCGAGAAGACAGTGAAGCAGAACCCAGCGGTGAGTGTCCTCGTAGATCGAGGGTGCCTATTTTGTTGTGCTTGAATTCCTTTGGTTGACCAGGAAGCCCGGTCTGGGCGGCCTTTGCTGAATGGCATGAGACTGTACCTGCTCATCGGCGCTGGCACGCGACGTGTAACCCATGCCAAACAGTTGAGAAACCACAATGACGGTCAGAGAGCATAGCCATGTTCAGAATGCCGCACAATGAAGTCCCTAGATACAGTGGCCGGGAACGGTAAAAAGTGTGGGGTACAGATCGGTACTGTAAATGGAAGTTTTCGGGGGCGCGTCTTTTCGACGCGTGCGAAGCGCGTTTCAATCTAGACGCTGTTCTCGAACCTCGACTACAAAGCAACGGGTATCCTACTCAATGAACACATAGTGATCATTTTTGCTCGTTGAGTTGTGATCGCACCTTCCGTGTTACGATTGATCTACAAGGAAGTTTCTCTGCATCGCTCCTTCCCCATCTCTGTGTTCGTCAATCAAGGAAGGCACGATCCTGCTCTGCACCTTCCTACAACTTCGCAGCACCATGGCACCTTCCTCACGAACAAATCGTCGCCAACAAACAAAGCAACAACCAACATTGTCGTCTTTCAGTCGCATCTCGAAAAGCGTTACTGTAACGAGCACCACGAAACCGAAGTCGACCGTCGCGAAAGAGCTCGCCCTCACCAAGCTTGAAAATGATCGGAAACCCGAGCGCTATGTACCGAAGACTACAAAGTCGTCCAACAAGCAAAGGAAGAGGGACTGGTCGGACAGCGAAGATGACTCTGCAGAGGTTGTCGAGTTCTTCAGCTCGTCAAAGCGCGTCAAAGTGCAGCTTCCGACGCCGCCCAAATCACCGAACAGGAAGCGCGTCTTGGTGGTCGCCCGCCCTGCTGACGCTCAGGAGCTTGTCTCGATCTTCAGCGCAGTTCTGAAGGCATTTGCGCTGCATCGAGCACACAATGGGCCGGCAACTCCTGCTGAACTGAGCGCACTACTTGAAAGTGTGACTCGACTATACCAAAGAAGATCAGTCACGGTCATTGATCTACAGCGAATCTTGGGCGTGTTTGAACAAGACGAAAACACAGCCGAAGCGACCCAGCAAGTACGACACGTACGTGGTCCATTCCAGCTGAAGATTGTTGGCATAGGCTCGAACCGACGACAACTACTTGAGCTCCAACAGAGTGCGGACTTCTCGGAACGAAACTTGCAGAGTCAATTTGAGTCTCAGCTCGACATACTCTTGCAGCGGCATGGCCGAACAGTGCAGGATGTTCCGCTTCTGGCCTTCGAAATGGGTGCGCAAACCACCATGCGGCAGAACAAGGCGTCGGAAACACTGAAGCACATCCTGTCAGGTCGCAAGGCGGAGTTATCAATGGACGAGCTTTCCATTTCGGATGGCGGCGAAAATTCGAGTGTGACGATCAAGTCGCGAACATTGTCACTGTTCGATCGAGTCAAAGCAAAGCAGCTTGCCACCGCTGCCATCGACACTCCAAGCGCTGAAGTACTTCGCCGCAAACATGCTGTCGCTCGTATGGCGGAGGTGGTCGAGATCTTGCGAATGAAACAACAGCAGAAGCTT
This sequence comes from Cyphellophora attinorum, assembly GCF_001299255.1. NCBI lineage: Eukaryota > Fungi > Ascomycota > Eurotiomycetes > Chaetothyriales > Cyphellophoraceae > Cyphellophora > Cyphellophora attinorum. The sequence continues at coordinate 181,579 of NW_017253251.1, read as the reverse complement.
GGAGGTTACAGCGGTGCCGGTGCTGGTGGGAAAGTCTCATTCGCGTGGAAGCAACTCTTGAGCGAACTCAGAGCCAGCATGGCGATTCCGATGGGTGACGATGAGCTCAAGCTGTGCTTGGAGATTCTCTCAAAAGAGGTGAACGATGGATGGTGCACAATATTCGAGCTGGGAGCTACTAAGAGCGTGGTCTTGATGGGTACTCCGAGGAGTGGTTCAGAGATTGTGAAGGCTCTAAAGGCATGATGTGTCTGAGCGGTCTTTCACATGCATGTGAGCGCCTCACTTGCAGCACCGCATAGGCCTTCGATCATTGACCAAGCAAGCGTTGATACATAGATAGACAGAGCGAGTCTGATGAACTTGGAATGCATTTAATGAATTTCGAGACCGGTTGACGACAGGCAGTCGTCCTCCGCTATGCCTAATCCACGTTAGTGTCAGAAATCTCTTGGCATCATCCCCGACTTGAAATCTCCTCTCCGCTCCCTCTCTCTTTCTTTCTCTTCATACCAAACTGAAATAGCTCCTCCGTATTCACTCTATCAACGACGCGAAAAGCGAAAATGGTTGCTGGAGGGGAAATCGGAGGCTAGACGAGAGACCACAGTGACCATCTTACCCCGAAATCTTCTAGCCTTTCCATGGGGGTCTTCGGAAATAATTTTTGGTTGTACATTTTTTGATGCCGTCGCGATGGGTGCTAAGCCCGGTGTTCGGTCTGTGATGCGCATCCGAGACAGGGAGAAATGGTCAGCCGTGGTCCAGCGTTGTCCTCACATGGGGCGAGGGTCCCATCGAGGATGCCGAATACGTCCATCCTAGGTACGCCACATAGATTCTGTGCTTAGGAGTCCTCAGCGGTCGTTCTCCGAGATCACGAACATCCTCTGCTCAGCCGTTGCAAAATCGAGGTAATCCAAGGACTTTCGCGGTCGGCAGACAACACACACGGCACGGTATTGGAATGCCGAGATTCAGGCTATTGTCCGTCAGGCTGCTGTCCATATCAGCTCTGATCCCTACAGATCGAACGAGACACATGGCAGGTCTCCCCGCAGGTAAGCAGGCATCAGAAAGACTTGGGTACACCAAGCTGGTAGTTCATTTCAAGAGATTGTGTCAGTCCTTCCAATGTAGACCAGATCAAGGACCATCATATCAATGAGGACCAGGATGGAAGCCTGGACATCGCCTTCAGCCATATCGTCACAAGCATCGCCAGGCTGTAGCAGCGATTATATCTCATCTGCCCCAGGGTGAGAGATTACCTGCAAGATTAGGGGCTGCCGCTGATCAACACGATGCACGAGTCATTTCGATTTCAATCTCCAAAATCGAGACGAACCTTCCCCACAAACTTCACATCGTATGTACATTTGTACCGTCAAGTGCCTTGCTACCGCAACTGCTTCGGGTGACAACTGCACTCATCTGTCGCGTGTTTCATCACGTCCAAGTACGAGACGCAGCATCTTCTCGGCCACACTGTGACTCGAATTGCTACCCTTTTCGCCATCCGTGAATTTGAACGGGGTGTCTTCTTAAGCGAGTCGAATCAATCCCTTGCCCACCATTTGGCCTAGAACTGAAGTGCGAGGCGGAGTGGGCGAGTGTGCGACCCTGAAATCCCCAGCTACATACAATAGTCCATGTCCATGGGTAGGAACGTCCCTCGGAACTTCAATTCTGCCTGCGCTTCTCGAAATATAGTCCCGGGACTTCCCCAAACATAAGTTGTCTATCCATCACCAACACTGCGCAACTCGAGCTCTACAAGACGTGATATCTGCAACGAAATCTTACTGCACTTGAAGTGGAGGTTTGCAGGTCCGGGCCGACCGCACGCGCTTCTTCAATTAACACCGCCCGACGTTCATCCGACACTCTTCTTTGTGCTGCGACACGACCACGCGCCATGGCGTCCATCAATCAATCTGGGCAGCTATACTCGCCCACACATGGCTACGAATCATCATACAAGTTTGATGAACCACTCGACCCGCAGATACCTCGAGGCTACCCGGAGCAATTCGGCCAGATCCCTCAGACTGTGCCGCAACATCCAGGTCCTCCCATTCGACGCGAATCACAACTTAGTCAAAGTGGACAGTCGCGGCCTGGAGATGGTCCTAAGCAAAGACTGAGGAAGGCGTGCGATAGTTGTAGTGTGCGAAAAGTCAAGGTATGAGACCCGTCTTCCGGCGTTAGATGGTTCGACTAACGATTGATCAGTGCGATGAGAGCGGACCGCCGTGCAAATCATGCGCTGCCCTCGAGATTCCATGTACCTTTGCACGACCAAGTCGTCGACGAGGACCTCCGAATCGTCATGCTGAGGCGATCAAAAGACAGAAGCTGGAAAGCGACGGTCTGGCACAAAACACTGGGTCGCCAACTCACGATGCGGCATACAGTCTCGCGGCTCTGTCGCTGCCCGCCAGCCTTTCGGTCGAGTCCATATGCGACCTGACATCCATCGAAATCCTCATCGACGACTACTTCCTGTACATACATCCTCTCATCACGCTGCCACACGAGCCGACGTTCAGAGCAGCGTTCGAAAATCGACAGGACAAGACTGACAGAAGTTTTCTTGCGCTGATTGCAGCAATGCTGGAGACTCTGGTAGCCTCTTTCCCAAGACGCGCACGGAAGTTATTTGCTTCCGATCAAGGCAGAGCTCAATTTCCCAACGCTGGTGCACTGATCGACCGATGCCACCATGTGTACACTGAAGCACGCGGTGCAGGCTACCTCGACCGGCCACTCCAGTTGTATGACGCTATTGGCAGCTATCTCGCTGGACTAGCTTCAGCTTATGTCTACGATATTGGCAGGATGCGGCTCTACTTTGGCGAGTGTGTCATGATGCTACGAACGCTCGGCATTCACCGTCCAGACATCCATGCTCCGGTCGGATCAGCGACTGGTGCAGACGCGGCTGTCGAGCGAAAAAGACCAGCAGACTACGTATACCAGGAATCTGGTCGTCGGTTGTTCTGGCTTATGTTTGTGTCGGCGATGTCTGGAAGACAGCTTGATGATCCTGAATCAGATCTACTCATGCCACCGGTAGCATATGTGGAGCTCATGCCGCCTCTGCCGGCAGAAGTCGATGACCAGTACATCACCGAAACGGCGATCTATCAGCAACCAGCGGACCAAGTCTCTGTCATGGTCGGGTTCAATCTGAATGCTAAGATCTTCAGAGCATTCCATACCTTGGCTGCACTGGAGACGGCTTTCGGAGCAGACACCGTCTACGACTGGGAACGACAGAAAGGGGTTATCAAGAAAGCGCTTCTTAACGTGAAGGCAGCGACGGAAAATGTCCCTCAGGAATTGCGGCTACAACCCGCCGACAACGACTTCGGAGAATGGCCTCCAACCTCGTATGACGCTTCCGCATACTCAATCCAGGATCAGTCCGGTGGTCAAGGCCTCCCAGCATACCCAAGCAGCCGGCGAGGCTCTCTCGTTCTGCCATTTCCCAAGCGTGCTGTCCAGTATGAGATACAGAAGGCCAACATCTATGCTACACAGCTGGCGACCAGGTCATACCTCGTAGAACGATACTGGAACTTGGTAGAAGCCCATGAACGCAATCAGTCCACGCCTCATTCGGGCGAGCGAATCCCGTCGATCTCATCAAACTCGTCGCCTTCGGGAGGAGACACCAAGTTCATCTCGAATCTTGGTAGAACCCCAAGCGACACGACTATGGATGCTAGCGAACAGTCGATGGCTGTAGAGCGTGAAGATATCATTAGAGATCTAGCTCGTCTGTTGAAGAGCATCAATCAGGTTAACATGGAGCCAAATGGTCTAAGTCTGGTAAGTACTGCCTGTCCGTTGCGAAAGGATGCATGCTGACTGTCAATGCAGTGTAACAAGATTCGGCAGATCGCGTCAACCCTACTGGAGAACAAGCGAGCCACAATGAGCGTCATGCCAACCCTAGACTCCGAAAGCGTCAACAGGTATCTCTTCGCCTTCTTGGAGATCCTGGCACGACTCAACCGACTCGGCCCTAGTAGACTTCGTCCGGAAGAGCCTTCAGGGCAGTATGGCGTTGGCAAGAGTGCTGAAGAAATTGAAGAGGAGGAGCTGGTTCATTGGGCTAGTCTCAAGGAACATCAGGAGCGGTTCGTCAATTCAGAGGAGATCTTGATTGGTGCTTAGGAGAGCGCCAGCTCTTCCGACTCGAATCTCTTCTGACGCCTGACTGCATGGAGTTATTCTTCGGAACATGTTGATGAGCGCCCTGTGAAGTAGGGAGAGGGAAGACTGGCGAAGCCTCCGATCATAGCAGCGAAGAGTGCCATGGTGAGCACGTGCGATCAGAAATTCGGTATTATGAAACATGAGAATGGGCCGATTGATGGCGTTGCGGTCCGGAAAATACCCCATCTCAATACGGAGCCTGAGCAGTTCGAGGGCTTTGAGGACATCAGCCCCGCGTCCACAAGTATGTACAGAGAAGTAATCGTGTGCACAGGATGCAGGAGTGGAAATGGTATCTTCTACCCTTCACTGAAAGATCTAATCGTGGGCTGCACTCGTGGTCGACATATCCTTCCCACATGACCTTGCCGTACGGAGCACTTCTGATTTGCCCACAAGGCAGACTTGAAGGCAAGCCCAGCCGCAAAAGGGCGTCAGGCAACGACTGTGAACTCTTTTTAGTACCAAATGACTACGCTATGCTCCTTATCATCAGCTCGAGGCACTCAGCGTCGTGCCGCCACTGTACCTACGATAGACTTTCGTAGAAAACACTACCTGACTTTGAGCCATCAGACATCATCAAGCTCCGGTAGTATTTTGCAAAGGGTACCTAGGAGCCTGAGCAGTGAATGATCTCGTATTCGCATCGAGCCCCCAGGGCTACAAGCGAGGCTGTAGCACCAGCACAGCCACCACACGCGGTTGTCGTAAATCGTTTCGAGACTACCTACCTCAGCACAAGATCGACTCCTCGTCCCTCGTGGGTTTGTCCGTACTCATTGTCTGGAGCCTGCACCCTATACTCAGGCCGTGCTCTACAGATCACATGAATGGCAGAGCCCCTCGCTGTCCTGTCCCTGCTCGCGTCGATAGGGCAGCTCCTCGACTATGGTGCAAGACTCACCTCCCGTCTGCGGGATCTGGGCAGTGCCAATGGGGAGTTTGCTGCGTTGAGGGCGAGAGTCACCGCGCTGACAGGGCTGTTGGGACGGGTTCGGGTGCAATTGAGCCATGACAGAGTAGGTGGTGGGAGTGGTGATGAAAGGCAAGGAGTAGCAGAGGGCTTACTCCCGGTTGTGGCGAGTTGTTGTGAGAATATTCGGAAGATCCTGGGGATGGTCGACCGGGTTATGCCGGTTGCAGCGGCAATTGGTGGGGATAGTGGTGAGAAGAAGAAGCCGATGGTGTTGTTGTTCAATAAGTATGTGAGAGCGGCGAAGGCGTTGGCGATGGACAAGGAGTTTAAAAAGTTGAGTCAGCAGTTGGGAGAGAGCGTACAGTTGATCAGTCTGTGGCAGACGACTGTGCTTGTTGATTTGGTTGGTAGGAGAGTGGATGGGGCTGGAGAGGAAGGAGGAGTTGGGGAGATGCCGGACGCTGCGAGGGAACGGGCAGTCGTGAATGTGAACAGCGGAGGAGAGGGAGGCATAGCGGTAACGGACGCTGACAGGGCTCTGTCGACAGGACACCGGACACAAGTGAGGACAGTGAGTACAGCGAGGGCAGTGAGGGTGCGACAGATCATGTGCATACCACGACAGTGGTTGTGCGGACTTCGACAGCAGTAGCAAGCGACGCTGTCGACGACTCTGACCGGCCACCTAGTGACGACAGTCGACCGTCGACATGTGCACAGCACTGCAGCTGTACCTGCCATCGGCCTTTCCAGCTCTCGACCCCAGCTCAGCTCGCATCCTGGTTGGGCCACCTCTCCGTTTCCTCCTCCGGCAGTCTTACACCACTTACTCCTTTCCGCCTTCCCTGCACTGAACGCCGTTGTCGCCGACACGCCACCTCATCGACGCGCGTCACACTGCGACTCCCGGACTGGCTCCTCCCGATCGCGCTGAACCTCTCTCTGTCCTCGACCGCTCTCAACACCCACATCAATCTCAACACCTTACGCATCTTGCCAGACACCGCCGAAGTCTTCTCCGTCATCTCCCGCGGCGACCTCGCCTACCTCCAGCAGATGTTCGCTGCTCGCCAAGCATCGGTCTATGATGTTTCGCGGTCGAATTGGTCGCTTGTGCACACAGCATTCACGTTGGGGAAGATGGACATCGCATCCTTTCTTGTCTCAGAAGGTGCAGATCTGACGATCTGTGCGACGAACGGCAGCAGGGTCATTGAGCGGGCGTGGTTCTGTGCGCAGAAATCGACGACGGAGGCCGGCGGGTACGTGTTGAGTGATAACGATATTTTGAGGAATGTGGATGTGGACGACTTTGTCAGTAGTCAGCAGTATACACTGGTGCACAAGATCTTGTTGGGCCTAGCGGGATCGCTGAGTTTAGAAGATCTGTTGAGGGCGTCGACCAGGGAGATCGATGTACAAGATGTGAGCGGGGCGACGCCGCTGTGGTGGGCGAGCGCGCAGGGGAACTTGGTGGCGTTGAGAACGCTTCTGAAGTATGGCGCAGACCAGAACATCGGTGCCGGGTTGAAACAGCTTCCGTTGCATGTGGCGAGGAGCGCGGACACTGCGAGAATATTGATGAACGCGTCGGTCGATGGCCGCCAGATGAGTGCACTGGATGATCTGGGGAGGATGCCATTGCACTGTTACTGCTATCGGCAAGTCGGGCCGAATCAGGATTTGGTCAAAGCAGTGGTGAGTGAGTATGGAGCGGATACGAATGCTGTAGCTAGTGGTGGGCAGACTCCGTTGCATTACGCGGTTATGTTTGGGAATTCTGAGCTGATTGAGCCATTGTTGGAGGGAGGAGCAGACATGAGTTTTCGGATGAAGAACGGCATGACACCTTTGCTGGCAGCGTTGAGGTACGACAAGGCGAGCTGCGTCTCATTGCTCCTGGCCAAGGGCGCCGACGTCCTCGCTACGATGAACGACGGAGAAGGGGTCTTCCATCTCGCGGCTAGATGGGCTGGAGTGCGATGTCTCGGAAGTTTGGTCGACCATGTTCACAGCAGTGAGGGCATTGCTGTTCTGCTTGACGAAGCAGAGCTGAGGCAACCGTACGAGAGTCGCTCTGGCCGTCCACCAGATCTCGATGAGGCTTTCGTCAATCTGCTGGAGGTGTTGAAGAGGTGGAATATGTTGAGACCGTGCGAGCGTGGATTGCCGTCTGTAACAGACTACAGATCGGATTTGAGCATGCCTGGTGCCTTCAGGTAGAACCCAAATACATGTTGATAGCCTCGCTGAGGTCTACGCTATTGGCCCTACCGATTGCGACTGTACATGTAAGTACCTTTGCATCCATACGTGAGGCTAGTCCAGCTTGAAAGCTCTCCTTCGACTTTTGCGTGTTCGCACAGGTTCCGCCTTACCGTCAGCATCAGCACCAAATGTCGGCCTTCCCATCAGATGAGACAGCACAAGGCGCAGCGTCGGATGACGTGTGAAGGCATCAAATCTCGAGATAAGCCGTCTGTGGTCAATAGGCATGCTGCTGTCGATCCACATTAGTCAACTCTTCGAAGGTATTCAGCTCTGATCTACGTGACTCTATAAAAGCCGCTGGCATTGCCCGCTCTCGACACCAGATTCGACGCAGCGACAGAAAGGAAAGAACGACTACCAAAATCAGGGACGGCTGCCAGTGTTCGGGGTTGAAGCTTAAGTCGGGTGCTTTTCTAACCGAGCCCTCTGCCCCCAGGACTTCTTCCTTCCTTCCTACGTCTGCCGATCTACTGTACGGTATCGCGTAGGAGCGGTCGATGCGAGAATGCAACGTCACGCTCGAATGAAGTGGCTACGGTCTAGAGTTGCTTTTGCATGAGCTTTCACCAGCGTGCAACCGACATGACACGCCTTCGCGCGATGGTCGCATCAACGCGTCAAGGTCGTTCATCGTCTGGAATTGCACCTCATTGAGAGCGTTGAGAAAGTTTCGGGGCGTCAAGTCGGGCGGCCGGCTTGTAGGCGTACCAGAAGTCGTGTCCCTTATGCCCCTTCAGGCGAATTGCCGCAACCTGCCCAGGGAGCAAGTTTTCAGAATGCGATGGCGGCAGACGTCGAGGAGAAGCTTCCGACATCTCGACCAGCCAGGAGAGCTTGACTTTGCGCAGGCTCCCGGCGGAAGTGATCAAGCAAGTGGTGGAGTGGTGGTCCGATCGATGGGTAGCAACTGTTTGCGCCATGATGTGAGCTACTGCGAGGTAGGTTTGCGATATGGTGTTTGACCGTATTGATCCCGAGATAAGAAGCGTGTTTATCGTCAGACAATGCTTGCTAAATTATGCAGTCCGATGTTTGCTCGATGTGGGCAATGATTGACAGTTTATCACGCGCCCACCAGTATGGACGCTCAAGGGTATATGAGAGATGGTCCCGTCGCCTGGGAAAGCAATTCTGCTGTCATCATTCATTCGTCCACGATTGGCATCCTGCCCCATCCCAATCATCGAGTCAAAGAATCACAGGAAAGTCTATCGTCCAGATCTGTCCACATGGACGGGCGAGGGCGGCGTCCTCGTGGGGGAGGCCAGCCGAGAGGCCGAGGAGGAGGTTCTGGTATGAGTAGGGACTCCAGACCTGTTCCATCTGGCCTATCAGCGCGTACTACAGGTACCAGCAACACTCAGCTCACACAGCCAGGCACCCAGCAGTCTCGTGACCCTTCATCCATACAGAACAGACCTCATACCGGCCGAGTCACGCCGGCTCTCGACGCAACTGCCCCAGTTTTCACACCAACTATTCCCGCTGTCCCTATGACTGGCGGAGGGCGACCGCCTGGACAAGCGAGACCAGGTACAGGCGTTCACACCGGTAGCAATGTCGTTCTGCCTCAGCATTTTCAGCCTTCCGGTCATCAAGGCTACGCCCGCCACGTTCCTCAGGGGGCTTCAGCTCCGAGGAACGACATGTCGAATGCTCCGATAGCTCCGAGAGGCCAAGGTCTAAATGCTTCAGCAACTTCCATGACGAACGTACCAACAGGCCCTCGAGGCGGGAACCCACGTGGCCGTAGCGGTGGACATGCCGGCCGCGGTGGCGGACGTTTTCAGCCTCATCGTCCGCCCATCATCGATCAGCCCAACTCCCATCAGCCGCGACTTGTTCACACGCAACTCGAACCTGCGCCCGCCACCATTAAAGGCGACGCATTCGTCTCTGCACCAGAGCGACTTACTGGCAAGACGCTGACCAATCACTATGGAATCAAGTTCCCCAATGACGATGTCAACTCTTCGACGACGGGACCTACACAGCCTCACAGCCCATCAAACGCAGCGTCTACGACTTTGACCAGAAGAACGGGTCCCGGTGCCACTACACCTGTGAGATTCAGCTCTGGCACAGGTTCACCCAACAAAGCGTCCTCAGGCTCATCACCCATCAAATCGCCCAACTCAAGGAAGTCGCCGCCGTCACGAGGCGCATCTTCTGCTCAATCGTCAGGCACCGAGGGCTTTGTGCTTTTCAGGTACGGGCTCACCATCGCTAGGCAACCAACACAATAAGAGCAAGAGAAGATAGAGCAAGAGAAGAACGGCGAAATAACGAACCCAGCTCCAGTACAGAGCCCGAGGAACCCATCGAAGCAGACCATACGCCGCATCGTGTTTCTCTTGATCAAGGATCTGCACAGTCGCGGCGATATGAAAGGCACTGCTGTCGCCAGTGATTATCACAAATATCTGGTTACTTGTCAACAATTACCGCTTGCGGCTACCACCACGCATCAGGTCATTCTTTATGGCGACCACGAGCATCACAGGGGCGACTATCCTCTTTACACAGTCACAATCGACGTGGATCCCAAGAAATTGCCGATCAATTCCTTGTTGAGTCTGCTATCTCGCAAGGACGATTTGATGGAGAAGGAGAAGAACCAGAAGCACGAGACCATCACAGCGCTTAATGTTGTTTTCACGAATGCAGCCAGCGTGAAGACGTTCACTGACCATCTCCCGAACTCTGGAAACACCGGAAGCATCCAAACAGTTGCCCGCAGCGGAAGCAAGAAATTCTTCGATCTCATGCCACTGTGGGCTGAGGATATAGGCCCGCAACAGCTGAGAGGAAACGATAAATACGGGCTCGTCGGACGTCTTGGATTCTTCCTGAGCACTCGAGCATTCCTTGGTGCTAATAAGATCTTCCTCAACATCAACACCACGCGATCTGCTTTTCATCACGAAGGATCATTGAATGATTACATCGATTTCTTACTGAGGCCTGTGGTAAATGGCCGGACCCAAGATGACACGTTATACAACGGCCCGCCGCCTCAGCCAGATGCGAACTCCCGCGAGCAACGCAATCCACCACCGCGAAGTGAATGGACACCTGATTGGGACGATGCAATGAGAGCTATCGGTGGGTTGAAAGTCTGCACAGCATATCATAACGATGCAAGGAATTCCAGTCGCTCGAATGAGATGCTTTACACGGTCTGTCAGCTTCAGGAACAGCCCTCAGTGGACGTTGCAACGGCGGGCGACGCGGTGACAAGTGATCCTCTTGTCAACGTCGCCGAATATTTCGGCCGGGAATACTCATGGCTGAATGTGTCCCCGGAAGACCGAATTGTTGCAGTCCGCGGTGTCACATCTCGCAGACGGCTTGACGCAGAGCCTCTTCTCATACCAGCACGGTTGCTCACTCTTATTCCTGGTCAACGAGTTTCTTCAAAGGTCGAGATGATCGACTTTGCAGTGCGGCCTCCTGATGCGAACCGTGATAAAATCCAAAAGCAGGGCAGGCAGCTTTTTGAACTGGAACGGACGAACACGAATCTTGCACCGGTAAGTCTGTCACCTGTCCGATGCGTAAATTCTAACCGTACAGGCTGCTGCATTTGCCTTTGGGGGTCTTCGCGTCGAACCGGATATGCACGAATTGGATATGACGATCATGAATGGACCGGACCTTGTTTATCCAACAGCACTGCCAACCGATAAAGGAACACTCAATGACAAGGAAAGAGCGAGCGGCAAATGGAATCTTGAAAACCGACAATTTAGTACTCCTGCTCAGAGTGGGTGCTGGACTGTCCTCCGGATCTTCAACCCAGGAAGCCGCCGCCCACACCTTTCCGAGTTCTTCGCATCTGTTCAAACAGAGCTTCCGAAATATGGCCTCAAGAGCGAGGCGTTCATAAACGGCCAACCGATCAGCAACTTCCGTGGGAATTTTGGCGATGATAGCTTTGGCGACCTTCATTCATTCGACCGCCGGAAAGCCGATCATAAGGACGGTGAGCAACTCCGCACCAGGCTGAAGGAGCTTTTCAATGCTCCCACTGGTGGCAAGACCCGACTCGTCTTCGTCATACTGCCCTTCAAGGACTCAAAGATTTACCAGCAAGTCAAACGTGCCGCAGATCTAGAAGGGATACAAACCATCTGTAACTTCAGCTACTTCAACCAGCCGAAGAATCAGAGCTCCAAAGTCACGAACATGCTGATGAAATTCAACTTGAAGATGGAGCGCGACACGGTCAATCAGAAGTTCCGGAGTATCGAGCCCGGTCTCCTCGGATGCATCGACTCTCAGACGATGCTTATGGGAATGGACGTCACACATCCTCCCGTCGGAGCCATGGACGAAGCGCCTAGCATCGCTGCTCTGGTGGGAAGTGTCAACAAAGAGTTCTCTCAGTTTCCGGCAGTCCTGAGAGAGAATCCTCCGCTCAAAGATAAGAGGGCCAGGGAAGAGATCATGAAACTCAAGGAGATGGTACAGCTCAGTGTCGAGCGATGGTCCAAGAACAACTTGAACGCCATGCCCAAGCGCATCATAGCATTCCGCGACGGTCTCTCCGAGGATCAACTTGAAATGTGCAAGGAGGCGGAGATACCTCGAATTCGGGATGGCATCAAAGCTGTTGCCGAATCACTCGGTTCCAAATCGATCCCCGAGCTCTTCGTGATCTGCACGATCAAACGTCACCATGTCCGATTCTTCAAGGATCCCAAGGTCAATTCGAAAGTGCACGATGGTAAGAAGAGCAATCCGTTGCCAGGCGCCATGGTCGACAAAGACGTTGTTCTTGAGGCAGGCCGCCACGAATTCTTTCTGGTCAGTCATGAGGCCATTCAAGGCACGGCTCGGCCTTGTCACTACGTTCCGATATGCTTGCCGGAGACAGCGACTATCGATACCAAGGACTTGGCACGAATGGTGAGTGATACATCCAGCTACCCTCCACTCAAAAACACGTGATGCTGACGCATGCAAAATCAGACTCACGCCTTGTGCTTCCTCTTCGGCCGATCCACACGTAGCGTCAGTCTAGCCACCCCGTCATACTACGCCGATCTAGCTGCTGACCGGGCACGCTGTTGGGTCCGGCACATCTACGAACCCGAGCTGAAGGAGGGCGAGTCTTTGCTACCTACGATCCGAAGAAGATGAAGTTCCTTCCCGAGCTTCCTACAGTCAATGGCTTCGACGAGAGCATGTATTACATCTAAGAAGAAGATGACGTCGAGGGAGGATTGGGGCCGTGGTTCGGTGATTGGCATGAGCTTATGAATCATGAATTTCCTTTGTGTTTGGACGTGCGACTGGTCGCTCAGGTATGCATCTGGAGTTTTGGCTTTTGGTACTGGCATGATAGAGGGCATGGTGCTCGTATAGACTGATAGAGATTCCTGCTTGGAGGCATTCGCTCTTTCAATAGACAACAACCTTCAAGCAGACCTTGCTCTTTCCTCACTTACCTCTTGCATCAAACGCAGTCTGGACTTAGCTGAGAACACAGACTGCGCTCACTCTACGATCTGACACTGACTAGATTTTTGATTCGACATGCGGCACTGCTTACTTTACACGCTGCGAGACTTCACGATGTCGTGAGCGTGCGCATGAAGGAACAATGTACCCACGATTGCACCTTCCGCAGCCCTGTTGCCTTGTCATGCTTGGCATGCCTACTTCTTTCCAGCACTTCGAAAACTAAAGAGCGACTTCCAGAGGACTTTAAGAATGCGCGACGTTCTTTGAAGTCGTTTGTGCCGTCGTTCGCAATCATGGCGTACTTCCAACTCAGCAGGCAAGTCCAGTCCTTTCTTCGTCCATCCACGTTGCTGACCATCACAACAGCCTCCTCCAAGGCCCTCTAGTCCAGATTCTACTTGACGAGAAGCGGGATGGCTGCTTCGACCTCATCTGCTATGATCAGCCGCTGTTCATGCTAACATACTTCTCCTCAACGATCCGCGAAGAGTTCCCCGCCAGCCACCCTTTACTCCATTCCTCGCCTCATCCACAACAAGTACCGACAGCAGTGCGACTGATTGGCGGCGGCGCGAATGCCATCAAGGACCTCGTCGAGTGGATGTCGACGTGCTGCCATCATAAAACCATCGTACCGCTTAGATCCGTCATCAATTGTCCGGCAAGGTTCGTCCTCGCTGTGGATGGTATTCAACGACTTAGAATTGATCTTCTCGTCGAGGAGACTTCTCAGCTTCTCTCAAGATTACAATATGAGCTTTTCGAAGTCAATACCGTCGTCGAGATCTTCGCTGCCGGCCATAACCTTCCTTCCGAGGTAGCGAATGCCATTTGCCAATGTGTGGCGAGATACTTCTTTCACGGATCCTTGCCAGAGATTGACAAGTGGTTGCATCTGGCGACAATGAATCTCAAGTTTGACGATGGCGTCAAAGCATGGCTAAGACCAGGAGCATTGAATGAGGGACCTGATATGATGGGTGCCTGGGAGCTGTGGAACTCAAGGAGTGCGTTGACTTACCCTGCAAGGTGGTATCAACCCCCTCGTGCTGGTCCGTCCTATGAGCGACTTCGTCCGAGCACACCATACCCTCCAGTGCATCCTCCACATCAACGTGGTCCGGGCGATGCTTATCCTTCAGCAGGATATACCTCCACGCCAGGATGGCATGGACCGGACGCACCGCCGTCACCACCTCCCAAGCCGGACGCCTACCGACAGAGGCCAAATTTAGCTCACGATCACCATGATTATTCAGACGTTCCCGTGCACACTGTTCGCTGCATACACTGCCATCAGATCTATTCAGCCGCCGACAGGCATCATAGATGTAACACTGGCCGAGCATTCACAATCGACAGCACACCATCGCCTCCGCATCGGAGCTACAGCCACAGTCAGCACGAACGAGCAAAGTATTGGTACGAGCGTCCAAGATCTCCAAGTATCGCTCGATCTCATAGCCAACGGCGGTCTTCGTATCCTGGCCAAGAGTGGGATGCTTCCTATGAGCCACCACAGCCGGGCGAGCGTCTTCGTGAAAGGCGTCAACTCGGGCCAGAGCATTATGTTCACTTCTTTACTGATCAGTATGGTCGTGAGCGAGTGGTCACGAAAGGTGGAGATGTATCTGTAGAAGGGCCAAGGTGGTATTGATGGAAGAGCATAGATCAATCCCTATCACTGTCGAGCTCATCACACTCGTGGACACCCACACTAAAAAAAGCTTAAGCCAACCTGCCCCTGGTGGCTCAATACCTTCGTCTGTTGCTACTCATCACAACAGCCGCAGCGAATTTTGGCGCGACGAGTCGAGCGTACACGGCGAGCGCTGTGTTCGATTAAGGAGGCGCGAGGTCGGATGTCATGCACTGTTCTCTAATGACTGCCCCACCATGTGCCGGCCGAGAGGAGGCGTCCGGGGATTTGGCCCCTGTTGTCACTCCTTCCAGAAACGATTCGGCCTCAGATCGATATTTGCACGCTGATAGCCTCGCAATACCAAGGCCACCACCGCAGGGCTGCTGCACATGCGGACAGCCGATGACGATTACCAGAAACGCGAGAGGTCAACGCTTTCTGATTCGATGAGATTGCAGCAGTAATCAGGAACCTGCAAGGCTAACAGACCTAGGTAGCATTGCAGTGACCCACGAAGTACACCATTAGACCCGATTTATTGGGATGTTGCAGGCCTTAGATATGACGACTGACTATGTAAGTGAAGTGCGCTGCTGACGAAACGTTCATAAGGCTGCAGGACCTCTTTTGTACAAGGGAGCAGGATCAAGGTCTTGTATACTTCGACAGTCTTTGCCGCAGCGTTCGACAAGTACCGCCATGGGGTCAATTAGCGAGTCCAAGCCATACATCGAGGCTGCCGTGCCCTACTATCCAAAGCCAATGAAAGAGTACACTGCTGGGCAGCTTGCGCAGTATCGCTGGCCCTCTGATAAATCGCTGAGGAAGGTCTATGATCTAAGATACCATCCTGAACTCGCTGTGGACAACGTCGGCTTCCAGCTTATCTCGATAGACCCTAGCGCTGAAGATAACTTCGACGACCGCGACTGGGTCATAGCAAATATCTACCCGCAGACACAAGACGCAATAGCCACCGCTACAGGAGCGTCACGTGTGAAGTGCTTCTCGCATCTCGTCAGAAGGAACAAGCACTCCGAGATCAAGCATATGATCGATGACAAGAACCTTCCGGACGAAACGCCGACGGGCATTGTACCGCCGTCCCCGGCGGTCCATATCGATCAGTCCGCTGCAGGCAGTCTTGAGATCTTGAGAGACAACCTGCCTGCCGCGGAGGCAGAGGAGATTGAGCGGTCTGGCAAACGATGGGCGATCATCAACCTTTGGCGACCGATCAAGCCTGTCAAGAGAGACCCACTATGCGTATGTGACGCGAGGACTGTCGACAAGGACGATTTGGTCATCCAGGTGCGTTTCCTTGACTTGTCGACTACTGCAGCTTGATTGTTCCTCCATTGAATCTGTCGACTGACACCAATGCTCCTCCTCACAGCGCGTATGGCTCACACAAAACCCCAACTTCGCTAAAATCAGCGCCGGCAACTCCTTCGAAACGGTCGGCGTAAAGCCGAACCCAAAGCACACATGGTACTACTGCTCCGACATGATGCCGGATGAGGCTCTCCTGATCAAGATCCACGACTCGACTGCTCCGGGTGGACAGTTTGGGAATGGGATCGCGGGTGGGATACCGCATACGGGCTTGCAGATTCCATGGACGGAGGAGTTGCCGGCTAGGGAGAGCTGTGAGTTGCGGTGCTTGGTATTTTGGGATTGATGGGTGGAAGTAGCGGGGAATCGAGTGGGTTCAACCAGCCCAGCGTTGAGGCGGTTCGAAGCTAGCGTTCCGCGTTCTGTAGTGGTTCTTATGGTGTATGTGAGCACAGCAACCACCAGTCTTACCGGCCAGGCCCCAACACTCGTCTCGCGGTAGCACTCTTGCCAGACGTCTCCGCAGATCTCCTTTTCCCCTTCCCTGACTACGTTCACACCCGCGACTTCGCCTTCGACTCTGTTACTGATGCAATGCGACTTCCTCGCTCCACCCAATGCGAGAGGGGCTGTAGCTTCCTCTATTCGCAGAATGTCCTGATTGCGCCTTCCATTGCTGCACTTTGAGAGTGGATCGTAGCTTCCCGCCCTTGCTGCACGAGAGCCCGTCGTGACGGCGGGCGGAGCCGTGTGGCGTGTTCGCTTCGAGATGGAGGGGCGGAGCGGAGACTGCCTTCGTCTCCACAGCGTCAAGGTTTGAGTATTGTCAACAAAGCTGAGATCCCGTTCATGTTGTTTCCAGACAGCCGCCTCTCAGCTTCAACTTCATCAGCTTCCAGTCGCCCAGCATCACATGCACGCTGCTTTGTGACATGTGCGCTTCCAATGTCGGAGTATATTGGCCTCGAACACAATCGAGGCTTTCCAGCTGTGAAGGCTGTACTCCCGTTCCCGTCCACTCACGACCTTCTACTATCCACAGTCAGTCACAATGCCCCACATCACCCGACGAAAAGCAAACTTACCTCCCAGTCAGCCACTCTACAACTTCGCTCCGCTCCACCCTGACTCACATATCCTCCCTGCACTGACATGTGATCCCCGTCCCCAGGCGTATATATTCAGGCCCTCCCTCATCTCCCTCAGAGATTTTCTTTCCTTCCTTTGTACAACATCTGTCGAATAATATTGCCATATTTCAAATCTTGCCATACTTGAGCAAATGGGATATGTTGGTATTTGAAGTCATATGTGTGTGCACCATCGTCTGGCTTTGCTTGCGAAGCCTTCGGAGGTGTATTTCTTGATGTAGAAGAGGGCTGAGCATAACCTCGCTATCGCTGCTGTAAACGTGCATCGCTGTCGTTGTAATTCGTCGGGCACCTGTACTTACACGAGTGTCCAGGGAAGATTCTCAGCTCCCCAGCATCGCTGCTCACGGCTCAAGTGCACCTGCCCATTTTCACGTAAACCACAGTGTCGTTGCCTCCTCAAACAGACGCTCATCCTCTCCACTGCTTGCTCCGCTGCTGTGACAGTGATACGCGTCGTCATGCTCATCTTTCAAGGACTCACTGCGACCGTTCGATGCAAAAGTCGAAGCTCAAGTCAACCAGCGAAAATCATCGCGCGTTTCCTTGTGCTCAACATCGTGATCGTGGCATTGAACATTTCATTCTTTCAAACCGCGCCTGCCCTAGCCGTTGGTCCAGCTAGATCACAGCTTCCGCGTTGCAGCAGTCCGAGAATCGCACCTGCCTGGGCCGTACCTTCCCAAAGCGACTTGCTTCGCATCGCATCGCATCGTAGCTTCCGAAACCTCGCTGCTTGCGGGTCGGTCGCACCTACCTGCCTTTGCACAGCCAGCCAGCCGTGCAGGACCGCGGCTTCCCTCGATGAGAGCCACCATCGCCGCGGCTTCTCTCGTTACAAGCGGAGATCAAATTGGATCGTAGCCTCCCGCTCGTACCATAATGCGAAGATCCAACCTGTGTCGGCCGTCCTTCCTTCTTTCGCTCGTCGGACTGGATTGCAGCTTCCCAACCTCGTTGCGTACCAGCCGATCATACCTGCCATCCATGTAGGGTCGCTGCTTCTTCCGTGGGATCTCTTGCTGCACCTTCCCTTGTCATGAAGGTAGGTCGGAAGGGATCGCAGCTTCCCTCTCTCTCTTGCTCAGCAGTGCCACGATTGCATCTTGACTTGACTGCGACTTCCCTTGTAGCCGTCCAAGCTGCATCGCAGCTTCCTGGACGTCACTGCTCACACGGCGATCGCGCCTACGCGTGCTCAGCTACTTATGTATGATCTCAGCTTCCTCGGTAGAAGCCACTGCCGCGCCTTCCCTCGTGGCTGGTGCCAGGCGAGCTGGATCGTACCTTCTCACCTTGGCCGCGTCACGGCGGGCAGGAACGAACGCTGGCGCTAACGCAAGCCGGATGACGGAGGATTTACCGATGTAAGACCGGATGACGCCAAAAAGTTTCAAACTATTGCAACTGTCGCTGCACGCATGCGCAGGTATTTGTTGCCTCCTGATTCGAGAACTATGTTATGGTTGAGGTGATCGCAAGTTGGGAGGATCGTCTGGTTGGTAAATGAAGAGGTATCGCCTGTAGGTGTGTTGTTCGACTTCATGAGGTGCGGGATATACATGCACGGAGAAAGGCACTCCTGTTCAGTCAGGTGTACTGCTCATCTAATGCCACATCAGATTACGTACTGTGGAAGAAGTGTACTCGTTGACCTCATCACGACGGACCAGCATTGAGAACGTCAGGCAGGGAAGCAAGATCGAGTATAGAAATAGCGAAAGAAATCATATTCTTTTCTCTTCGGACCACGGTACATGACCGCCTGGTCGATCTATCAAGCACAGACGTCCGTGAAAGATCACGCTGACGAAGCGTGATGGAGGCCGTCAATCCAGCCAGTCTATGTGTGCACCTCGTACACCGATCGATGCCTTTCATCAATGCCCACCTTCCGAGCGAGGCTGCTTCGAGCGAACGTCAATAATACTCCACGCTCCATCCACATCGTAAGGAGCGACGTTCCCTCCGTCGTCTCAACCACCATGGCTCGCGTCTCGTGCGGCCAACCGTGTCAATCTGGTCCCTCGAGCGATCGTTTCATATCGCGCTCCAGGGACGAAAGCCTCACAATTGAAGAGGCTCAAATGAAAGACTTCTGCGTCTTGTGTTTGTAGATTTTCCTGATGGGTAATAGTGTCGCAAAAAGATCTGAAAACGTTGTCGAAGAACCATAAATGCAGTGTTGTTCTTGACCGAAAAATGCAAACCATCCAGACGCCGTCGCTAATGTTCGTGAAAAGATTTTTGGTGCTCATTGACTGCCAGTGCCGTGCCACCATCGCAGAAGGTCAATTGAATGGGTCCGCGAATGGTGACAGGATTTCTGCGCAGTGGGAGCGTTTTGTTGTACATCCAAGAAGGATCTCAATCATTCTTGGGAGAAGTCGGGGAGTACTGTGGACTCCGCGGACTGAATTGAGGGCCTAGAGATGTTAGGATGTGGTAGGCAATGACACTGGGGACACTCACTTGTGGGGGAGTACTGGGGACTGGTCGGCGAGTGACCTCTGGGACTCGTGGGACTGTGATTACAGGTTAGAGACATCGTGAGTACGTTATGAGTGAGCAACTTACGAGTAGTTTGGTGAGGTCGGCGAGTAGCTGGGGCTCGTAGGAGAAGCACCTGAGCCACCGCCGCTGTAGTTCGGACTCGTGGGTGAGTACACCGGCGAAGTCGGGCTATAGACAGGCGACGTTGGCGAAGTCGGTGAATTTGGCGAGTACGCAGGGCTCGTTGGGGAGTACTGCGGACTCGTTGGACTGTAGCTTGGACTGGTCGGACTGAAGCTCGGACTTGTGGGACTGTACACCGGCGACGATGGCGAGTTGTATGATGGCGAGGTCGGTGAGTACGCAGGTGATGTCGCGGTGTTGTACGAAGGGCTGACGGGGCTGAACGATGGTGATGTTGCTCCGAAGCTGGGACTGGTTGGACCGAAGCTTGGAGAAGTCGGCGAATACCCAGCACCAGGAGAGTACGCAGGTGAAGCTGGACTGGTCGAGCCGAAGCCACCAGGACTTGCAGGGGAGTAACCGCCAGGACTGCGTCCGTATGGACTGAAGCCACCAGCAAAGCCAGAATTTGGCTGGTACTCTGAGAAGCCTCCAGCCTCAGCGTTGGACTCAGCCATAGGCGAGAAAGCAGCACCATATTCTGGGGAGCCCAGATACCCGTTATCGCCGACAGGCGAAGCCGAATCGTAGGGAGTGGCAGATCCTGCAATGAGATCTTGCTGTCGCTTGACGCCGATTGGCTGTCCACCAAGACCAAGGTTGGAGTTGTCGGTAACGATTGTCCCAAGAAGCTTCTTGTCAAGCAGAACATCCATGAAACCGGTTCCGACAGGCGCAGGTTGACCGAGAATGATGTTCTCGGTGACACCAGTGCAGTCGTCGAGCTCACCGTTAACAGCGGCTTCGTATAAGATCTCCACAGTCTGCTCGAACGAGCATCGCATCAGCGGACCATTGTCGGACTTGTTGATACCATGCCGTGAGATCGCTGAGACATAGCCTCGGAAGGTCATGCCATCGCACAGAATGCTGAGATGACGAGCGTTGACATACGAGCCATCAAAGGACAGCACGTTCTTGAGTTCGCGGTAGATGGCCGAGCGTGCAGCCTCGATACCCAAAACCGTGTGAACCTCAGTGAAGGAGTTCGAATACGTTCGTGAAGCATCGACGCCTTCAATGGCAAGAACCTCGGCAAATTTGCTTCCATCAGTCTCGAGAATGTTCTCAACACATGCAGGAATCTCCTTGTTCATGACGAGACTGCCATTCTCCAATTCCACTGCACGTTCTGTGGCGTTCAGAAAGACTTTAGGTAGACCCTTGATGCCGTTGAAGGTCAAGTTGTCCAGCATCTCGTTCATGAAGCGGCGAAGCAGGTCATCATCTTCTTGTCTCCCATCCTCTTCATCTTTGGCATACGAGTTGACATAGCGGATACGAATGACTTGTTCTTCGGCGTTGACGTCGCTGAATAGGATTGAGAGATCGCGTCCGTACTCTGATTTCATCTTGTCGGCAATCTGCGGAATGGTCAGGCCTTTGTCGAGCATCTTGGCACGGTTGAGGACAATGCGAAGGAGCCAACGAGAGTGAGACCTCGTGTCGGCATCAGCCTCGTCCGGAATGATCCAGTATGCTTCAACAAAGTCTTTGTCGGCTTCGATGATGGTATCGTCAATGATTGGATCGTACCAAAGCTCGCAGGTCTCGGTAAGACTGCGCAGATTTGTGTGCTGAACACGGCTTCGGAGATCCTTGGCTTTGCCTTGGTCTTCCCGGTTCTCTGGCACCTGGTATACAGTCATTGAGGGGGTCTTGATGTCTTTTGTGACGTTCAGGATCTCCTTGAGACGAGGCACACCAAGTGTGACGTTCTTGGCAGAGACACCAGTGTAATGGAAGGTGTTCAGCGTCATCTGAGTGGCGGGCTCTCCAATCGACTGCGCAGCGAGGACACCGACCATCTCACCAGGACTGGCGATGGCTGCAAGGAAGCGCGTCTCCACGCTACCGATGATATTGTCGAACGCCAGTCGGTTGAGCGACTCCTGCATGACTACCCGCTTGAAGGCCAGTCGCGATCGCAGCTGCGCCCGAATCAACATGGTAGCGTTGTTCTGAGCTTCCACAGATAGCGGATCTGTACCGCGTACGACCTCAAGCTTGGTCATGAGCTCGTTCACAGACTTTATGACATGTTCAGGGTCCAAGTCACTTGGAGTACCCTTTCGGATCTTGAAGTTCTTGGCCGCTTGGCTGATGATTCGACCAATGTTCATAGGCAGCTGGAACTCGTCCTCCACTCCGACAGCAGCCATCCGCACGGCTTTGCGGGCATCTTGTAGAGCCGCAAATTCTGCATCGAGGATATTCTGAAGCTCAAGATCGCCTGCATATTGCTCCCAGCCGAGGAGTCTGCCCTTGAAAGGATCTTTGTCGGACATGAGATCGACTTCGAAGCGCTGTGAAAACTCCTTGTTAGAGAGAGTGAGGATGTCGATCGATTGCTTCTCGATATGAGCACCATCAAGACCGTCTTCACCGTATAGAAACTGGATAACGTTGCCGTGAGAATCTCGAACAGTGCCATCGTAACGGACGGTGGCCTCTTCCAAAGCTTTGACAAGTCTTCGCTGAATATAGCCGGTCTCGGCGGTCTTGACAGCAGTGTCGATGAGACCTTCACGACCAGCCATGGCGTGGAAGAAGAACTCCGTCGGCGTGAGCCCTCGCAAGTACGAATTTTCCACGAAGCCTCGAGAGTAGCCAGAGAAATCGTCTTTGGCGAAATGTGGTAGAGAGCGGTAGTTGAATCCGAACGGAACCCGCTTACCCTCGACGACTTGTTGACCGACGATAGCCATCATCTGCGCAATATTGATGTTGTTGCCCTTTGAGCCAGAGCGAGCCATCTGGACAGCACCGTTGTTGTCTTTCAATTGCTGTTCCATGAAGGTACCTGCATTATCACGAGCGGCGTTGAGCGCAGCCATGACCTTACTCTCGAACGTCTTGCGAATGTTCATGCCCGGCATAGGATCCAGCTGTTCGGCTTGAGCTTGGTCGATGAGAACATCGACTTCAGCTTTTCGGGTGGCGATGGCATCGTTGACAGCACGCACAACACCAGGACTCGGAATCGTGTCACCGATGCCGACACTGAAGCCGTTGTGCAACAGCCAGTAATTGACCACGGTTTGCGCACCATTGAAGAATGCCATAGCAGCGTCAGGACCCCATTCGTTGAAGGTGATGTGGATGATACCGCCGGCGGAAGCACCAACAACCTTCTTGCTGAAGAGGCCAAACATCAGCTCACCATCAGTGACAAAGGTTCCTTCGTCACTTTCAGGGCATAGCGGATTTCGTTGTTTCTTCTCAGGTCGCTCAAGATTCAAACCCTTGGGAATGATCATGCTCGCGATTTGCTTACCAGTCCATCGTGGAGCTGGCTTCAAGATGGCAGGCTGAGGAATGACACCATCCCATTCGGGCACCCACATCATGACATTCATGACGGCTTCCTTGGTCAGGAAGACGCTCTTGTCGCAAATCTTGTAGATGCCGCACAAGGTGTCCTGGATGATACCCATTAGGGGAGAGTTCTTCTGAGGAGACACGATGTTGAGTGGGACCATGCAGAGATGCTTGAGCTCAGATCGAGACTCTTCACTCTGAGGGACATGCAAATTCATTTCGTCACCGTCGAAGTCAGCGTTGTAGGGTGTAGTGACCGACAAATTGAGACGGAAGGTCGAGTACGGCATGACTCGGACACGATGGGCCATCATGGACTCTTTGTGCAGCGAGGGCTGACGATTGAACAAGATGATGTCGCCGTCCTGGATGTGTCTTTCGACAGTCCAGCCGTACTGCAGGGTCATGTCGCGACTCTTGACGTGACGCAAATCAATGCGTTCGCCAGTATCTCGGATGACATATCGTGCACCAGGGTGTTCCGAAGGACCGTTCTCGACGAAGATCTTGAGACGCTCAATGTTGAACCGAGTCACCTTTTCAGGATAAGTCAGGGTTCGAGCAATGCTTCGAGGTACGCCAACTTCATCAAGAGAAAGATTGGGATCCCCAGTGATGACAGTACGTGCTGAGAAGTCGACACGCTTGCCCATCAGGTTCTGTCGAAGACGGCCTTCCTTTCCCTTCAAGCGAGCGCGAATTGATTTGATGGCACGACCACTCTTGTGTTGAGCACGGTCCAGACCTGCGATTTCGTTGTCCATGTAGGTTGCAATGTGATATTGTAGAAGATCGATCATCTCAATGCGAATGGATTCGGCGGTGCATCGTGTTCCGTTCGAAGGACGTTCTGGTTTGCTCGAACAATGTCGCCAAGCTTGAATGTCAGATCGTCTTCACCACGCTGTCCCTGGCCAGAGCCATCAACGCTGATACTAGGTCGGACGGGCGGAGGAGGAACCGGCAGGGCTGAAAGGATCATCCATTCGGGACGTGCGTAGTCGGCATTAAGGCCAAGGATTTCGAGGGTCTCGTCGTGCATATTGCGGAAGACGTTGAGCGCATCTTGAGCAGAGAAGCGCTTCTTCTCGGGTTGAGCGCCACCAGGAATCTCGTCATCTTCTTCGCTCTTGCGGGGCTTAAAGGCAGCAAACAATTGGATGCCGGCCTTGCGCATCTGTGGCTGCACGTTGCCGCAACCACCGTGGCGAATGACAGGTAGACCTTGCTTGGCCGCATTCTCTTCCTCAGGCGGATCGGGTTCGCAAATGAGCTTGGACTTGCTCAACTCCCAGATCTTGTCGAATCGAGCCTTGCGGGAGCGTATTCGCAGAGCACTACGGAAAGCCTCGTCCTAAATCATGTTAGTATGTGTAGAAAACGGGTTGGAAGAAGGCACTGACTTCTACAGCCTTGATCTTGCCGCAGTTGTGGCACACGGTCTCGAGAATCTTCTTAACCTGCTTCAGAAACCCATGATGGTAGACCGGCACAGCCAATTTGATGACACCAAAATGACCTGGACACTCGACTTGATCTTCTTCGCAGGTGGCGCATTTGAAGTTTCGATCGATAGTGCCGAGATGAGGGTCGTTGGGACCTTTCTCTCGAGGTCTGAGGCGCGCCTCATCCCTGAAAAGAATGTTAACAATCAAGAGCACGGGAATGTCATTTTCTAGCTACGTACATCGTCTCTGGATATTCGATGTCGATGACGGCGAGGCGCTCAGACTCCTTTTGGGAGAAGAGGCCGAACTGGATTTCCTCGATTGTGCGCGTGGGCGCGCTCGAGAAGGGGAAATGCATGTTCGCCATGACTGCGGTCTATCCGGGAGACGATGAATTTACTTCGAAATCGATGTCTATTCGATTCTTCGGTCGGCGCGATGCCTGCGTGAAGGCGCGATGATGGTCAGGGATGACCGTCGGCCGCTTGGGCCTACCCAAGGACTCTGAAAGCTGCGCGTTCCTCCAGTATGATGTTTCTGATCCCGAAACTTCCTAGAAATAATGTACACGTCGTTCTGAAGGCCGGCAATCGGTCGCGCGATGCAGAATCGATGGGTGGAAGAGAATGGCGGGATGGAAGAGGGATGAAAGGGACGGCGGAGAGATGATGATGGAAAATTGGGATTTGAGGGCGAGTGGCCAAAAACAGACCAGCGCAGGCAGCAAGATCACGTGATAGACACAGAAGATCCACTTTTCCCATCACGACCAGCCATGCACAATGGATGTTGAGTCACATCTTCTCTGACACACTTGAACCATTGGCAATCAGCAAATGAGGCGGGGGTGAGCTACGGCACAGCCCGCAAGTCACGATTCAGGCCTTTTGCGAAAGCTCCAGACGACAATATCAACGGTCTTGAGAAAATCGAAGGCTCAAAAGACGCGAAACTAGGAGTGCTGAATTACTAGGCGTACGATAGATTATAGGCGTTCGCCTCGACCCAGCCTAAGCATTACGGCAGAGCCTTGTCTATTACTACCAGATCTTGCGTCGAGGTTCAGCAGTTCCGTCTTCAGCGGTGCAGAATCAGAGATCAGGTTGTTCATGGTTCGGCAGTCACGCTTGTCAGGGGTTGTCGGAATTTTGAGGCTGAGAGGTTCGCCTGGCCAGGGACGCCAATAGCTTGTGCCTTCGTACATCCAACGAGTCTTGCTTGGTAGTTATTATTCTGCGGTCTTTTCACGACAAAAGATGAATTTAGCATTGAAGGATCCGTTTGAGCTGGCGCAGGACTACCCTGACGCCCTGACCGATGATCTGAGTGAGTCCCAGGTCCTCTAAAACGTGTCCTGTTCAAGCGTATCCTAATTTAACCGCCTAGAATCTGGCCATGCAACGACACTGCGCTTCAACCGCAAGGGCGACTATCTTGCGTCGGGCAGGGCTGATGGCAAGGTCGTCATATGGGACATGGAAACGTATGGTGTCGCTATGAAGTTGAACGGCCACTGGAAGCAGATCCAAAGTCTGAGCTGGTCGAGATGTGGCCGCTACATGCTCACAGCATCACAAGACTGTCGGGCCACTCTATGGGACCTGGCAACTCAGTCACGGATACGGACCGCCAAATTCGAAGCACCGATCTATACCGCCGAGCTCCATCCATACAACCACTTCCTCTTCACAGTCTCTCTGTTCGAAGACCACCCATACCTCGTAGACATCACCTCGCCGATAGCCACCAAACACCGGATACCTACGGAGCCACTCACGGACACCGAGCCCAACGTCAAACAAGCCACCACATCAGCCATCTGGTCAGTTCAAGGCAACCATATCATAACCGGCACCTCCAAAGGCTTCATCAACATAATCGAGACCTCCACCCTCCGCATAATCCACAGCTCGAAACTCTCCACCGGCCTCTTTTCGCTTCTCCGCCTGACCTCCAACGGCCGCCAACTCCTCGCCAACAGCACCGACCGCATAATCCGCGTCATCAATATGCCGGACCTCGGTCGAATTCGCCTCTCAAACCACACCACCGCCGACGAAGACGACGACCCCGAAGAAGATTACCTCGACCCCTCGACAATCTACCTCTCAGCCGACCACAAATTCTCCGACGTCGTCAACCGCCTCCGCTGGAACCACACCTCCATCTCCCCAACCACCACCTCCACATCATCCACAACCTCCGCCACCGCAGACTACGTCGTCGCCTCCACCTACATGAAGCGCGACATCTACATGTGGGAACTCCGCAACAACTCCATCGTCCGCATCCTCGAGAACCGCGAAGAACCCGCCGTCATCGAATGGCACCCCTCCAAACCCCTACTCGCCTGCACCAGCATCGAAACCGGCACAATCCAGATCTGGGGCATCGAGCCGCAACAGAAATGGTCCGCCCTGGCCCCAGACTTCACCGAGGTCACCGAGAACGTCGAATACGTTGAACGAGAAGACGAGTTCGATGTGTATCCCGAAGAAGAGCACAAGAAGCGGCGCGAAGATCGAGAAGACGAAGTTGTCGACGTCCTCACACCCCTCAACAAGCGCACCAATGGGCAAGATGTGAACGGCGAAGACGAAGTCGAAGAAAGCTTCGTCCTCCCCATGCTGTATAACATCGAAGACAGCGACGGAGACGATCAGGAACTGATCCGTATGGGAGTGGGCACGATGCGGAAGAAGGAGATCAATGAAGGCAAAGCGTATGAAGGTGATAAGGAGGAGGATTCGATTATAGCGAATGCGGCAATGGCGCAGGCGACGAAGAATAAGAAGAAGAGATAGGACGCTTCGCTTGAGGATGTGGATTTGAATTCGCTGGATTGAGGAACTACATTCGTAACTACCAGTAACCTTGCATCTAAGGCCCGCAAGTTTTCAGCGGTTCAGAGAAACGCGTCGACCTCCGTCTCAGTCGCATTGTCTGAGCTTACAATGTTCCAGACCGCATCCGACCAACCCATCCTCAACAGCGCTCGTTCAAACCATCCATATAGGCATCCATCATCGCCCTTCCTCACCCACCGTCAGCCCCTAAGTAATAGGACAAGTCCATCTCACCTTCCTCACCCCATTCCCCCTCCCACGATCCCAAACCAACTCCTCCTCCGCACCACACGCATCCTCATCGTTCGGCCGTGGATCAACCCGATAGATCCTCTTCACATTCTCATTCGCCGTCAAGCTCGGGAACTCGACATTCGCCCATATCGAAGTCTTCTTCCAGTCAACACCCTTGGGCGTGTAAACATACGCATCCGGGTGCACGGCGGCAAGCGCGAGGGCCTGGTAGTAACACATCCAAAAGATATCGACTGGCTCGGGGTCGGTGCCGTAGCGGGCGTTGAATTCGGTGGGGTGGGATTCGATCCATTCTTTTTGGGCTTTGAACCCTGCGGAGCGAAGCGACGAAGTCAGTCAGTCAGCCGACGCTGACTTCGAACTGTGTGAAGGGTGAAGGGATAGGGCACTTACAAGGAAAGTCGACATTGCTCTGCAGCCAATAGACCTTGTCCTGGATGCCCTGCGCGATGTTGTACGCGTGGATCCAGCCGAGTTCCTTGTTGGTGACGGCGGTGTTGGGGTACGCGAGGTTGGTGTAGAAGAGGGCAGAGTGGTCGGCGTCGGCCATGCCGCCATGAGCCTTGTCGCGGAGGTGTTCGATGATTTGGGTCAGAGTGGGAAGAGTGAAGTCACAGTCGTATTGGTCTGAGTTGGGGCGGTGGGTGCATTGGCGGCGCTGGAGGGTGCGGGTGGTGCTGGTGGGCGTGGAGGATGGGATGAAAGGCCAGGCGGACGTTGGAAGGAGAAGGGCTGCGAGGAGGAGGAGCCAGGATAGCAACATCTTGGCTTTGGTCTGATCGTCGTGCTCGAAATTATCGAGAAGTCTGAAGACGAGGTAGGCATGAAAGCAGATTAGCTTCCCGAGGGTCGCTCGAATGACTTCGGAGAGTCCGCTCGTCACAACTCGTGCCAAGTCACACGTGAAGGGTCACTGTGAGTGAGTGAGAGGATGAATGAACTTGACTGGCGCAGATTCCTCGCCTGAAGCGAAAGACACCACCGTTATCGTTGAACCCTCTTGAGCGGGAGACAAGGACTCGAGGCGGATTTACTGATCACGGACTTCTACGAGTGCACTATATGTGGCCAACAGGAGGACAGATCGATGGAGGAAGTTTGCTTCAACGTCGAAGGCATCAACAGCCAGAGTACAGGGCCTCACATAATGGCTGTATCTGACTTCTGACATTTGGATATATGCTATTGGAAACTAGGCATGGGCTCGACTATTTCCCAGTCTACCTGCGAAGCTCACATCTGTGTCCAACTTCAGCTTCAAAGTGTTGCAGTGCAGTCAGCTAGCTTCGCCACCTGCCAAGGGCGCTATCAATTCGCGACAGCCTATGCAAGCCTGCTCACCATGGCCAGCTTGCCATCACCGCCCCCGTCAGGATCGTCATCGTCATCATCATCGGTCTCCCAGTCCATCGCCGGCGATATTGGACAGCTCCAAAATGGATTTGGCTTGGGCTGATTTCGATCCCGCTCCCGGTCCCAGTAGAGCTCGGGCTTTGCAGGCTCGGCACAATCGCTTGCCTCACCTCTGTCCGTTGGCTTCCTAGGGTCGACTCGATGGATCCTTTGGACTTTCTCGTTCAGGACTAGGAACGGAAACTCAAGTGTACTCCATACAGACTGCAGGATGGCTCGACGCCTTTTGGACTGAAGAGATAGACGTCTGGGAGAATTGCAGCTTTTGCCAGAGCCTCGTAGAGGCAGAGCTGGAAGATATTCAAGGCCCCGGCTGGGTAGTTTTGTGCGAATTCTGTGGGATGTTCCTTGATCCATTAGGTCTGCTTCTTAAACCCTATCACAGGTCAGCGTCGCAAAAATCGGAGGAGGCTGATCTAACTTACATGTATAGTCGATGCCGCCCTGAAGCCAGTATACTTTGTCAGTCATCTCACTTGCTTTGAGCCAAGTATGTACCCAAGTCATTTGCTCGGCGTTCCACTGTCCTTGAGGATATGCCAAGTTGGTGTAAAAGACTGCTGAGTGTTGGTCGTCAGCGAGACCGCCGTGGGCAGTATCTCGCAGATGTGCTATGATCTGATCGACTGTGGGCAGAGTGAAGTCGCAGTCGAAGTCGGTACTCGAACCCGGCTTGTAGTCACATTCTCGGCGGAAAAGAGTCTTCGTTTCGTTCCGAGGAGCCGACAAAGGCCACCCTGAGGCCACGAAGCACTGTGTCGCGAGGAGCAGTAGCCATGCGAGCATCTTGACCAAGCACAGATCATCTGGGTCAGGATGCATCGAAGGAAACGCGATGTGATCAACGACACTTATGTGTCTACAGTGAAGCCGCTGCCACTTCACGCGGTTGTTGACATGGTTCAAAGCGGCTGTACGCGCTCTGAGATCAGGAACCAGCAAGTGAAGTCAGCACCGCTTCATGACTTCAATGGCTCATCGTGACTGCTTATTTATTCGCGAGATCTGGCGTGAAGCCGTGCGGCCAAAGTCGTTCCGGCAGTTGCTCGCGCACAATCGACAGAATGACCTACCCATCGAGGCGACTTCCAACTTTTTTCGATCCAGGTCTCTCACCAAAAAAGCTGCTTCGAAGACACGTCGACATGGCTCCTCACACACTTGCCTTCTTGTTGCTGCTACCGGTTGCTCTGATTGACGCGAGGCCGGCACAGCTGCTGGACGCAAACGTCACACACCATCTGGACCGACGACAGTGTGTACCCAAGCCAGGCAGAAGACCAGGCAGTAACGAATTCGATTGCGACTTCCAACTTCCGTCCGCTGCACAAATCGTTGAACACATGAGAAACCCCGTGAAGGGCAAGGGTATAGCCGACCGTTACGCTGTATTTGTAAGTATAGCTGAAGGCCTGACAATAACACGCTACCTGTGCTCCCCATGTTGATTCAAGTGCTGACGAATCGACCTGAACAGTATTCGAACTTGGCCTACCCAGGCAAGTACGACCCAAGCCTAACTAAGTGGGTGGGAGGCTGGCTGCTCAAGAAAGGCATGTATGAAGACGGTCGCGAGCAGTTCTATTGGGCCATTGATCCAGTCGATCCAACTTGTGAGTTGTCTGCTTTTCCAAAGGGGCTTAGAAGTATGAATACTCACTTGCTATGCCACAGGGTTGAAGGCACAATCAAAGTACATCGATGAACATAAGGATGAATTCCGTGCTGCATATCCAGACTCGTTCTTGAACACCATCCCCAAAGGACAGAACGTTGACGGACCTGCCGCCATGCTCAACGGTTGCTATTTCCAGGCTCTTGGTGCTGCCGCGATCAATCCAGTCGCGTATATCTTCGCGCCCAAAGTTGCGCAGCCATGGGACCCTCAGAGCGTCTGGGCAAGGGTCGAATATCCAGCACTCACAGCGAACAAGAACATCAAGGAAGTCTACCTTATCGATCCTCAACCTCTGTGGTATAAGAAGAAAAACAGGGATCCAGACGCCGCAAAAGGTCCCGTCCAGCCACCTCCATTCGAACGGCCAGATCCAACCTGCGACAAACCAGAACTACCTGATGAGCCAACGCTTCTCTGGAGTCGCGAGAGGGGGGATCCGGAGATTCCTTTTGCGTGGGGACCCTGTCCAGTTGGTACCGACATTTGGCCTCTCAAAGATCCCTCACAGCAGCAGCCGCCGCAAGATGAGCCTGGCCAAAACGAGCCTCCGCAGAACGAAACTCCGCAAAAGCACCCGCCTCAGGATTAGCTGCCGAGTATCCTGCGCTTGAAAGAACCGGCGAAGTGGACGTTAGGATATAGAAGTGTCGTGGCGATTGCGTCATTCAGACCACAGTTGGCATAGCACATCTGATTCGGAGCGCTGTCGAAGTGTGACCGCAACCTCCATGTTGAGGAGCAGCTTCGGTAAGTTGGTGAATAAGCCACAGGAAATGGAGACTTCGTAAGCTTCGTGAACGGCCTCCCTGAGCCGGTGACGGTTCAGTGAGTACGACAAGTACGTTCATATAGCCATAGGAACGCAGGTACAATCTTCGAGAACTGCTCACCACTCCCTGAACATCCATCGGATACCTTGTACGCCAGTAACGATGCCTTTAACTGTACTTTCTTAGCAACCCTCGTGACGGCGCCTCTCTCTCTACACTATCTGAGCGGGATGTTGGCCCCGTTGATATCTTCGTAACGTTTTATGAGCATACCCTTTGAAGCAGCAGCGGCGGGTTCGTATGTCTTCGCGCCGCCGGAGGAGTATCGGCTGATGACTTTGGTGCTCGATCAAGACGACTTTTCAGCTTTGACCAGAAACCAGATGTCAAGCGGACTTGGCAAGTCGATTCATTGCCCTGGACACAACCGTGTCGTGGGCTGGAGGAGCTGTAATTGATCGATCTCGCACAACCGAATGTTAGCATCGCCAAAAAAGCAAAAACTCAATTCCCCCGGAGAGGGAGGCTGTTGAGAAACCTAACTTAATAGGTTTTTTGGTTAGGGGTTATTTTTCCTAAGTTCCACGCCTTTAACGCTATCGATCGATTGGGAGGAGGAGGAGGTGTTCTTCGATGCCTAACATAGCAGGGTGGCCCAGATTTGATTGAGAGGTTATGGTGGTACCCAACCCTGCTACCCATCTGGACGACGGTGGCTTAAGAACTCGATTCGGAATTGGTGAGCAATCGCGGTCGATTGTTGACCGAAAATATGAGACAACAATATATAAAGAGCATCTTGGTAAGTGCCAAGTCTGAGTTGCCCAGGTGGCATTGAGGTCCCAATTCGTAGCCGGCTGAGCAGGTCTTTGACTGTTCGGTTGGCATCGGCAATATTGGGTTGATCCTCCTGTACGGCTTACGCTTGATTGGAATGACTCTGCGTCGTGCTGCATCGTTGTTGGCTGGCTCCTTTGAGATGTACACATGTCGAAGAGACGCAGTCGTGCGATCGGAAGAGCTGGCCTGTAGGGGTTTTCGAGCTGGGTCCTCAACCCATACGCATCGACATTCTCACCGCATGAATGCGAATGTGCATCGAGAATTCCGGCATACGCTTGCGTGTATGGTAGCGAGCACGAAGGGCCCTCAGTGGAAATTCATGCCATCCGTCTGGCCTCTTAGCCAGTGTTGTCCGGCTCCTGGTAACGCCCGGCACTCACTACAGCAGTACACGCATACTCGCGGACATATCGCGGCGCTGCTATCCAAGATCGTACGGCGTGTCTGATATATAGGAGGCTGCGAAGGAGCTAGAGCACTGATAAGACCCTCGCAAACTTGAAGGTGTGGTTGATCTGCAGCCAATCAGAGAGGCAGCAGATGGGGGGCAGAATTGTTGGGGTCGGTCCGATTATTCTGACTGAGGGACTGACAATTTTTATAGATCGGCATGAGTCGATGAGCGTGGCACGGGCGTCTCACCTCAGGAATTCAACGTCTCCTTCTTGAATCCTGCTGCAGCCCTACAGCGACTTCTTCTGGTTTCTATATCTCATATAGCCCACCATGGGCGTCGGACTGCTCGTCAGCGTCGAGCCAGACACCATAACTGGCAAGGATATCAAAGGACTGACACTTGAAGAGGTCGCTCTGTTCGAAAACTGTCTTGTGCAAGCCACTCCGGAAAACCTCCAGTCCCGTCTCGCCTTCCTTCGAACTCACTTCACTACACTGTCAATATACATTGACGTCCGGCAGCTCAAAGCATATGGCGACGTCATCGAGGTACTGAATGCCGGCGCAAGTAAGATCTTTGTCACATCCGAGCAACTCAAAGCTCTGGCGCAAGAGGACACAATAGCGCCCTCGCGGCTAGTGCTCACTATATCGCCGCTCAACCCCAGTACCGATATTGCAAAGCTGAAGTCATTTCTTGAGGAGAACCCGAAGTGGAAGACCGCGGAATGGGCATTCGACGGAGACAAGGGCAATGCGTACGTGGACAGAGTTCTACAAGAGCTAGACAACTACCCGCCTCACGCCGACCAGACGCTATATGTATCGACGACAAGCGAGTCGGCCGGTCAAGATTTGCTTGCACAATATCCTGGCAATGCACTGATTGTGTCGTCTGAACGGCTCACTTTGGACACAACCAAGAAAGGGCACGAAGATCTGATACAAGTCACAGACCTGTTCCTCGCGGGCAGCACTTCCGACAGGAAGACGGGCCTGTATACTACAAGTGTTGTCGACGAGAGAGGTGTAGCCCTTGGGTTGGTCTACAGCAGCAAAGAGAGCATCCTCGAGGCTCTGAAGACGAAGACTGGTGTGTACCAGAGCCGAAAGCGAGGGCTGTGGCATAAGGGTGCTTCAAGTGGTGATACACAAGAATTGATCAGCATGTCTTTCGACTGTGACAAAGACTGCCTGCTGTTCCGGGTCAGGCAAAAAGGCCGGGGTTTCTGCCATCTAGCCACAATGTCTTGCTGGGGACCTACGTCGGGTCTCTCGCGCCTGCAACAGACTCTGAGGTCACGGAAGCAGGACGCACCACCCGGATCGTATACTGCCCGGCTGTTCAACGATCCAAAGTTGCTAGGCGCGAAGATCAAAGAAGAGGCGGACGAGCTATGTGAGGCGACGACGAAGGAAGACATTGCCTCGGAGGCTGCCGATCTGCTGTATTTTGCACTGGCTCGCTGCATCGCGGCGGATGTCACGCTGGAGGACATCGAGAAGAACCTCGACCTGAAGAGCCTGAAGGTCAAGCGACGGAAGGGTGATGCGAAACCACAATATGTGAATGGAGACCAGAAAACGCCACAAACCAATGGCATCAACGGCACAGCAGCGTCATCGAAGCCGACGGAGGAAGAAGTCAAGGAGGCTGCCTCGATACCCAAAGACTCAACAGACCCGGCGGGCACAGACGACAACGGTCGGATACAGCTGAAACGCTATTCAACATCACAGGCCTTCTCTGACGATATACTCAAATCGGCCCTTCAGCGACCGTCGCAGAGATCAACAGAGAAGATCATGAACCTGGTCAACCCCATCATCGAAGACGTGCGCACCAAGGGCGATTCAGCCGTGCTCAAGTACACCCACAAGTTCGAAAAAGCCACATCCCTCAAATCGCCCGTCCTCAAAGCACCATTCCCGAAATCCCTCATGCAGCTCCCGCCCGAAACCATCGAAGCAATCAACATCTCCTACGACAATATTCTCAAATTCCACTCCGCTCAAAAGGAAACCGCGCCACTAGTCGTCCAAACAATGCCCGGCGTAACCTGCTCACGCTTCTCCCGCCCCATCGAAAAGGTCGGCCTCTACATCCCCGGCGGCACCGCCGTCCTCCCCTCCACAGCCCTCATGCTCGGCGTCCCCGCCATGGCCGCCGGCTGCAAGAACATCGTCCTCGCCTCCCCACCTCGCTCGGACGGCACTATCACCCCCGAAATAGTCTACATCGCCGACAAGATCGGCGCCGAAGCAATCGTCCTCGCCGGTGGCGCACAAGCCGTCGCCGCTATGGCCTACGGCACCGAATCCATCACCAAAGTCGACAAGATCCTCGGCCCAGGCAACCAATTTGTTACAGCCGCGAAAATGCTCGTGTCCAACGACACCACCGCCTCCGTCTCGATCGACATGCCCGCCGGGCCCTCCGAAGTCCTCGTCATCGCGGACGAAACCTCCCAGCCAGCCTTCGTCGCATCCGACCTCCTCTCCCAAGCCGAGCACGGCACCGACAGCCAAGTCGTCCTGATCGCCATCGCCCTTTCAGAAGCCCAACTCCAAGCCATCGAAGACGAAGTCCACCGCCAAGCCCACGCCTTGCCCCGCGTGGACATTGTTCGGGGAGCGATCGAGCACAGTGTCACCATTTCCGTGCCCACGCTTGCGGAAGCGCTGAAGTGGAGCAACTACTACGCCCCCGAACATCTGATTCTCCAAATCGCGGACCCGAAATCTTGCTTACCGGACATCCACAACGCCGGATCGGTGTTCTTGGGCAAGTGGACCCCCGAAAGTGTAGGCGACTACAGCGCGGGCGTGAATCACAGTCTGCCGACGTATGGATATGCACGGCAGTACAGTGGGGTGAATCTGGCGAGTTTTATGAAGCACATCACAAGTAGTGAAGTCAGCGAGGAGGGGGTCAACAGTGTGGGCAAAGCCGTTGTGGAGTTGGCGCGGGTGGAGGGCTTGGAGGCGCATAAGCGGGCGATGGAGGTACGAATGGAGGTGCTGGGGTTGAAGGAGAGGACGTTTTTGAGTGAGGAGAAAGCGGTGACAGCGTTGAAAGATATCAGAGGGGACGCGGTGGATGGTGACTCCGAGAAGGTAAATGGGACGGTTTAGGGGGGAAGCCATCAGGTGTGATTGCTCGCGATTTTCACTGTACTCATTGTGTGGATTTCATAATGTACCGTGAGATTATATGACGCTGTTAGCCACGGGTCAAGACCAGACGAGGCATGGAGATGCTACTAGATGAGCCACGACGGCCGGATAGCCGGGTTGAAAACAATAGAATCGATCCTGGTCTTGAGCTTTTGCAATGACCTCAGGCATTGATATTCGTCTCAACTGCTCTCGAATTGTGTACAAGATGACATCCACACTTCTTCGTCATCCTCTACGAATTAAGTCCACCACTCATGACCACGTCCCCAGCGCTACTCCGCTGCTTCATCTGCCGCTCCCACCTCGCCTTGGCCTCAGCATTGACTCTCTGCTCCGCCGCCTCATCCAGCAAGCTCGCGTCGATCTGGTACGTGAGCGTACCGTGCGCGTGGCCGGGAACGAGATCGACGTCCACGATCTTGTACGTCAGTGTATCCGGGACTCTGGTGTTGGTGGCTGTATCGAGGAAATGACCTTTGTCATCATCCTCGCTTCGGGGTCTCGTGACTTTCGACGCCGCTGCAGCAGCTTCATCCTCATCCGCCTGCGCCTGATTATGCTGGGATGGTGCATCTTCCTTGATCGGACTGCCCAACTTCCCCTTCCTCGGCTCCTTTCTATGCGCCGTGCTGTCTGATCCCGGACCGACCCACCGCCACTCCTCCGGGATCCGCTCCTTGCCCACACTCGCCTGGAACATGTTATAGCTGACCAGCCCTACAAGCCCCTCGCTAGCGACGTTCGTCCAGCCCAGCATCTCCTCACCCGGCGTAGGCCGGAAGACCAGGAAGGTGGTGGTCAGCCAGGCCCAGCAAACGCCGAACTCGTCTGCTGTGCGGGCAAGGACCTCGCCCGAAGCGCTGGTCGCGACAGTGCTTTCGTCGGAAGGAGGGCGCATCGGCCCATCTAGGCCGAGTCCGCCGTCGTGTGCTGAAAGGACGGGATCTTGAAAGGCGAGGACGATGCCGTTTGCGGGGCGGTAGTAGGTGAGGAGTAACGGGGAGAGGTGTTGTGCGATGACGGAGGAGAGAGCGTTGGAGGTGGTCAGACCGATGGCTGGGATCGGGAGGTAGAGGCTCAGGCGGACGGAGTAGAATGGTGAGGGTTGAGAGGAGGAAAGGAGGTCGGCTATTTGTGTGTGTTGGTCGGATTCGGTTACAGAGTCTCTTCGACGTTTGTTGGGGCGTCCAGAGGCGGTGATGGCGACGTCGCTGCTACTGGTGGTGCATCTGGGAGGTCGATGTCTGAGTCGGCGTCACGAGGGGGCTTTGTGGCGGGCAGGACGCCAGTTTCGTCGGCTGGTGGCTTGTCGCTGGTGTGCTCTCTTTCGCCGTCCTCGTGACCTTTCCGCTTCTTCTTTCTCTTCTTTTCGCTCGAGGGCTGTATTGAAGGCTCCACATCTTCTGCTACCGATCCCGCAACTCCCTCGTCCCCAGCACGCTCTGCCGGCGCATCACCATTTGTTTCCCAGTCTCGAGCAGCTTCTGCTTCTTTTCGCGCGGCCTTCTCAGCTTTCCTCCGCCTTCTCTCCTCTTTTCGCCTTTTTTTTCCTGTGCTTGACTCTAACTCGATCTCTTCTGCGGTCTCTACTGGCGCAGCAGGCTCCGTTTGCTCCCTCACCTTGTCATGCTTATGCTTTTTGCTTGACGAGCGATCCAGCTCGCCTTCATGTTTGCGCTTCTTCGATTTTGAGGGCGTATGTGTATCGGATGAGACTGCTGATGATCCGACGCCGTTTGCGAGCGCCGACATGACTGCGACCGAAGTGAGCAGGGTGCCTGGTGCTGTTCACAGCACCATGATCGAGCGTTGTCACCGGCGACTCGAACGAAAAAAAGTTCTGGGAAGAAGCGGCTTCTCCGCAGCGGGTCACGCGCCAAGAAGATTTGGTTCTCCATTCCGCTCGTTCACTGCCTCAGCTCGAGGTTCGCGACCGTGTTTTTGATGTTCACAGGTGCTATTTTTCGTATGCGTGCACTAGATCTCGTTGGTGAGCCACAGAGCCCGGCCTTCAGGTTTTCATAACATTGACAGCACCACATAAGGGAAGCCTTGCATCCGCAGAACCGTGGGCACGGTGCCTCAAGGATGTCGGACCATTCCTACGAAACCGCCCCTCTGCTAGTAGTTCGTCGTACCTTAGCTACGTGCATAAGGCCTCGGGACTCGCAACACTGTCGCATCAAGAGCTCCTGGCTGTGACAAATGCTAACTCACACTAGCAGTCCACGGGTGGTGACTTCCTTCTACGGTAAGGTCGAGCTCTAACGAACACGGAGTTCCTTGTGAGCCTCAAGACAGCAAAATTCAGGCAAGCCATCTGCTCTCTTGTATATATACTCCGAGTGCAAGATATAACATCTCTCGATCAAGACCTCCAGATTAGTCTTTCTGTGGCGAAGACTGGCAACACGTTCGGATAAAGAACTCGTCCAAGAATCACCGTCAAGAGCAAAAGCCATGGCACCATCATCCGCACCACCGAGCTCACACAATTACCTACGGTACTGGCTACTCCTCGTACGTCCCATTCTTCCTACACCGTTTCTGTCGTACACTTTGTCCCTTTCATGTCACATCCAACCTCAACTCACTGCTTATAGACTACCGTAACGCCCCTCCTCGGAACTTACCTCAACCTGACCTACTCCCCCACCACCATCGCCCAATACACCCAGCCCACCCAATTTACCCCTCTTGCCGCCCGCATGCAAGTCCCCTGGCTCCTGACCTCCTCCTTCGTCCGCTTTGCAGCATTCTGGAACTGGCCATTCGTTGGCAACGGCGAGAGGAGCCAGAGCAGGGTAGCATACGGACAAGGCCTGTACGACGCAGCGATAATCACGCTGGTCGTCACGGAGGTGTTTATGGGGATGGAGACGCTGTACTCCAGGGCATTGAAGCCTAGCTCGTTGGTGACGAATTTGATGATTGACGGGGTGCCGTTGGTGGGGATGCTTGCGTTCAGGGTCAGGCGATAGTAGTGGTGATAGGAGTGGTGGCAGGCGTGGCGGCAGGCGTGGTGGTGGTGGTGGTCGTCGTGGTGGAAGAAAAGGGCGAGTCCGGTAGCGCCCACGGCCAAGGGCTGTATAGCGACTGTGATTTCTCTATAAAATCCACCAGGACCTCGAGTAGCGTATCAGAGTGGCTATCGCAGGACCAAGAGATGCTCCTATGTACACAACAACAACCCAATCCCAATTCCCAATTCTACCCCAGGCAATGCATCAAGCGCGCAGAGCTCCTTGACCAGACAGACAGAATCCACTTAGCGCGACCCATCAGCAGAAGCAGACTCAAAAATCAATGGTCTCCTCCTGTGGACGATCTCATACAATGACCGTCTTGCCCTGATACTGGTCTCAGACCAACTCTCCACGCCCACAACTCCACGGTAGTAGGCCACCCTGTCCCCAATCCTCTCGGCACTCTAATCCGAACCCCTCCCAGATTCATCCCGATGTAGATTTCTCTGCAAATTCTCCTCAACCACAACTCTACGGGCGTAGATCGCCCTCGCCCTCACCTGCTCAGCGCTCTATTCCGAGCCTCTTCCAAATTCATCCCGGTGGAGATCGCGCTGGAGGTTGACAAAGGCTGCTGAGCCGCCGTCCTGACTCAAAGTGTCGATCAGGACCTCGGTCTGTTTGTAAACGCGCTCGAGGGCGGCGGATGGGGAGAGGCCTAGGAATACTGAGGGAGCCAAGCTGTCAGCAACGTATCCTCCTACACAACACAGTTCTCAATTTTCGCGTAAGAGCTGGACTTACCCAAAATAGCCGAATTCAACTCCTCACCCACAGCAACCCTGCCCTTGCGATCCAGGAGACTGCCATGCACGCTATCCCGCGGATTCTCGTACGCCACCAGACTAAAGATGTCCTGCAAAGTCTTGTTGTGTTCATCGTCCGGCTCGCCACGGTAATCGCGCTGCAGCTCTTGGCCGAAGAGCATAGCATCGGCGAGGAGTTCGTCGTACTGGCTGCTGCTGCTGCTACTTTCTAGAGTCGACTGGGGCGCAGAGTTGCCGTTGGTCTGTTCGTCCAGATCCATGTCTTGAGCAAAGTCGTCTTCTACGGCCGACTCTCCGTTGCCGTGACCGTTGCTGGGGGCTTTTTGTTTCTGCTTGAACTCGGTCTGTGCCTTGAGGTCGGCGGCTTTGCTAAACAGCTCGATCCATTTACGGCACTTAAGGCGGAAGAGAATCTGTGGATTGTCGGTGAGTAGTTTGGGGAATTTCTCTTCGGTGAGTGTTAGGGCTTGGTCGATGTTGCCTTCGAGGACTGCTTTTCTGATTTCTGTTTCTCTGTTAGCATGAATATGGGTTTCTGGAGAGCGTTCTTACTCTGCCTGTACACAGCTTCATCGTCCTCCGCTGGCCCAGCCACAGCACTTGGTATTGATGGTGCTCCACTCAGCGCATTCCTCTCGCGCGCAAGCTCCTCATTGAAGAATCGTGCTGTATCAACATAGCCGTCATGAGCCAGATACTGCGCAACGAGCGCCTGAATCAAACTCGTCTCGTTGTGCCCCGGACTCAGTGATGCTGTCTTCACCTTGCTGATCTCCTCGGTCACGGTGTCCTTCGCGACCGCCATCTTTTCCCGTATATCAAACACAAAGGGCCGCTGCCCGAAGTTGACGCTCACAGAAGCACCGCTGTATTTCTTCATGCCGATTGTCGGAAACGGACGGAGATTCCTCAAGTCTCTAAAGCAAACATCCAGGTCTCTGCCATTGATTGTGAAGAATGCTTGACCGAGCTTAAAGTCGAAACCACAACCAACAACATCGTTTGCTGAGAACATCGGGCCGTAGGACCTCCCGGAGTGCTCACCCGAGAAGACTTTACCGTCATCGCCGTGATAGCCCCATGAGTGCGTTTCCCATCCTGGCAAACGTTCGAGGGAGGCTTCTGCGGTCGAGAAACCAATGGCAATGGCACTGTCCTTGCTCTTGCTGTTTATGGTGACTTCGAAATAGTACATGCCGCAAGCTGGGGTCATCGGGAAGTCTGCTCGGACGGAGGCAGCCTCTATGTCGGCCTTGCTCGCAGCACCGCTATATCTGACATCAAGTCCATTGTTGCTGATGTCGAGGCCAGGGTACTTGTCTTGATCACTCCATCTCGAGGGCAGAGGCATCAAATCGTCTTCGTCTTTGGGCGGATTGCTTTCTATCACATCGTAGGTCATACCTCGGTGTGATGGTGCTATCCGTGGGAGATTGTTGTTTGCCGCGCTCGATGACAGTGAGGCGGGATTCGAGGTAGCTCCTGTAGCTGACTGTCTCTCCCTCCTGACTCTTGCAGTCTGTTCAGCCTTTAACTTCGCTACATATCTTGATTCGCGTAGGTAGTCCGGCTCTAGCATGGGCCCGTAGCCCGGTATAGGAGCGCTCATGCCGGGCGGATTGTTAAACCGACGAGAGTATGCTGGGTATGATGGTCTCTTGTGGTAGCTCACGCCAGGGGAGGACATGTCTTGCTCATAATTGGACTGCCGCCGTGCACTTCGGGACTCTGACTGGTACTGCGGAGGGTAGGAGGAGTTATCGGATGTGGTCGATGCCAGATGTCCCAGGTGACCAGATCGGGGGACTGGCTGAGGTGAGGCGCCAGACGCAACAGTGGCGTATGAGAGTCTTCTACGGTAGTTATCGTTCATATCGATGATTCGACCGTCTGAGCATGTTACAGATGACTTAGGCAGTGGTACTTATACTGCACTGACATTGCTGTCGAGGAGATATGGTGAATTGGTGACGATCAGTTGGGAGTGCATGTGAATGCAGATTGGAGAAGTCGCGGGGAAGCCCGGGGGCATGTACCGTCGTAGCCTAGGAGATGGTGTGCTCGTCCGTTTCAAGGCCAACAATCAGATACATGTCTGCTGACTCGTTACAGGGCAATCATGTTGCAGGAGGGCTTCGTTGTTCTCAGTTGGACGTGGAGAACTGCATGTCGAGGACCTCAGGCGATGCTTTTGGGCAAAGGCGAGAGACGTCGCTACCGTATGGTGCTACAGTGATCATGAGAAGACGATATGCATTTCTTGAGTACGGGCAGGTGAGACACGACGATCTCCCTGGCAGGTCTCTTACTATCCGATGCTATAGAAGTGCTCCTTAGAGCCGCCGTTGCTTACAGGGCTGCTGTATAGCCATATCTGAGCACATCTTTCCATGCCCAGGACTTTGAAATTAGTGAGACCGTCCACAAACGCCATGCTAAATGCCATATTCATAGCAACGATGATTGCCTTGGCCCATTGCTAGCCAGTCCGAACTTTTTTCGCCGAAATTTACTCAGACAATTGTGAATGCAAAAGGTAGCTGTGCTTTCGTTGCCGTCAACGAGCTAATGTGATAGTTCGAGCTGATCGATGGCTGGGCTCGGTATCATTAGCTCAGGGTTTCTTATTCAGTGAAGAAAATGCCATCTCTCGATTGGGACTGCCATCGTTGAATCATTCTACGTTGGCGTGTTGACTGGCCAGGTTGATCGCGGAGTTCCTAGCTCTGGGCAGCGACGACATTGACGACAGGTATGATGGGGGCCGAAGGTGGTGAGCTAGCAACTGGCGTCGATATGGCCATTGGATCCGCAGCAGGAGTCTCCGACGCTGGGACATCTCCAGTGTTGCTCATGGCGACATCACTGTCCTTGCCGTTGGGCTTGGCATCGCTGCTGCTGATCTGTGAGGTATCTTTTGCGTCGCTCGACCCATTGCCGTTGAGAACAACGGGCTTCTCACCACCTTTCCAGGAAGGCATGTCCCAGCTGACGCCAGTGAAGCTCTTGACAGTGAAGCCCTTTCGTTCCCAGCGTCGACATGGTTTGCCGGACCGGTCAAGTGCTCTGAGGTTGGCATTGATGGCACCAGCATTGGTCTTTGGATTGAGCTTGTGGGCGCCGCCAGTGCCTGCTGGCCGACTTCCATTGGTGGTGCCACTGTGATCGACAGTGCCATCGTCGCTATAATTTGTTAGTCTGACACACCCAAACGGGATATATTGTTTGTCTTACTTTCTTGGTTTCTTCTTGGGACCAGGCTTTCCTCGTGACCTCGAGTCTCCATTGGTCTGACCGATCGCACGCTTTGCTGCAGCAATAGAGCCATTGCCTGTCTTCTTCTTGGGTGTTGATGCATCCGCTCCCGGCGCAGGTGTCAAATTGCCTTCTGATGCTTGATCGATCGAGGGCTCTTGCTTGAGTGTTGCGGTGTCACTGCTGGCAGGCGCAGGTGATTGTGGAGCTGATGAGGGTGTCGCTGGTTCTGGAGATGGAAGCGATATGCCTGCGATGGCTGCTAGCTTCTCTCTCGGGACCCTCAATATGACGACCCTGGTCTTCTTTGCCATGTTGGCACAGCCGGGGTAGGGGTTGACGGTGTCGGGGCGTGTCGTAGAGATGGCGGTATGCGTCGAGGCGATGCTATTGAATTGTTTCGATGAGAAGTTGGTGGACCGAAGTCCTTCGCATCAATTAGGCCGATCGTATATCGTTTTTTGATGATCGCAGTCGATGAAAAGGTGGTGCCGACCTGCAGTCAGTGATGGAAAGTGCTTTGTTTGATAGCAGGCGTGGTGAATGATGACTTGAAAGGCAATCGAGCCGCCTGTCAGAGTTTTGTCCGTCAGGTTGCGGTGAAACTCTTTGTCATATCCCTTTAGTGCTGCTCAGGTGCGACAGTCAAGTGGGTGCACGATGGAAAATAAAGAAATGCGTCGGCGACGGTGATGGAAATGCACGTATTTGATGGCAGCGAGGTGGTGACGATGATGAAGCAAAAGGAAAGCGAGAAGGGAGTGATCGGGTGAGCTGGATGGTCATTTTGATTGTTTGGCCTAGAATGGCTTTGCTGAGACTTGTCTCGAGGCTGGCACGCACACGCAGCGCCGCTGTTTTCGAGATCTTCTGTCCGAACGGGAGAAGGAGACAGACGAGAAAGGCACAGGCATGCCAGTGAAATCGGTAGGTGGAGTACGATGCCGTGGTCTCCAGCCAATAGCGGCCATGGATTTTAGCGCGATTTTGACTCGCGGCGACAGCTGATTCTAATTCTTCGTTTTGGCGACCGCTGGCGATGGGCAAAACGGTGGTACCGAGTAAATCCTGGCACCTAAAATCCAGTTCGACTGCCCCTATCAAATGCTTATGTATCCACGCCGTGTCATCACCATCATGGCAGCCAATGTGACCATGATCCAGCCTCCTAACAAGCGGCCACTGCGATCAATAGGTCATACAGCCACTACTTCCAAGCTGACAAAACCTTTTCGATCACCACTCGTAAGAAAATCATCGTCATCAGTATCCACGGGTTCCGGCAAGGTAAATGAATCGTCAGTAGCTACTCAGCAAGCGCAGACGGAAAGTCATGATACGATTGCTGCCGCACCTGGAGCTCTCGATACCGCCATTGATGATGCTAACAATGGCCATGATGCCGACACCAACGAGCTCTATCAGCAATATATGAACCTCAGTCGTCAGTTGACACAAATGCGTCAGTCACTTGACACTGCGCAACAGGCTCTGAACATCCTCAAGACGGATCAGGCGCATGTCATGCAAGTGTTGACTGACAAATGGACGTGCGTGGTCCGTGGCACGGCTGAAGAGCTTTTCGAAGACATGAAGACTCGTGCCGAGAACGAAAGTGCTTGGTCTAGGCCTCGTCAACGATCACCACCATGGGAAGACGCAAAGCCGACATTGTCCGCAGAGGAGCAAGAACTGTTAAGTTTCATACAAAATGAGGAGCATGCCGAAGCGCTCAAATATGGTCTGGTTGATAGTGTTGAACCGCCCGACGAAGCGCCCGAGCAGCCAG
Organism: Cyphellophora attinorum; assembly: GCF_001299255.1. Classification (NCBI taxonomy): domain Eukaryota; kingdom Fungi; phylum Ascomycota; class Eurotiomycetes; order Chaetothyriales; family Cyphellophoraceae; genus Cyphellophora; species Cyphellophora attinorum. The sequence continues at coordinate 136,902 of NW_017253251.1, read as the reverse complement.
TAAGTCTATATGCTCGACTCGTTGAGCCCACTAATGCACCTGCAGCCCTTCACTATGGCCACCATGCTCCGCCAAATGGACATCGACCTCGATCTTGTCGGATACGATGAAAAGGAAGAGCGATTCAAGACCTGAGTCCCAGCCACGAGCACTCCACCTACACCATTTCTTCTGACGACGTCCGACCATAATGGCCATCAAGATCCCACCACCTGGGCTGGCACGCATCACACATCACACAGCAGGGGCGAGAGCTTCTGCAGCGAAGATGTGGAGGCGATCGTGACTTGTGGTGGTTGACGTCGTGAGTATGCAGCCCTGTCTGCACGAGCATCGTGAATAGACTTGCCGTGAGCAAAACGCCTTCCTACCGCACCGGTGGAGCCCAATACTGCAACTCAGCTTTCACACCCGATGTTTGTCAGGTTGGCGTGGTATTGGACCCTCCAGGCAAGATGCCCGACATGACTGCCAACGACTCGCGCACTGATCGTTAGAGCATCGCCGCATTCGTCCAGTCTTGCCGCATCAGCTCGGCAGCATCGGCCGTCGACGCAGAGACCGTCTGGCATCTTCTAGGCGAAGTCATCGCTGTCGGTCCGTTCGCTCGATGTCTCTCTTCACTGGATGATCCTCAGTGGATCGCCGACACGTCACTCCTCAGTCACAAATTGCTTGGCAGCAGTCGCTTGTGCCATAGCACGATAATAAAATCATCCTGTTACCAAAAACCACCCTCACCGCATGACCGGCGGCCGTCCTTCCTTATTCCACACAACCCTACTCCTCACCCACTCCACAGCCTCCCGCACCCCCGTCCCCTTCAACGCACTCACCGGCAGTACCCTACTATCCCTGATCAACCCGCCCTTCTCCCCCTCAAACACCTTCCTCACGAAGCCTTCTTTTATCCTCACCACCTCAATACTATCTTCCCGATCTTGCTTGTTCGCGAGCACTAAAATGGGGACGCCGCCCATGTCTTCATGTCCGAGAACGGACTCCAGAACTTCACGCGCTTCTTCGAGGCGGCCGTGATTAAGTCCACCAAGTAATGCGCCCGGCGTGATAGGCGTCATGGGCGTTTTCGGCCATGCCCAGTCCTTCCCTTCTCCTTCGTCGTCGCCGTCTCCCAACGCACTATTCTTCCGAAAACTCTTCAGTCGTGCGCCGCCGCCTTGCCACCCTCTGCCTATCGTCCCTACTCCCCTTGACCCATCGCTCCCACCACCAGCAGCCCCCTCAGCCCCATCCGCACCCTTCTCCCCAACCCCATTCACCCTGCCCTGAGGCTCGTCAAAGAACCCCTCCAATCCGCCGCTCCCCAAATCACTACTATCGACCACAAACACAACCGCATGACACACCCGATAATACCCCGTCCACAGCCGCCGCAAACTCATCTGTCCGCCCACATCCCACATCTTCAGATACATCTCTGGCAGGTCGATCGTCGCGACATTCTGTCCTACTGTTGGGACTGTATTTCCTGCTGTGCTTGACGCGCCTTCTTCCGCTCCAGTGGTTGAATCTGTGGTGGTGGGGTTTGGGGGCAGTAGAGGGTCGGGTGTGTTGGTAGCGGTGGTAGAGAAGAGGGCCTTGATCTGGTTCAAGAGGGTGGTTTTGCCGGCGTTGTCGAGGCCCAAGAGGAGAATGGAGTATTCGGGTTTGGACGTGTAGCGGAGGTAGAGGGAGCGGACGAGGTGGTACATTCTGCCGGCCTGTTGGTGGAGTGGTGTTATTGTAGTAGTGTCCGCAGGGAGCGGCAGTCCCTGTGCCCTGTGACGTTTTGTAGAGTCGTCTTCCTTGGCCGGACTCGATGCGATCGCTGATCCGTTGTAGGGTGTTGAGGAACTGATGCTCACGACGAGGCTATGGGAATGTCGCGACTCGCGCACTCAGTAGGGTATCATCGTTTGGAGCGGACCGAGATCTGTCTTGCGACTAGTCAAGGCTTTCAGGAGCAGTCGTAAATGTTATTCATTGGCAATGGCGGTGGGCATTCTCAAGGGACATGTGGCATGTAGACCTACGCGAATGCGCAGACGGATACGATCTCCGTGCAACGAAAGTCAGTTTCACTGCCTGATCTGCATTGAAGATCACCTGCAGCGAAAGTCCTCGTGGCTGGTAGTGGGCATGGTATTGCTGTCAACACACCAGCAGCGGACGTAGTAGACGCACAGTATCAGGAGGTGTTTGCATTGAACAATCCGATTGATTTTGATGGTCTGCATGTCCTGTAATCATTCATCCTCCAGATCATCCACAGGCTCAACCCGCCCTCCCTCCTTCTCAATCCTCGCCTCCTGCTTCCTGTACAGTCCGGCCAAGAAGTCCGACGTGCTCGCCTCTTCTATACTTTTGTCCTCACGCACCTTGAGAAAACGTGGGAAGCGCATGCTGAGCCCTCGCTCTTCGCTGATCAGGCCTATCGCCGCCGTATACGTCGGACTAAGCGTGATATCCGCAAACGCCATCTCCCACACCTCCTGCGGCTCGAACCACACATCCGGATGCCCTCCATACTCGATGTAATCCGGCTTGTACTTGTGAGTGTGCTCTCCATCCTCACTGTAGAAGTCCTTGTTCGCCTGGTAGAACTTGTCGGTGAAGCCGGAGATACATTTCGTGACGACCTGCAGGGAGCCGGAGATGGGATCGCGGCAGGCGAGGAGGATGGGAGACCACCATTTCGCTTTACGGCCTTGACCGTGCCAGCCGGCGACCGGGATTAGGTCGATTGTGTCGGCGGAGGTGGCATAGTCCTTTTTGACTTTGAGCCAGGAGTCGAGGCGCTTGTCGGGTTCGTAGGTCGCAAGGAGGGCTTTGCGGCGGGTGCCTTTCTCTTTATCTTCTTCTTTCGTGGTGGTGGACTTTTTGGTGGTGCCCTTCTTGGTCTTCACCGGTGTTGTTGGAGCTGGGGCTGGCGGTGTGTCCTCGTCGGCCTCGGGGGCCAGGAGCTCAGGATTAGGAAGATTGTCCAGAACTTTGACCATGATGCCTTCGCATTTGACGTCTGTTGCACTTTTGAAGAACTCAAGCACGGTCTCCGAATCCGCTGATGTGGCGTCCAGGTTCTTCACCCATGTGAACCGATACTCTCGCTCGATGAACATGCTTCTGAGCAAGCCTCTTCTTTCTCTAAACGGTCGGTCCAGCAATGACTGTCCGTTGAGATACATCAGGTCAAATGCAAAGAGACAGACTTCAACTTGGATTGTGTTGATGTCAACGTCCTTGCGTGCTCGGTTTGTGAGGGTCTGGAATGTCTTGAGATCGCCAGAAGACTGGTCGACTGCGACCACTTCGCCTTCGAGAATGAAGCTGGAAACGCCGTCTCCGCGAATATCGGGTACCAGAGCAACCAGATCGGGATATTTATCCGTCATGACTTCGAGATGGCGCGAGAAAATTGACACTTTGCCGTCGTCATCGCAGTGAACCTGTGCTCTCTGTCCATCATACTTGTACTCGCAGCTGAAATCTCGTCCCTGCAGCTTCGTGAGCATCTCGCTAAGGTCTCGCGTGATGCTGCCCAACATGGGACGCAGTGGTATATGCAGTGCGAGGCCGCATCGAAGCTTGAGCTCGTCCGAGACCCCGACTTCTAGTAGCATAGGCACCAGATCGTTATAGTTTGGGCGGCGCGCAAAGCAGCCCTTGACAACTTCCTCTGCCTTCAGCCATACCGCTGTCAGCTCCTCCTTCTTTAGCTTCTTCAGATGATCCATATCCTGCAGTGGAATATCCGCATCTGAAGGTTTCGAAAGACTGAACGCTCGCGCCAAGGCGATCAGCATGGTCGTTTTCACGGCACCGATGCGCAGATGCTGGCACAGCGTACGCACAATATATCTGCTCTCTTCCGCACCTCTGGCATCCTGGACAAGGCGCTCCACAGACCTCTGCTTTTGCTCAACGCTGCCTGTGCCTTTGCTGTTGGCGATCTTGACAAGAAGCTGGTAAACACTCTTGATCGACAGTGGCTTTGGTTTTCGCAAGGTGAAGGATTGCCGCTTCTTAGCCTCGAAAGCAACGTCGCCGGCATCGCCGTGCTTGTCGTAGAGATTCTTCAAGCCAGGCCCATCCAGTCCACATACTTTCTTGAGAGCTTTTGAGATGGCTGAGCCGCCAAGTCCGAGCTCGAGAGATATGTATGGCGGCGATATCGAGTTCGTGGCGAGCCATACGGCCGGCAGAAGGCTACTGGGATCGCCCTCAATGAGCAGTCGAATGCAGTTGACCAAGTTGTCGACGATCTTTATGCGCGACTGTGTTGAGTTCACAAGGACGAAGCAACGAGTCAGAAGTGCATAGGATGCATCCCCTCCATCGGCTGCCCAATGCTTCTTCAGCTCCGGAATGTAGTCCGCCGGTCTGAAGGTCAAAGGGCTTTGGTCGAAAGGAATGGTCAAGGTGACGGTATCCTCCGCTGAGGCGGTCGACTTTAGTCCTAGGACGTGCTTGGAAGCTGTTGGTGGCGCTGTGCCGGTTGTCTCCTTCGGCAGGAGCGTGGCGACTGGAGGCTGATTGACCGAGCGAAGGAAGGCTTCCCTGTCATCTTCCGATTTGTGAGCAGCGGCCGGGATATCAGTATCGTTTCCTGCTTTCTGGGGAAGGGTCGCTGTTGGGGTAGTCTCTCGCTGCTGGCGTCGATCTTCTTCGTCAAATTGCTGCTGCAGACTGCGCGCAAGCTCTTCGTCGGTCAGAGGTACGCTATCGGTGTCATTGCCCTCCTCTCCTTTCCGTGCATGAGTCTCGGCTGCAGCCTGCTTTGTCGGAGCTGTGTCTGCTCGTTGCCTGCCGAAGAAGTAGTCGAGACTACGAGTCGGTATAGGCGAGGCTTGAGTATTGTTCTTCTTTCTCTTCTTGGCCGGCGATTGTTCCATCTTTGCTTGCATCGGCTCAATAGCCGATGCGTGTGGTTGCGACTACCCTCCGACCATGTTTGCTTCGCACTGTAAGACTCACCAGCACTCAGTGGCATTGTCGACTTCACGCGTCATAGGTAGACGCGCATCGGAGATAGGCAATACTTATTTCCCCGCAACCTCTTTGGTGCTGAACGTGAAAGTTGTCATTCATTATACTGCCCGTCAGGGTCACCTTCATTCAATGCCTTTGCAATGACGACATTGGAACCAGTCAGACCGACTGATGACCAGCGGATCGATGACTACCTTGACGATCAGATCGGCGAAGCGCGGGACCTAGATGGGTTGGACGACCTTCTGCTGCGGGTGCAAGAGCAGCAAGCGCTTCTGCAGTCACAGTTGCAAGATGCCCAGGCCAGCCTCGACCGTGCAAAGAAGGCGGCCGAACAGCATTCAAAGCGACTGCAAGAGCAAGCTATCAACTTCCAGAAAGAGCAGGCGGACCTCGACAGAAGGCTACAGGAAATATCCTACTCCAGCACGACAGAAGAGGCAGTCCAGGCCTTCGACTCCCGACTAGTCAAGTTGCGTCGACTTGAGCTCGCCACGAATTATCTCGAGTTGCTCAAGGTATTGGATCAACTGCATGGCGATGTTACCAACTTCGAGTCAGCACAGCCAGTGTCCGCCGTGAAGAGCTATACACGTCTCAGAGAGGTATCAGCTGCCTTGAACGTTGCACAGGAGGAAGCTGAAGGCTCAGGTGCTCAGATTGTAGCTAGAGCAGAGGTTGCCGTCCAAGAGGCACGGAGCAGCCTTCGAGCCAACCTCACTAAATCATTTACCAGCATTCTGGACAAGATGAAGTGGCCGCAGAAAGAGATGAACTTTTTGGGCGGCGTCCTAGCGTCCTGGTCGAACTCTGCCAGCCTACTTCTAGATGTGCAAGAGGCGGATCTGCAGGCTGAAGACGACCAGACGAAGCAGACTCAGCCAGTAGTTCTAGCGCCACTCCAGATAATGGCAGAGCCTCTCTCACAGCGGTTTCGCTTCCACTTCTATGGCGACAGGCCCACGAACCGACTGGACAAACCAGAGTACTTTTTGTCTCACATATTCGATCTCTTGGACCGTTTCAGTCCCTTCATGACTGATCATCTTCAGCCTCTGCTGGACGCCAGAATCGATGAGAAGCACGCCCTAGAGGATATATACACTGATGCTGTCTCGTCGTTTATAAGCTCGCTGCTTCCGATGGTTGTGCACAAATGCTTGTCTTTGCTTCCACAAATGTCAAAGCGTCCGCAATTACTTTCGCATTTCATAAGCGAATTGATGTCCTTCGATGACACTCTGCGCGACACTTGGAACTATGCACCCTTTGCAGACCCGCTCAGGCAATGGAAGGGTCTTTCATGGACCATCCTAGACGAACACGGGTACTTCGATCGGTGGTTGAACATCGAGAAAGACTTCGCGCTGGAAAGGTACAAGTCCATAAGAGACGCTGCCGACAGTGGAGACGTCGATTACGACGGCGTCGATCGTGGCGAGACAAAGCCTACAAAGGGTGCAATACGAGTGAACGACCTTCTTGAGACCATCACAGATCGATATCGAGGCCTCTCTTCCTTCAGCCAGAAGATGAAATTTGTGATTGGCGTCCAGATCTCGATATTTGATGACTATCATGCGCACCTGCACGAGTCACTCCAGGCATATCTAGCATCGACTCACCGAGCTGGACGCTATCTACAGGGACAGTACACAAATGACGGAACGTTTGACAAGAAAGCCCTGAATACCTTGTGCAAAATCTTCGGTAGTGCCGAGTTTCTGGAGCGGAAGATGCTGGACTGGAGTGACGACGTCTTCTTTGTCGAGTTATGGGACGAGCTTCAGGAGCGGGCTCGCGGGCACAGCACATCTGGTGGTAATGTTGGTAAGGATCTGCGTCTGGACGAAGTAGCAGCGAAGACATCGGCTTCCATCAAGCAGAACGGCATCGATGGCGATGACGACGTAGACTCTGGTGCTCTCTTTGATGAGACTGCGCTAGCGTACCGGCGATTAAAAGAGGCTGCCGAGCGAGAGATGTTAAGGCTGCTGGAGGTCAATATTACGGCAGCGATTGCGCCCTTCGCGAGACAGACGACCTGGGCTTCGATGTCCGATCCACCTTCCAAGTCGACTATACTCAGCCCGTCAGCGGCACTCGACCCTTTACTGGAAGTGACCAGAGTCCTTTTCGAGGATACACTGTCAAAGGTAGTCGTAGGCCCACCGTTACGCCGACTAGTCAGACAGTACTGTGGCGCTCTGCAAACACAACTCATGACGAGCGTTCTTCAGAGCCACAATTTCTCGACCAGCGGCATGATGCAGATGAGAAGAGATGTGGCTGCCCTCGAGGATCGGATCGACGCGTCTACGGGTCTGCGCAGTATCGCTAGCTCCAGCTTCCGCAAGCTCAACCAGGCTATTGGACTGTTGTCTCTACCTATCAAGAGCTCAGCGCGGCCACAAATTACAGAGTCAACCGAGGATGGCGATGACGCCTGGGGTTTCGACGAAGATGGGGAGGAAGAGATTACCAAGGAGATCTCGCCGAGCCTGACTCGGGAAGACACTTCTGCCGAAAGTGAGGGCTGGAGTCTCTGGGACGCAGAGAAGGAGCTGTTCAGGTCGAATGAGGCCGCACGGGAAGCTCTTGCTGACATGGGTTTCGACCTGCTCAGCGAGCAAGAAGCAAGAGCTCTGTTGAAGCGGCGGGTCGAGCTCAACAGTTGAGACTGCCCATAATGCTCAGTTGATCAGAATGTTGGTTCGACTCCTCCAGACCCGATCAAGAATCAGGTTCCCAGAGCCAACATGAGACACGCGAAAGAGCATTTACAGACCATCGCGACTATTGTAGAGCAAAGGTCTCGTATTTCCCCAGACCCTTCGCGGCTTGGTCAGCACCTGCCGAGGCAGGTTCATGGCTTGCGGCTCGCAGTCCCTGATCTGCTGCAAGGATTATTCACCATGCTCTTCTGCTCGGAGGGCTCTCAACAATGCAGCAGCGGCACAATCGGTCTTGTCACTGGTCAAAATTAACATCGTCGATTGTCTAGGTAGGCTTTGTAGGATAGCACGCCTAGCAGTACTTATTATGCGGCTCAGGCGGCAGACACGCCCATGGCTCGTATCCTTAATCGCGGGGCTTGAAGGCCCAGACCTCTTTAGCGAGCCGCTTGTGCAGCTCCACCTCTAAAGATTGTCGCTCCTATTGCGCCGCCAGATCGCGATCTATCGTACGATGGAAAAGATGCTGCCTTACCACAATTCACCATGTGGATGGGCGCGGATTCCTGAACAGCAGACCACTGTGAATAAGACTACTGACATGAGGAAGGGATTCTATATCCGACAGCATCCAACTCGCGTCCTTTATTGATAGCAGGATGGGCGGCTTCAGAATTAAGTTGGATAGATCTCGCATTCCTTCCCTCGTAGATTTGGTTGCTCGGTCAAGCATCGATACTGCCTCGAACTCTGCAAGTCAGTAGGACCAAGCAGGTGCGATCCAAATTAGCAGCCTCTGTCATTATTGTTGCACATGGTGTCTTTCTGAGCTTCCCATATCCTTCAACTATCCTTATCCCAAGCCTCCTACGCGTGTTCCTTCGCTATCAATACGCGAACCGATCCGTCCTCCTGGATGTAACGGCGGACATTCTATACTACTAGTACCCCGGTCAACCTTTGGATATCCACTTGTTCCATGTATCGCAGCTTGTTGCTCTACACAGTTGTATGACTTCTGTGCCGCAGTCACTCCCCGTCCACCAACGGCAGCCAGATATCGCTCTTGAGCCATCCCTATCGAACATTCGAAGCGCGGGTCACTCTCCCTCTCGAAAACGATCCCCTCCAGACGACGTACCATCACCGAGTCACTCCTTTCAAGATAGCCCTCGTAGCCAGAAGAGAGTCAGAACCACAGTCGAGCAGCACACCCGATGGCCTTCAGATGACTCGCTAGGGGGCAGAGATCTGTTCCTGGGGGACAGACCCTCGCCATACTCGAATAGACCCCGGTCTTGTTCACCAGGCCAGCTCTCGTTCGCCGAAGCTGCCTCCACGATGCTCAGTCGTGCTGAAGAGACCGGCGGCAATCGCACTGTCAGAATGGCAAGAGGCGCAAGTGGCAGGCCTTCCGCAACCTCGTCACCCGCGCCGGCGCACAAGATCTTCCATGAAATACTGCCTCCGGCACCAGTGCCGCCAGATCCACGCACAGAGCACGGCGCATACTTGCTTGAGTCTGTTGGTCTCACGGAGTACTTTCAGCAGGAAGATCAGCCCATCTTCGTAGTGGATCTATACGACGATACACACGGTCTGGACCCCGAGCTACACCATATATTCGCTAACGATGCACTATGCGAAAGACCTGTACTTCTGGACCATGTTCGAGGCTTGGGCTCAGATACTGCACAAGTTACTACTCTGGGAGCCCCGTTCGCCGACTTCAAGTCATGGGCGCTGGGCCTCTTCTCCGATCCTAACACCGTCAGATCGTTCCCATTCGCGGGTACAACATGGAAGTCTTCCACAGTGTCGAAAAGGTTTCGAGTCATTACAGGCAGTCTAGACTCCCTGCCGCCTCAAATCCAGGAACTCAGCACACCATCTGTCATGCAACCAGTGAATGGATATGTGCCTACCAGGATACGTGATCCATCGCCAGGTTATTTCGACCACATACGACCCACGCGTCTGATCACGACTAGCATCTCCGGTAGCCTGGATGGGCCTCTATCACCACGGACTCCTATAGAGGCACAACCGACACCGTCCGGTGATATGGGTCACGAAGAGCTTTTAGCGGGACCTCTATCACCAGCTCCCGAGCAAAGAACGTTGCCTGCGGCTAACAATGGCGAGCTCCTTGAGCTTCAGGACCAGATCACCTCGGAGAATGGATCGTTCGACTGGACCAGGCTCCCACTGGGCCCAAATCTGCCAGCACATATACAATTTGCTCGTGGTATCGACTGGGGTTCCACAAGCTTAGGTGCGATTGAAGGTTGGGCTTCTGACCTGAGAGGCATGTGCAACCTGATTATGGCAAGTCCTCATCCGGCGGCGATGTACTGGGGTCCTGATCATGTTGCCATCTACAACGAGCCGTATATCTTACTGGCAGGACAGAAGCATCCTACGCTCATGGGTAGCAGATATTGCGATGCATGGTTCGAGATATGGGATGCACTGCAGGAAGTCTTCGACAACGCCTACCATAGTGCTCAGGCAACTATGAAGGATGATGATTGCCTGTTCATTATGCGGAATGGGTTCTTGGAGGAGACATACTTCTCGTGGAGCATTATACCTCTCATCGGCAACGATGGCAGTGTGGTTGGGCTTTACAATCCTGCCTTCGAAAAGACTCGTCGAAAAGTCGCTGAGAGAAGGATGCTCACACTGCGTGAGATTGGCGAGAAGACAGCGGCAGCTCGGAAGGTCGATGATTTCTGGAGCCTCCTGATCGAGGGTCTTCAGTTCAACGAGCTAGACACACCTATGGTCATGGTGTACTCGCTGACCAACGATATGCAGGATCTGGACGATCTTTCTACTTCTTCGAACAGCGGAGCATCCACTAAGATCGCGTCCCTGGAGGGCACGCTAGGTGTCCCAGCCCAACATCTCGCAGCGCCCGAGACCATTGACATGAAAACCAGCAAAGACGGCTTTGCTCCGTATTTTCGCCAAGCGCTCACTACAGATCGACCGATTGTCCTTAGACAGGACGACGGAACTCTGAACCCAGAGCTGATTGAAGGTATACAATGGCGCGGCTATGGCGACCCATCTCGTGTTTTAGTCATTTGCCCGATACACCCTACGACTGGCGAGTCCACACTAGGGTTTCTGGTAATGGGAACAAATCCTCGAAGACCATATGACGAAGATTATGAGTTATTCGTACAGCTTCTTGCGCGTCAATTGGCTACGTCAATAGCATCAGTCGTTCTGTTCGAAGCGGAAATCAGAAAGGGCGAAAGAGCGGCGCAGTTGGCTGCACAGGACCGCATCGAGCTGAACAATCAACTAGTTGCGAGGACGCAAGAGGCAGTGGAGGCGGAGAACAAGTTTACACGGATGGCAGAACTCGCACCCGTAGGCATGTTCATTGCCGATTCGAATGGTTCTTTGTTCCTCGTCAACGACGCCTGGTACGACATCACATCATACTCGCGCGACAAAGCTATAAGCGACGACTGGATCAACTATGTCGTCGAGGATGACCGAGCTCAAGTGCGCGAAGCGTGGCAAGTCATGCTCTTGAACAGATCGCCCATCTCCCTCGAGATTCGCTTCAAGACCCCGTGGAGAGACAATCTAGGAAACACAAGCCATACCTGGGTCCTCACAAGTGCCTCGCCGGAGAAGGATGAAGATGGCAATCTGAAGAGAATCTTCGGCTCCATGACCGATATCAGCGCGCAGAAAGCTGCCGAAAGCATGCAGACGAAACGTATGGAAGACGCTCTAGAAATGAAACGGCAGCAGGAGAAGTACATTGACACAACTTCACATGAGATGCGCAATCCTCTATCAGCCATACTGCAAAGCGCCGATTCCATAGCTGGCACTCTGACCGACATTCGTAACGCTCGAGACCTTACGCAAGACCAGCGCGAGTTGCTTGATGTTACTATAGATTCGGCACAAACAATCACACTATGCGCACAGCATCAGAAGAGGATCGTGGACGACGTCTTGACATTGTCGAAGCTCGACTCGGCCATGGTGGTCGTCACACCTGTGGACGTGCAGCCCGTCAGAGTGGTGCAAAGGGCGTTGAAGATGTTCGAGGCCGAATTGTCCACATCAGATATTGTACTCGAGTTCAAGGTCGACCAGTCATACACGGACTTGGGCATCGACTGGGTCATGATAGACCCGCATCGACTGTCACAGGTGCTGATCAACTTGACGACCAACGCGATTAAGTTTACCACGACACAAGAGAAACGGACCATAATTATGTACGTTGGCGCATCCACTGAGAAGCCGTCTACGGAGGACAAATGGGGCCTTACCTACATCCCGTCCCGGACAAGCAAAGATCGCGATGTCACAGCAGCCGCTCAATGGGGTCTCGGGGACGCAGTCTTCCTGCACTTCGCTGTCGAGGACACTGGCAGAGGTTTGGACGAGGAGGAGAAGAAGCAGCTCTTCCAGCGGTTCTCCCAAGCAAACCCTCGTACGCATATAAGCTACGGCGGCAGCGGCCTTGGCCTTTTCATATCGCGGGAGCTAGTCGAACTCCAGGGCGGTGAGATCGGCGTGGCCTCCGAAGCCGGCAAAGGCAGCACATTTGCGTTCTACATCAAGGCGCGGCGAGCACAGCAGCCACACAGCTCAGCAAGAGCGATCTCGGACCGGTTCACCCTGGAGTGCAGTTCCGCAAAGGTTCTCGAGGCAAGCCATCTCTGCCGTACCTTCCAGCGAGCCCGCCACCACCGTCCCCGCCCACGTCACCAGCTGCACGCGAAGGCTTGAACGTGCTGATCGTCGAGGACAACCTGATCAACCAGAAAGTGCTCGCAACTCAGCTGCGCAAGATCGGCTGTGTCGTGCACGTCGCGAATCACGGGCAAGAAGCTATCGAGCAGATTATGGCTTCGCAATTCTGGGCCGCCCCACCCACCACTGTCGCTAAGAACGGCACGGTCTCAGACAACCCTCCATCCCCCGCAATAACGATCGACGTCGTCCTGATGGATCTGGAAATGCCGGTGATGGACGGTCAGACCTGTGTCCGCCGTCTGCGACAAATGCAGTCCGAAAAGCAGATCAAGGGGCATATATATTATTGCAGTGACTGCGAATGCAAGGGAAGAGCAGATCTTGAATGCAAGAAAGAGTGGGATTGATGATGTGGTCAGTAAGCCGTTTCGGATCGTGGAGTTGGTGCCGCGGATGAGGGAGGTTGTGGGGAGGTTTAGCAGGGGGAGCGGCGGGTGATTTGGGTAGGATAGGCCAGCTTTGTGTTAGGCGCTGCGCATGTTGTAATGAGTGAATGGCTTCTACGGCAAGACTGAGATTTGTCGGAGCAGAATCCAAGGACGGTACTGCAGATAGGTTGGTCACACAGCTTCCTGGACGGCAGATCTCATACTCCAAAACGGCTCTAGGGCTGGAGCGATTGGCTATGCAGGTCCCGTGATGCCCTCTGACGACTTTAACGCAAGTCTATGATTCGGAGAGAAAGAGATACCCAAGTACGGGAGTGAGCAGACGACGCCTCGAGGAAGGCAGCACCGTCATCATGAGCATTGCCAGAGGGGGAACAAGAGAAGAGAGAAGGAGAAGGAGCCTGCCAGCTAGCTAGCAGATAGCAAAGCAAAGCGACATTATTATCTTGTTCAACCAGCTGTTTTATTGCGGTAATACGTGTCATCCGGTCTTGGCGAGGTAGCATTGAGGCTTGTCAACCGGTCTCCAATTCACTCTTTCAAGCCTGCGTCATATGTCGGTGTTCGCATGCACCAAGTCAACCGCGGTCCATCATCTTGCTAGTCATGTCACGCACTAGTGATGCAGCGACTTTACTCGCAGCAGATTTGTCGTCAATGGCGAATCAGCCATGACCGCGGTGGTCTCACCAGCACACATCGTAGGCATGGCAGACCGCGCTTACAGGCAGTTGATTCCGTTCCTGATACGGCAAACCAGACCTCAATTCTGCCATACGAGTCTCCGACAGGCACAGCGTCGAGGACTCGCTACAGTAGCAGCAGCTGTGGGGACTGGCGACAAGCTGCCGCCTCAGAGCGCGCTAGATGCCCTCAAAGAGGCCTCACGTCGCTCCGAAGGACCTGCCTACAACCCTGGGGATTATATCTCCATCATTGGTGGGGGACGTAGAAAGGCCCCGAAATTCAACCTGGGGGCGAGGTTGCGAGAGAGGATAGCGGTCGGCAGAAGCTCGAAGTCCTCACGCGTGCATGAGAAGAAAAAGGAACGAAGATCTGGACGGGGACGAGCTGAAGCAGCCGCCAACCAAGCCGGAGAAGTCAAGGCGGAAGCCGACGACGGAGGTGAAGAGAAGTGCACCATCGCAACGTTTCTGAGAGGAAGCAGCGATAATGAAGGTCTCGCACACTACCCCCAAGAAGATCTCGAGGTGATTACACTCCAGGCCCGCATGCGCAGCTTTCGCGAGGGATTCGACGTCCTCGAACGCCGATTCCTGTCGAATTTGCCACTTGCTCTGGTGCCCGACGAGGGACCATTACTCCGACCAACCGACAATAACCACAAGCAATTCGCCGAAAAGTCAAAGAGCGTATGGATGAAGTATTGGACACAAACACCGGGACCGAACAGAGCAGTCGTCGCCCAGATGATGCAGCTTCGCAGAGATTTGGAAGTCTTTCTGCAGAGTGACGAAGTCCAAGCGCACGTAAAAACCAAAAAGCCAATCATGACGATGGTGCGGACCTGGCTACCTAAAGCGCGGATGACCACGCCTATGAGGATGACAGAGTGGAGGAGAATAGTCAATGACCAGATTCAGAGAGCGCTTGCGTCGCGGAATCAATCGAGTCCTTATCATGGCATTAGGTTCACGACGCTGGGGGAGTTGAGAGGTGGACAACAGGGTCTCAAGAAATCATCCGTCAGAGAAGATGCTGGTAAATCATCCCTTCCTGCGCCGAGGGAAGATGACTCGGAACGAGAATGGCCACTGGAGGAGTTGGAACAAGTATGGCCACCAGAGGACTTGGGACGAGAGTCCAACTCCAGCAAGCGGAAAGGTAACAGGTTGGGCCGAGGTCCAAAAGCCAATGCTTCAGCAACCACGACCACGACTTCAGTGGACCCAGATCAGAACCGGCATGGCCTTCCAGACGCGACTGTGCCAGTGCGGAGACTGCCAGGTGTGCGCGAGGCAGCTTTGACTGCACCAGCCAAACCTGGCATTGTGGAGGAGTATTCGCCGCTCTCGGCAAACAAGTCGAAGGTGGTGGCGGCGAGCGAGAAGTCGATGTGGGGATTTTTGACATCATGACAACGGCACATGCTACAACCAAGACATGGAAGCTCGTCAAGAAGTCGATGCCGAGCAATGGGTCGTTCATTGGACTAGCTATGCAGGTCGCGTCAAAGCCGGCGACGACGATGGCTGCATCGGAAGTAGCCTCTACAGCCTACCTTCGCAAGCTGATTTCTCACCACAGGGATCAGCTTGCGGAAGTGCCAAAGGACGCACCGCCTCCATCAGAGACCAAGCGCTGGATGCAGACAACGCAGGGCTGGGCTATCTGAACGTCAGCAAGCAAGACGATCATACGGTTCTACAGAGGGAGCCGGCCGCACGACAGAAGCGCCCGTCCCACCAGGCAGCATCAGATACTGCCAAGGTATGACAATAAGAAAGCCTTGATCTTGTCTTTGCGATAGCAGGGAAGAGGACAACGCCTCGGGTAAGACGACTATTTATACATCTTCAACAGATTAACGATCCGACACGAACCGAGACCATCGCTTCACTGACTCGGTCAGCGGGGCATTCACTTTTCTTCGGGTGATCGAGTTTGGTCGCTGCCTGGGTGTAGGCAGTGGATGTGCCTGTGGTTGAGCTGACATGTACCTCACCCCATCCGTGGTGCGTGTATACCCAGGCAGGCACATCGGCCGAACAAGCAGAGACCTCCAGCCGAGGAGATCTGACTCGACATTCAGATCAGCCAACGCTCAGACGATCTAATACAAAGCTGGAGAACGATGCGCAGAGTCAGTGAATCATACGTCGCGCTCACACACTTGCAAAGATGAATTGGATTCAGTGGTTGCAAGACCCGCAGCAGGAGCTTGACCATCAGACACTACTGCAAGCCAGGGGTATCAGTATGAAAGTTCCAAAACCAGGTCAAACGACTCTTGAAGCGACGTTTGCCCAAAACCCGGACCATTTTGATTTTGCATCGTCAGTGCGTGTTGCGACAAATGGTTCTGCCACATAGGTCACTGAAGATGCTCGCCCCACCTGAAAGCAGCGGATGCTATCAGGCATGACACTGACGTGGGCTTGGAAAGTCCATGAAGAACAGAAGACGATGTCGAGGACGAAGGCACATACTTATAGCTCATCACCAAGTGAGCTTCCGTGGCGAACCGAGATATCTACTTCACTGGCTTGACCAGGTGGCATTTACTATTGATTGTGATTCACCGTGTATTGTGTATTGCTGTCTGAGTCTGCTCATCAATTGTGGACGGGTGTGAGAAGCTTCACAAGATCTAGTACGACCAGAACACAGAGTCGTTGATTTACGTTGTCAATGAGTTAGCTAGGGAAGTATATCTGCCAGCTCGTGATCGATGCTACTGCAGTGCTAAACGTCGCACAAGCCCTGCTAAAAGTAGGGTTTAGGCGAGCAGACCACTCCAATTCCACCAAGTCGCTGGTCCCATGGGCCGTCTGGCTGGAATGGCTGAATTGCCCTCTCACTTGAAAAATGACTTAAGCCCCCGAACAGCAACATTCCCCTTCTTGCCACTCTTCTCCACATCCTCCGCATAGAACCGTCGTCCATAATCCAAATCCACCGTCTTCAAATCAACCAAGAACGGAGTCTTGTAAATGACCTTGCCAATGATGTACAGTACCAGAATCAGTGGAACCGAAATGTACGACGCCCAGAAGTCCTCGGCGTTGGGCGTGACGCCGAGGGGCCAGACGGCGAGGTAGAAGAGGACGCCGAGGAGGATTACACAGCTAGGGCGGGCGTTAGCGAGGAACGGTGGTTGGAGGAGACGGTGCGAATCGAGCTGTGCGCTGCAGGCATACAATCGTCTGGGTAGGCGTGAAATGCTGGAGGCTGGATGCCTGCCTGGGGATCGCAAGGGGAAAGGTAGAACTCACGTGATGAACCCAAACCAAGCACCATAAGGCCATGTCCATGTCTTCCATGGCAGGTCTTCGACCCTGCGACCCTGCAGCTTCCACGCCTTGCGCATGCGGATATGGCTGAGGCAGATCATGCCCCATCCGAAGAGGGTGAAGCAAGACGTCAAGCTGGAGAACCCTGTCCAATACATCAGCGAAAGGTCGTGCACAAAGGAGCATTGAAACTTACAGCCAAAGATCGTCTTCCCATCCTCAGAAACATTCAAGAAAGCCAATCCGAACCCAACGGTAAGCGTGGGCACGAGCGCCCACCACGGACGACCCAACTTGTCCGCCTTCTTGAACTGCTGGGGCGCCATGCCGAGGTACGCTAGACCCATGGCCGTTCTCGCACCTGCATAGCCGCTGATTGTGCCGGTGGAGATGACGGACAGCAGGATAATCGCGTTCATGAAATGTGCTAGCACAGGTATACCGGCATTGCGGTACGCGATCACGAACGGGGACGCATTTGTGCCGGTGCCGCCGAAGAGGTCTTCTTCGAAGGGAGACACAGTGATGGTGACCATCAGGGAGCCCATGAGGTAGAAGGTGGCGAGGCGGATCCAGATTGAGCCGACGGCGCGAGGGACGGATTTTTTGGGATTGGCGGTTTCGGCGGCGACGAGTCCGGCGTTCTCGGAGCCGGCCATGGCGAAGATGCAGGTTGGCATGACGGCGAGGAAGCCTTTGAAGCCGTGCGTGAAGGGGGTTGAGTTCCAGTAGCGGAAGCCGATTGGGTAGCCTTCATCGACGGGCCCGCCGCCGGCGGAGATGACTGTAGGTCAGAAGTCAGCACCAAACGAGTTGACCTTCTGTAGACGAATGGAGAGGTATAAGCATCCGGCTTGTGACTTACCGATGCAAGAGATGATGACCACAAAGATCCACGAGAATTTGATAGTGGAAGCAATAACCTCGATCTCGCCGAAGACAGTAACGGCACCGACATTGACAGCAACGATGACCACAAACCAGATCACCATCCAGGCCGCGACATGCACGTCTGTTGTCCAGAAGCGCAGCACAGTGTTGGCAGCTTGCAGCTCGTTGGCAATAGTGATGACGAAGTTAAACCAGTATGCCCAGCCAACAGCAAAGCCCCATGCCGGGTCAATGAATTTGCCGGACCACTGAACGAAGGCGCTAGGGAGAGGGTACATGACGGCCATCTCGCCGATAGAGTGCGACACGGACCAAATCATAAAACCAGAGAGCACGTAGCCAAGGAAGATACCTGTAGTGCAGTGCCAATTAGCCACGCTGCTCCTCTTGTCCCAATGAATGCCTATTGTGCGACATGCTTACCAGCAGGACCGCCCTTGATCAGGGAGCTACCAGATCCCAGCCAGAGACCCATGCCAATGGAAGACCCAAGGGCAATCATGGTCAAATGTCTGGTGCTGAGGATACGACGCAGTTCTGTCTCTGCGCCATGATCGTGGAGGAAAACATCGCCTGTGATCGAGTGCTTCCGCTCAGGCTGGAGCTCGGCATCGTGGCTTTTCGTCTCAACCACGTACGGCTCTTGTGTTCCTGTAGTTTTGGGGTCCATGGTGATGGTTTGGGATTGCTGCGTGCAAGAATCACGCAGAGGGTGAGAAGCGGACAAGAAGCAGGAAGGCAGGCGAAGGAAGCACGCAATTCAAGCCGGTATATATGTTGGGCACGTCAAGCTGTCCATCAAGGGTCGAAGTCCCCCACCATCCCAGTCCTACCAGCAGGAGCGCGGAAAGCGACCAGAAATGCTCCTTCGGACCCTGGAACCGACATCAACGCAGCACAGTAATGCACAGAACATGCATGGAACGCGATCAAGCGATGGACTTTCCGCCCGAATCGTGGCATGCAGGGTAACATCAATGTTCTTGTCGGTAGTGGCGTTTCCTTGGCTGTGTACAAGAGATAGGTCGAAAGGCTTCAGACGCAGTTTAGTGGTATGATTGCTTGCGAGTCGATCAAGCTCGTTTACCAAGGGTGCAGCGAAGCACGTCCAAGGCGGCGAACAAGACAGGAAGGTGAGTGTCGATAGAGCGCGCGAAGCAGGGGCTAGTACCGCAACGGGCGGCTTAGTCGGTCTTGGTTCTGATAAGGACGTCGTGGCAGTAGCATTGAGAGGTCTTGGAGAACTTGGCAGGCGGGGAGTTAGGCTCGTTGGTCCTCGTCTCAGCGTCGCGCTCATTTGGCCCGCTGTCTGGTCTTGTGTGCGACGATATTGCATAACTTTCCAGGCCTGAAGAGTACGTGGGAAGTGCGAATATTGTGGTTTCTGAAATGTGTTCTGCTGCTTGCGATCGGAAGAGACGGCTATTAGAATTCAATAGACTACCATGATCAACATGAAGGCACTCGCTGGTTCGTCGCATAACTCGTATGTCTGCAGCGATAGATAACGAAGACCAGTCTCCGATAGTGCTGACTCAACTTACTGTGCGTTCGGGGAACAGCCGCTGTCGATGGTGATGTCCATTTGATGTCCGGTAAGCCACGGATACCGATTGCGATGCTGCGATCGATGGCATGGAGATCCCCGGTGTATGTGGCTCACTTCAGCAATGTTTGAATACATTCGCAGTGCTGTATGCTGCCACAGCCTCTCCTCCAAGAGATTGATAGGCTGCGCAGCTGAACGAATCTTGTCATCTGCTTGCTCCTTGGTCGAAGCCTTACACGCAATCGTAAGTGGTCGATTAAACCCCAGCAGAGCCTGGAAGCGATCGGGACAGGCGCGTTCGCGTCGGGCAGTGGCCAGCCAAGCCGACGGGATTGGCAGGCGCCATCTCGATGGCCCGCGCCCGGACAACGTGCTGCATCAACTCCCAGAGAAGGCGTGGCGACAGAAGTCTTTTCCTGAAGGAGCTGAGCGTACGGAGAGCAAGGGCGAAGCAGATTCATATAAACAAGAGATGTAGTCAGAATAGACCTTCGACATGGGCATGTTTTTATTATTAATTGAATGATCACAAGGGCGCAAATTCTTGAGGGTGCCACTTTTTGGCTGGCGCCGGCCGCTTGAACCGCAGATGATGGAATTTCTGCCCAGCTTTGCTACTGAACGACGTATCTTCGCAAGTCAGACATACAACGGCGACTGTCTTAACATCTTACATACAGCCTACGGCCAGGTCGCGATCCTTTCCAGTAAATTGACATCTTGCCTGGTTGGTGGCCATAGCTTCCTCGGCATCCCGCCTTCTGAGTTTCTCTATTCATCTGACACCGAATGCAAAGGATCATCGCAATCGCACATTACAGTGTCTCTAACACTGTCGTCTTCTTGCTTGATACTTCGCTTACAACCTGTGTGGCCACTTTGTCTTTTCTGGGCTCCGGTAACTCCCACTGGACCTGGCCGTACACTTCGTCTGTTCTGTTGTTCGGTGATTCCGGTTGGTACTGGCTGAAGACTTCGTTTCTTCCGGGCTTCGATGGCTTCTGTTGATTCTGGCTCTATCCACTTACGCTTAGCACCGTTGTTGACCGTGTCGGCGGCTGTAAACGAGCTGAAGCCTGTCTTTTGTGAGGAGAGAGTCGTGGAAAGGGTTGCTGTTCCACTTGAGACGGCCTTCACTGTATCCGCAACCGTCTGTGAAGCGAAAATTTTCTTTGGGAGAGCTGTAGGAGGAGAAGTGGGAGCCGGCGCATTCGGTATGGCTTTCACTGGAGTGACTGTGGCAGCAACTGCCTGCCGATTGTCCTTACTAGCAGGCTTAACTTCTGGACTAGGGGGTTTTCGGATATTCCGGTTCTCAATTTCATCGAGCGCAGCAGCCCACGCCTTGTTGTCTTTGTCCTCTAAACTGTACGCGGCCTGCGAAAGTCTCGGATTGTTACGATATTCTCCAAATCCAGCGTAGGCATGTCTCTTAGCTCCAAGTCTTTTCACACCGGTATTACTGTTGTAAGCAGACTTAGTGTCTAGAGGTTTGTCCAAGTCGAGGTAGGAGTGACCTCGTGGAGCACTGGTAG
This sequence comes from Cyphellophora attinorum, assembly GCF_001299255.1. Classification (NCBI taxonomy): domain Eukaryota; kingdom Fungi; phylum Ascomycota; class Eurotiomycetes; order Chaetothyriales; family Cyphellophoraceae; genus Cyphellophora; species Cyphellophora attinorum. The sequence goes on along the minus strand of NW_017253251.1, from coordinate 116,100 downwards.
TGTTGGCAAATAGTCGAGACAAGTCTTCGAGTGGTGCTCTTCTGGGAGCCATTGCAGTGCTGAGAGCGACATTAACGGCTTGTGCTGCAGCGTGGAGGATCGAGAAGATCGTATGGGTGGTGAGTCAGGGCATCGCAGAAACCGCAAGCAGCGCCCAAAAGAGACTGTACTTCTGTTGTTTCCTTTTCTGAGAGTATGGAGAAGTAGGATGTCGCTGGGAGCATTAAGCGGCTAGTTAAACCGAGCATCTGCTAGGGGGTCAACGAGTAGGATGATGCCGAACGTTGGTGCGCGAAATTTGGGGCAAGATGCAGACTTGTGACAGAAAAGGTAGATGCCAAGATGGGAAGGAACGCGTTGAAACGAAGGCAGGGACGCGTCCTGCACAAGGGTGGTAACTTCTTGCAGTGTGGTGATCGATGTGCACCTCGAAAGCGAAAGGACAAGGAGGGTCTCAGGTGGAATCTCGATCAACGTGTAAGTTCCATGTATGCTGATTTTGCCTGTGAATTAACGCCTGATGTGCGATGTGGCACCACCATGGCCAGCAGCGTCAAGTATCTCCTGTGCTAGCACATCCTGAACTCCAGATAAAGTACCCAGAACGCAATGTCGCTGGATCCTGCTACCGCACACAATCAACAGCTTTGATCCTATCAAGCAGTTCCATTGGCACCAGAAGCCGCAGCCTGAGCACCACCCTGAGCAGCAGCAACGTGAGTGCCGTTACCTTGGGCAGTACCAGACTGAGCACCATTGCCATGAGCCGCGCCGCCTCGACCACCGTTGACCTGACCAGCAGCACCCTGAGCCACCTGAAGGTTCCTCGCATGAGTAGCCTCAGCAATCAACTCACCCCTCGCCTTCTTCAAGCAGCCGATCGTCGCGACCTTCTCCCCCGTCTCAGCCGTCTTAGTGATCTTATAGGCCATTGCGCGGATCGCGGAGGGAGGACGCTGTTTCCAAACATATCAGTACAGTATAAACTATTGTCAGGGAGGAGAGAACTTACAAAGCCACAAGCATGCACTTCCTGAATAGCATAGGTGGCAAGGATGGCGACGAGAGCTTCCGGAGTGGCATCCTCGGAGTCCCAGGCGAGCTTCTTGGCTTTGTCGAAGGTGACGTGGAGGGCGGTCTCGAGCTCGGCGGCTGTTAGGTCGTTGATCTTCGGCGGGACGACGGCAGTGGTTGCGGTGGTGGAGGTGTCAGTACCACTGGATTTGGCGGTGCCGTTGGTGCCGTTGGTGCCGTTGGTGCTATTGGTGGCAGCGCCATTGCTTCCCTTGGTAATAATGTCGGAGGTGGGAGTGGTGGTCTTGCTGGTGGCAGGAGTGTTGATGGTCGCGGTTGGGGTGGCTGAGCCAGACATTATTACTGGTAGGCTCCTGGGAATTAGTGTCACTATATCATATTGAGCCCATGCATGACTGTGTACTTACTGAGATGATTGAGATGTTTATGGTAGAGTTGTCTTGGTTCTAAGCGTTTGGTTATTTGTTTGTAGGTTCTTACTGGAAACTACTGGTCAGGCTATGGATGTTGAGAGGGCAAGACACCTTTATAGACCAGCGTACCCTAGGCAACAGCTCCTAAGTTGAAGTGCTATAGCCACGCGAGTGATGATGTGAAGATTGTGGTTGTCAAGCAGGACTTGTGTGTAGGGAAGCAATGTTTGTCAAGTGCAGTCTGAGTAGTGAAGACCTGACGCGGACATCTTGTTTGCTACGGCAACGTGCATTCAGATCTGGTGGACCTGCGGGTATTTGCTTGACTCATCAAACACAAGTCACTGATTTAATCAGATACCTGTGGGCGAGTGAAGAGGAGGATTGAGTGGAAGAGATGACTTGCTGATGTTGAGATTGGCATCTACCTACGATTATGTTGCGAATAGCTTGATGGATATTGGTTTGCTTCGCGACTATCGTACGCTTGGCGACTTCGACATGCCCAGTCTCTGTCCTGGTATCGCTCTGTGTACCTGTAATTGCTGAGAGAAAAGTGGTCAAGCGTTGGTGCTTTGGCCTCCTCTTACTCGTCAGCCACACGAGCCTTCGCCCAAGCATCTTCGACGACATCCATTGACTCCCCTCTGAGCTCCCGAGCCATGGCTAGCATCATCCCCGGCAAAGAAAACTTGTGGTAAGATAGATGTCGCATGACGTGAATGAGTAGCGAGAAGTATGGGTCGAAGGTGATCTCCTGACTGACTCGACGAGCCAGCTTGTAGGACCACTGTAGAATTTGCTGCAATTGCCGCAAACCTATAGCCTCAATATCTTGATCGAGAAGCTGTATGGCCTCAGAGTCCGTTTCCCAAGGCTCGGGCGCCAGTCGTGTCGTGCTTGAGGTGGCCTCGTATGCAAGCAGTTTTCGAGGAAAGGCTTCGCCGCGTTGTGCACGCCTCCAGGCTTCTCCGACTGCTTCGGCATCGACTGCGTGATGCTCCATAGCCACTGCTCTTATGACGCCGTTCAGGCTGTAGGAACTTCGCTGGACATGGTCTAGTGACATGCGTACCATATATGTGATGAGCTCCCGGGGCTTGGTCTCTCCACTCATGTTCTCGATGTTCTCAGAATGGTTATAAGCTGCGCGGAGTCTGGCCTCTGTGTTGGCTATTGCTCGATCGCGAAAGCCTGACAACGGACTCCTGATTTTCTTAGTTGTGGCTGGAGTTCTGGCGGGTGATGTTGGCGGGCTGAGTTGGCTCTTCGCAGACTGACTTTGAGTTGAGGGACCAGCCATTGATGATTGACTTGAGATTTGTTGTGAGAGTTCTTTCCTGATAGCGTCATCGTATTCTTCCTTCTTGACCTTCTTGAATACGGCAGTGATAGCTTGATTGCTGTCAGTGTCCTCGTCAGTAAGGCGCTTGCGCTTCGTGCCACCCGTCTTTTTGCTGCTGGCAGCAGATGCGCTGACTTTCGCCATGGTGGTGGCAGGCTGAGTGGATGTTCGAAGCGACGATTGTTCTTGTCCCATGGTGAAAAGTTCTTCGTAGGTGACTTGTGCAGAGGAGGAATACTGATGGGAAGGACGAAGAACTTTGAAGTGACTCGCAAACATAAAGTACGGAGGGCATTGAGGCATTTCGGCTTGAGGCAGTAGCGTGTCGATGTCTCTCGTGGTAATAAAGAACGGCCTTTCATAACCTCCGATGTCACCTACACCAGTCAAAGACAAAGAGAACGGCAGCAAGTGACATGCAGCAAACAAAGAACATAGCGATCGGCTCCAATGTAGCTTGCTGCCCCGTGTCGCCCATGATGTGTGAGATACCTGAACATCAAGTGAAATCTAGATGGGACACGACCGACTCCTCCGACCTCCCAGTCGCCAAAACCCTGATGACTCGACCGAAGCGATCATAGTCGGACAGCTGTAGACTTGAGCTCCTACCTAATTCTTCTTACGACTCGCCGCTATGGTAAGGGGAAACGTACTTGAAAACACTCACGTGAAATCAGTCAAAGGAGTCAAGATGAATTTATTTGATACTACTACTCGTGGACCTATCACGTCATGGAGCCTTGAAGCCCTCCACGTGACCTGGGAGCGCGAACTGGAAAGCTTCCTACGACCCACACTGCCCTGACCCCAGTTGCCTTTGTCTGCCTTCTTCTAGACTGAGAACACGGTGAGATCGGTAACGACCGTTGAACGTACAGTGGATGTACAAGCCCTCACACAGTCTCGGGATGTAGCAATAATCATGTAAGACATGTTTGGTCTTACAGTGCCCGCGCAACAAGCCGAACAACGTTATCGACCAAAACGGCGCAAGATTCAAATCGCATGCGAGTTGTGCAGGCTACGGAAGAGCAAGTGCGATGGCGGCCGACCCAAGTGCGGAGCCTGTGTGAAGCGACGAGACGCTGCAACTGAGTGTGTGTATTATGAGCTTTCGGCAGTTAGCTCAAGTCCGAAGAATGGGCATCGTTCGGAGGAGCCCATTGCGCAAGTCCACCTCTCAGACCAATTTCAGTCTGATGCCACCACAAACATTCCACTACTGTATGGTACAGCTGGCGATACCGTTCATGGACAAATGGCCACAATCAACGACCATGCCGATGACCATGGCGATGATAATGACTGGATGCTGCAAGCTGGTCTACTAGCATCATCGAATTCAGCGAGCTTTTTCAAGACTGTCTTTGGCCGTGTTCGGAGTGGCGCGAGTACACAGCAAGGACCATCTCCTCTGCACGCGGATGCTACTGCAGCTACTGCATCGCCCGGCCTCGTCGACGCAGTGGGTCTGCCCGCACCAATCTACAGACTGCCTAGTCGTTCTGTGACAGATGCGCTTCTGAAAGATTTCTTCAAGAATGCGTTCATTGTCTGGCTCGATCGTTTGTCGTTCATGGACTGGTATAATACCTTGGGTCATGCTCGCCGGCAAGTACGAGATCCGGTTAAGGAGCAGATAAATCATGCTGTAATCAACATCATGTTTGCACTAGAGCAACAAAATCGACAGACTGGCGACGTTCAGGCCAATAGAAGCCAAGCTCAGGCTTATGGGAAGACTGCTGAGACTCTGCTTCAGCTTCAAGTCTCTGAAGTGAACCGAGAGGATTTGCTCTGGGCCCTTCTCTTGCTGATTCAGTGGTACCAAAGTACGAACCAGGCTTTTCGGTGCCGACAGACTGTCAGTCTGTGTATCAGCATTGCGAAGAATCTCAGGCTTGACGATTCCGACCACATAAGTACCATGCTAACCCAGAGAGGTAGAGAAACGTCTCTGAGGTTGTGGCATGCATGTGTACTGATGGATCGCATCACCTCAATGGTAACGAATCGCCCTTTACAAATACCGCAATCCACCGCTTATCTGGTGCCATTCTTTCGCGACATTGACGATGAGGATCTAGATAACACTGCATATGTCGATCGAGATGGCGCGGACCTCGGACAGCATACCTTTTTCCTTTCCTTTTGTCGGCTCCATCAAATTCTTGGAGATATACATGACTATCACATACGCTGTCGAGATCAGAGGAATGGAAGACTGGATGTAGGCGTGCTGATGGATACCGAAATGGACCTCGAAGCGTTCAAGGGCAGTCTGCCTGCGATATTAAAAGTTGACAGTAATGCAGAGTCAATGATCGGCCCCCAGCTACACCTGTCCACCAGATTCTGGTACATCAAAGTTCTCCTCTTTAGACCCTGCTTCTTGGAAGCCAGTGTATCCAACGATCAAACCCGGCACAGCGCTATTGCGATGGGTCGATTTTCTCGCGCCCTCTATCGACAAGGCCAGATCGAGTGCGTCAACGCTGCTCGGGACCTTATCGGACTGCTTGCCTCCAAAATATCAATAACAGCTCTCCAGTCCTTGGAGGCGAAAGAAAAGATCATGCCACAATGGTGGCACACGGTCACATACGTCTACACTGCATCAACAGTCATCATAGCAGCACTCTCGTTCCCAGCCCTGATCTCGCACTTTGGAAGGAAACCCTTGCAGAACGATTTGTCCTCGGCTTTCTCCGTCCTGGCTGACTACAGAGAACAAACACATCTCGCAGAGCGCTGTCAGACGGCCTTGGAAGCCCTCGCCAGGCAGTATGACAAGAGTCAGAGTCAGCACATGCACATGCACATGCACACGCACACGCACACGCACACGCACGATGAATCCAGGCCAGATCCCGTAGAGGACCGATCGCACCAACCAGAAAACGACATCAATGCGGATTTTGCTGACCCAGGCACTGTCATGTTCTCAGTGGCGATTCCACCTGTCGATAGTCTTGACTGGCTACTCGATGAGTCTTTCTTCTCGTTCATGGATCAGGTCACCTGAGCTTGTGTCCTAGGAGCCGCAAAACTACACCGTGCTAGCGGTATCGTCAAGCTGGGCAATGCTCGATCAAGCATGGTTGCCAGCTTGCGGCGCGATACTGACTATCTCTGGCTCCCATGAACTGAGCTTGAAGATATAGGAAACGGTCTGGACTTGATTTGGGGACACTCAGTTATCCTATCTGCAAGGATGCATCGGCGGCGTCCAAAATCACTCAATAGCATTCGCTACCACACTACAACTTATACACAAAATGCCTGTTCTGCAAATCCGTCAGATCGCTAAAAGCATGAATCGTATCGTCCATCATGTCATCAGCAGGCTGTTCCTGCCTTCCAGCAAGTCGCTGGGCGTTGGCTCGGGCATAAACAAAGTACAACACAGCAAAAAGGACAATGTTGGCGCAGAAGCAAGCCAGCGATGTCGATATACCTGTGGTATAGTGTGGTGCCTGCGTTGCGATGAATGTCTGCGGCGAGACGATATTCGCTACACAGTACGAGGCGAAGAACATCGAGCCGGCAACAGTCTTCTTCGTGTAGCCTGCGATATTCGAGGCAAGCAGGGAGTACATGATCCCTGCCGAGGCAGCAACGACGCCGATGAAGAAGACAGCGAAGAGATGGAGGGCCTTGGTGGACTGCGACAGTGGCGAGGCGTAGAGGATTGCGCAGGAGATGACGCCGGGAATGTAGCAGCCGATGATGGCGAAGATGCGCTTGCCCTCGCCGTATCTGGAGGAGAGGAAGGATGAGACCAGAAGGACGCTGAAGGCGAAGATGGCCGCTGAAGGGATGCTCAGTAGTACTGCATCGTAGGTCGAGTAGCCAAATCCCTTGATGATCAAGCCGGTGAAGTTTGTTTGCAGGCTGTTTGTCATGTTGTGGATGAAGACACCAGCGACCAGCATCCAAACTTTGATGTCTGTGAGAGCCTCCTTGACCTGGGGCCACTTGTGGTGGCTGTTCTTGATGCCGGTCTGATTGGTCCTAAGTCGCTCGACAGCAATGAGCCTCTCGCGCTCATTCAGCCATGGCGCAGAAACCGGAGAATCTGGCAGGAAATAGACAAGGAGGATTCCGAAAAGTACAGTGAAGCCGCCAAAGATGATGAACATCCACTGGTACGGGTATAGTCCCCTCGAATGGATATGGGCCACACCATAGAAGATGAATCCACTCGGGATGGAAATGAGGCCGTTCGCACAATACCAGAGAGCTATGCGCAGGGGCTGTTCTTCGCGTTTCCAGAAACTTGAAGTGATAAGGATGAATCCGGGATTCAGACAGCTTTCAAACACTCCAAGCAGAAAGCGGACGGCTGCGAACGATCCAAAGGATGTGCATGCCCCCGTACAAGTGAGAACGACGCCCCAGAGTATGAAGTTAATCGAAAGGTATCGTCCCGTTGGAAAGCGCTGCATCAAGAGATTCGTGGGATATTGAGCCACCAGGTACCCGATGTAGAACAGACTGATCAGTAGCGAGAATTCTTGGCCCTTGAGATGGGCTTCTTGGATGAGGCCATATGTTGCGGCTTGAGAAATAGTCTGCAATTGTCAGATCGTCATATGAGTTTGCTCACAGCAGACGTACGAGCTTGTCGACAAACTGAATGCCGTTGACGAAGAGCATCAACAGCGCAAGTCGAACGTCGATCTTCCTCAACACCTTCTTCTCTTCCTCCTTCGTGTACGACTCGAAATGTGATTGCAACACATTCAAGGCCAAGTCGCCATCTTGGACGTTGCAGGCCGGAGCCACTTTCCTCGCTTTCGAGGCAGCGTTCTCGAAGGTCATCACCTCGGTTTTGTCGTGCATCTTGACTAAGGATGAGTCTTTGGCTAGGGCTGTGGTATTCTTTGTGGGAAGACGGAAATGTCGAGAGACCTAAACAGCTGAGCATACCCCAGATATTTGTGCTTCTGGACAGCCATGCTTGCCCGTCCCCGGAACGGAGAACTGCTTGGTAGTCCAAGGATTCTAGCCGAAATCTGGGGTACGCGAGAATCCAGAGCACGGGAACGGGAACGGGACAGGAAACGGGATGGAGTCTTCCATCGATGATTGGATCTCTGAAACCTTGAGCACCACTAATGAATCCCGTCCCAGATCCAGGTTCCACATGTACACGCCATCCTCGAAGACCGGGTCATGCAAAACGGAGAATGATTCGACCACGGCAGTTGGACGAAGTGAGTCTGGAGCCAGAAGTTCAGCATGGCGCGTAAAGTCTTCTCCAGAAGTCCAGAAGGTGTACCTTCAATTGATTTCCGGATAATGTGACACTGGCCCAAGGCGGATCAGTGATCGGGAACGGAAACAGGCACTTGATCAGATGTCCCCCGTCAAGCTGCTGCTGCTGCTGTTGCTGTAATGCAATATAGCTTCCCAGTGCTCGACAGCCACCCCTGACACAGAAGCACAGTGTTGATCGAAATCCGTGGGCCCAACGACCATGTCCGCAACATTATATGCACCTTCACTGCGCAGCCAGCTGATTGGCGAGTATGATGAGAGGCACGATCTCGCCTACTTCAGAGGTATTCCGTACGCGACTATTAAGCAAAGATGGACACACAGCACAATACTTCACGAACTACCGAACAAGTTCAACGCTGAAAAGTTTGGTCCTCGATGCCCACAAGAAGAGGGTGCCGTTCTCGTGAGTGGTGGAATGAACGACCCAACACCAGGCGATAGTGAATTCGACTGTCTCAATCTGAACATCTGCGTCCCACGAGAATGCCTGGAGCAGTTTCAGAATGGACACAGGAAGCGCAAGGTGCCTGTAATGTTCTGGATTCATGGGTAGGTCAGAAAGTCTGCTGCAGGTGAATTTGCTGACGGATATCTAGCGGCGGCTTCAGATTCGGTGCCAACTCGGTCGCCCGGTACAGGCCTCACGCGCTATGCTCTCGAGCACGTGAGTCTGGACGGCCTATCATCTTAGTCCAGATCGGATACCGCTTGGGTCCACTGGGCTTTGCAGCGTCGGATGCGCTACAGGCTGAGTTCGGTACGTCTCCCAACGCCACAGGCCCAGCGTCTGGAAACTATGGATTCGAAGACCAGCGCAATGCTCTCCGTTGGGTCCATGAACATATCGCAGACTTTGGCGGCGATCCCGACAACGTTACCGCATTTGGCGTAAGCGCTGGAAGTGCATCTGTCCATTACCACATTCTGACTGGTGACCCCATGTTCGACAAAGCCATCTGTATGTCAGGAACAGGCGGCACTCTCGGACCCTTGGATCCGCAATATTATCAGCAAGCCTGGGACGCTTTGTGTGCGGCAACTGGCTTACGGGACGCAAGTGCAGTCGATCAGGTGACTACGCTTCGGAAAGCTCCCGTGATGGACATCCTGCAGAAGTATTCGAATGCTGCGATGGGACCCGTGGGTGATGGTGTGCTCCTGCCAAGGCACTGGAAGTTCGAAGACACCCTCATAACAAGATGTCGATCAATCATACTTGGAGACACCAATGTCGAAGGTATAATCCTTGACAGTATTGCAAGAAACATCAAGCCCGAGCAGATGTTGAGAACGATCCAAGAGATCATTGTTCCGAAGAATCGGGAAATTTCTGCCGCCATTTCAACTTCACTGGATCTGATCAAGAATGGACGTCGTACAGAGAGTCGATACGACGATTCTTGGGCTATATGATGTTCCAATTCCCTAACCTCCGCATTGCCGAGACCTTTGATCATACGAGCAATGGCGGACAAGCATACCTGTACCACTTCGAAGAGCCATCACCATTCCCGGGTCCTACATTTGGCCTTTCATACCACGGCCAGTGCGCCCTGTATATGTACCTTGTGGAAAACGATGCATTGCCGGCAGACGCACAGCGGGTGGCGGAGTCGATGGCCTCTGCATGGATTGCGTTCGCGCACGGTGTTACGCCGTGGGAACCATACACGAAGAGTGAAAGGTTCATGAGATATGGACCGGCTGGAAATGCTAATCTGACAACGGCGGCGCAAGATACGACCAGATCTTATGGGTGTGTGGAGTGGACGAGGATTAATTACGAAAAGGTGGTGCAACTTGCTCGTGCACTGCTCTTGAATCGTTAGTGTATTGAAGTGAGAACGACATGAGCCTTTCGACAGGGCTCTATAATATTGGGCAACTTATACCCTTTTCTTTACGTCGTTGCTGACCCTACGCGTTATTGCCAATCTCGAAAAGCCCGACGATGGCCTACTCAACAATGCAGACAATGTGTATCTTAGCAGTCTCTGGGGGCCAGAAGTACATTCGACTCGACGGCCGAGCGTACTTGCGCCCTGCCGCACGGCGAGTGCTTAGCCACGAGGCCATTTTCGAACGCTGCTGTAGAAGAGGCCACGAGGTTTGTAGACTGTCAGACTCCTGCGCCGAAGTCGAATCTGATGAAAAGCGAAGATGATACTACAGATAGACAAATCGGAAACTTGAACAACTTGAAGAAGCCGGCCCCTGGTTCTCTGACGTCAGTCGCCAACTTGGGCCTGCATGTCCACAACGCAACAGCCAGCATCCACCACATCCACCACGAAAACTTTCACCAACAGTGTGCCACAGCCAGACCGTGGTAATGCATTCACAGCTTCGCCGTCCTTAAAAGTCGATGTGTGACTGCAGACATCGCCTAGCTCTCTGACCGCCTCTCCTTTTCGTGTCGCCAGCGACAGAGGATAGGTGACTGGCAATGGCAGATTCACAGCCTCAAGCCAGCATAATGGCCAGCCATCGGACTGGCTCGACATCCTTCGCGGCAATTGCAGCCACTCTGATCCCTACACTGGTCACTGCAGGAATATTCATTGGCGCTTTCCTCGTTCTCAGGAAGCCCTACGAAAATATCTATAAGCCAAGGACGTACTTCAGAATCATCCAGTGCACGATCGGACACCCTCCTCGAGCCACTCGGAGGTATCATGGATCCATGACTTTCGCGTCCTGAAAGACAAGTTCATCCTAAGGCATTCCTCCATGGACGGATACCTGTTCGTCAGGTTTCTCCGAGTCATCATGATCATCTGTGTCTTGGGTTGTCTGCTCACATGGCCGATCCTTCTGCCCATCAATGCAACGGGCGGCGGAGATGACTCGCAGCTGGACAAGCTTGCGTTTGGCAATGTCGTTGAGAGCCGTCGGCTGTACGCTCACGCAACTATCGCTTGGGTATTCGTTGGGACGATCGTACTGATCATCACGAGAGAGCGCCTTTTTGCGATCAGTCTGCGAAATGCCTACGCTACACTGCGACATGTCGAGTCACGGCTGTCATCAAAAGTTGTGCTGTTCCTGTCAGTTCCTAAAGACGCTCTGGACGAGGAGAGACTGCAGCAATTCTTTGGCCCTTCCGCCGTCAGATCGTGGTACACTCCGAATGCTGCAGAGATTGAGGATCTGGTCAGCGAGAGGGCATCCAAGATTGATCAGCTCGAGTCAGCAGAGCTCAAGCTGGAGAAGAATGTGGCGAAGAAAGCCCGTGACTCCCCACAAAACGGGTCGGGTGGTGGAAAGTATGCACATGGCACGCGGCCAGCAAGCAAGCCGTACTACGTCTTTGGTGAGGACATCGACACCATCGACAAGCTACGAAAGGAGATTCCAGAGCTAGAAGAGAGAATCAAATCTCTTCGAGAGAACGTCGAGCGCCCTGGTGTGGCGAAGAGTGGCGCTCTGTTCGTCGAATTCAAGACTCAAGCTGAAGCTCAACGAGCTCTCAAAAGCTCCCGACACCACGATCCGCTAGCATTCAAACCACGTCTGTCTCACGTCCAACCCAGGGAGGTCCTCTGGAAGAACGCCAACATCGACCCCGCCGCCCGCCTCTCATACTCCTACCTAGCAACCGCATTCATCATCGCCACAATCATCCTATGGTCAATCCCAGTCGGCATCGTCGGCACAATCTCCAACATCAACTACCTCACCAACAAAATCCACTGGCTCCGCTGGATCGACAACCTCCCCGACCCCATCCTCGGCATCCTCACAGGCTTCGTCCCCCCATTCATCCTCTCCTTCTTCGTCTCCTACGTCCCATACTTTTTCCGCTATATCGCCAAACTCTCCGGCCAACCCACCACAGTCGAAGCCGAAAAGAAGACCCAACACTGGTACTTCGCCTTCCAAGTCATCCAAGTCTTCCTCATCACCACCTTCTCCTCAGGCGCAACAACCGTCGCGACCAAAATCGCCAACGAGCCCGGCTCCATCCCCGTCCTACTAGCCAAGAACCTGCCCAAAGCATCCAACTTCTACCTCTCGTACTTCATCATCCAGGGTCTAGGCAGCGCGCCCAAGAACGTGCTCAACTACTCCGACCTCTTCCAGTATATCTTCTACGACAAAGTCTTCGACCGCACGCCCCGCCAGAAATACAATCGGATTACGCAGATGAAGGGGATCGGGTGGGGAAGCGTGTATCCGAAATTCGCCAACTTCGCAGTCATTGCAATCGCGTATTCCTGCGTGGCGCCGCTTGTCCTCGGCTTCGCCGCGGCGGGGCTGTATTTGTTCTACATCAGCTACCGCTACCAATTGTTATACGCGATCCAAGTCAAGGTTGAGCCGAGAGGGCAGTGCTATTCGAACGCAATGCAGCATCTCATGGTTGGCGTGTATCTGGCTGAGCTGTGTCTGTTGGGGCTGTTCAGCATCAAGAATGCGGCGGGGCCGGTGGCGATGCTGGCGGTGTTGCTTGTTGTGACGATTGTGTACCATGCTGTTGTGAATCGCTATCTGTCGCCGCTGGAGAAGTATTTGCCGCTGGATGAGTTGCAGTCGGACAACGACGAGGAGCAGCCGCTGCTTGCGGACGACAACAATGACGATGAAGAAGATGATGAACCACGCAATGGCACGAGAGCCCGCATCCGCACGCTAGCGCACAAAGCCAACAACGCAATAGAGAAACTTCCCAAGGCCCTCCTCGACCCGCTCTCCACGCTCCTCGAACCGCGTCTCCTTCCGTCTGTCGCCGACCTCCGCGAATGGCTCTCCAACCCAGCCGCGGAATCTTCTCAAAAGCCTCTGACAGAAGAGGAGGTGAAGAACGCGTACATCAACCCAGCCTTGACAGCGAAGATGCCGAAGGTGTGGATCCCGAAAGATAAAAACGGGCTGTCGGCCAAGGAGATCGAGGAGAATGAGAAGGTTGGTGTTGCGAGTACGGATGAGGGGGCGGAGTTGGATGGTGAGGGGAGGATGAGGTGGGATCGGGATGATTTCGAGAAGGCGCCGGTGTTCAAGTTGGCGAAGAAGTACTGATCGTGGATCGTTTGAGACGGTCGTTCGTCGAGGTTAGTTCCGTAGTCGGTGAGCTTAGCATGTCGAGTAGTTTCAACTTCAAGTATCCTGAACCTCAATCCCGATCTTCGTATGCTGCTTAGGCGCGTGTCCGTGCGCATGTCCTCATGTGTGGCGCTTTGCCAATTGTGATTTGGTGACCAGTGACCAATTGCTTTCTCTCAGCCACTCTGGCCCTTCAACACTTTTATCCCCTGCTGCCGAACCTCAGCCTCCATTCGGCCTCTCACGACCCGACAACCATCCACCGCCGTCGCCAGCATCAGCTCCAGCCTACTTCCCGGCACCCTAGTCTCCATCATACACACGCTCACTTTGTCCTCTCCGCCGTCCCCATCATCAACAGCCTTGACCGTCCCCACCGTCAAGAAAGGCAGTTCATTTTCCTCCGCATTATTCAAGTCGAGCACTCCCTCTGCCGTCGCATCGTCCCTGTCCGGATCAACAATAACCCCACTCGTCACCGCACTCAGCACGCTCGGCATTGGGATCCCCGCGTCAACCAGTGCTAAGGAGGCGGCGTTGAGACATGCTGCTAGTAAGCTGCCGTCTAGGCTCAGAACGTGTAGTGCGATCGAGATGGTGGAGCGCGGGTAGATGTGCGTGTAGAGGTGTGCTTGGAAAGCACTGCTGATTGTGGTCTGCAGCTCGAGGAGGCGTTTGTCGTTGCGCGGGCGTTTCCGCCTATCGGTCGTCGCAAACGGTGCAATCGTGATCTCGGTCTCGACAGTAGATTGTGTATTGTCGCGGCTGGCGCCCCGACTGGATTCGCGGGGGCCGGTGACGGTGCAGACAACCATGGTGTTGCCCATGGTGAAGAGGGAGGAGCCATCGGAGGAGGGCTGCGTGGAGACGGCGCAGGTGAGGAGGCGGAGCTCGTTCCAGCGGCGGCCGTCGATGCGGAGGTGGGTTTGAGCGTAGGTGGAGAGGGTGTCGAGTGGCATTGTGGTGGGTGAAGCGCCCAGGGCGGTCACTTGGTGGCCTTGGGCTGTAGTCGGATCACGGACGCGCCTGAGTGAGGCAGTGGTGGAGGTAGGAGGTGGACAGGCAGCAAGGCAGGAGGATGAGTGCTCTGTGGTCTTGAGAAGTGGTGTACAAAATTAATGGCCTTTGGTCACATGTTTTCGCGTTCTGATTTCTTTGCGGGGGAAATATGTCGGAGTTTTTGGAGATTGTGACGCGTTTGACCCCGCCACCAACACCTCACCCCGATCGTCACTTTGATTTCCGTCAGATACGTAGAGATGGCTTCGTAAGACCTCTAATCCCGAAGTCTCCGTCGCCCGCTGTCCGCAGCAGACTGACAAGATATCTGCGCCAAAGAGGATCATCCGATATGGCATTTACCGACGATGACAGCACAGAGGATGAATGGGACGTTGACGCCGTACCTGCAACGCTCGTGCCTTCCCAAACGTCCCGCACGATGTCGGCCCCAAGATCTGCCGCAGGAAATTCAACCAGGAGGACTCTGCACCTCCGCCTCAACACCGCCGCCTAGCACCGGTCTCTGCCATGCGGCCATCAGATGAGGATGACTCTACACCTCCGCCTCGAAAGCGACGGCGAGTAAGCGTGTCTTCCTCCGGCTCGGATGACGAGTTCCTCAACGGCGATGCGTATATGAAGTGGAAGAACAAGAGCAAGGATGCCCGCTCCAAAGCCGCCAAGTCTGGCCGCAAGGCAAAAGCTATCGCCGCGGCTAATGACCCTCGGCCATCGAGCAAGAACGCTGGCAAGACGGGTGTAGGTGTGCGAGCAGTCCGTAAGAAGCGGATCAAGGAGGCAATCTACGGCGACTCTGATGATGAAGATGATGCACTTATGGAGTGGACCATGCCAGACTATCTCCAGCGGAGGCGCGAGGTCTTTGATAAACGAATGGAGAAGTTAAAGGAGGGAGGCCTCAGTCTGCCAATACTATACAACGACGTTGACTTCTCAGATGAAGAACCTGAGCGATTTCGCAGTCTGCCAGAGAAGCCTCAGATTCCGCTACGGAAGGACGCTGCGAAGTACGAGGATATCGAACTCCCTTACTCTGCCGGCGTCATCCCTGCCCCAATCGCTCAGCACCTCCGCCCGTACCAAGTTGACGGCGCTGCCTTCCTACATGAAGCATTCGTGTATCAGAAAGGCGTCATACTTGGCGACGACATGGGTCTGGGCAAGACTATCCAAGTTATCGCCTTCCTGACGGCAGCGTATGGCAAGACTGGCGACGCGAGAGACAAGAAGCGAATGCGAAAGAAGAAGGATGCTGGCAAACCATACTACCGTACCTTGATCATCTGCCCAGGAAGTCTAATGGCTAACTGGGAAGACGAGCTCAACAGATGGGGCTGGTGGCACAGCAGCATCTTCCATGGTAGCAAAGTCGAGAAGGCAGAGAAACTTCGCGCAGCAGAGGCCGGACGGATCGAGATCATGATCACAACCTACGACACGTATCGCATGGCCGCCGACAAAATAAACATGATCAAATGGGACTGTGTCATTGCAGACGAGTGTCACAAGATCAAGGAACGGAAGGCCGAGATCACCAAAGCCCAGGTCCAAGTCAACGCCCTGTGCAGAATCGGCCTGACTGGAACAGCAATTCAGAACAAGTACGAAGAACTCTGGACATTGCTCAACTGGACCAATCCTGGCAGACTTGGGCCGGTGTCGCAATGGAAGACAGCAGTGTGCAATCCACTAAAACTAGGTCAAAGCCATGATGCTTCTCAATACCAGCTTGCTCAGGCTCGTAAGGTCGCACTGATGCTTGTGAACAATCTTTTGCCTCAATTCTTCAAACGACGGACGAAAAGTCTTATCAAAGATCAGTTGCCCAAAAAGACGGATCGGGTCGTCTTCTGTCCTATGTCCGAGACTCAAGCGGATGCGTACCAGAACTTTTTGGAGAGCGAGGTCGTCCAACTGATAAAGAACAGCTCATTGCCGTGCCTATGCGACTCAAAGAAGAAACAAGGCTATTGCTGCAAGATGTACCTCGAAGATGGCTCCTCATGGAAGGAGTGGGTATTCCCTGCGATCATGATCCTGCAGAAGATCTCAAATCACCTTGCGACACTAATCCCTCAAGCAAGCGACACCGCCGAGAAACAGAGCAAAGATGAAAACATGCTCCAGATCGCCATGCCGAATGAATGGAAGAAATTGATGGCCAATCGAGACAGCTTGATTCACTCTGCCAACCCAGAGTACTGCGGCAAATGGCGCGTCTTGCAGAAGTTGCTCAAGTTCTGGCACGACGAAGGAGGAAACAAAGTCTTGGTCTTTTCCCACTCAGTCCGTCTCCTCAAGATGCTGCAGCGCCTCTTCATCAACACATCCTACAATGTCAAGTACCTTGACGGCAGCATCGACTACGAAGAGCGCTTCCTGACCGTCCAAGAGTTCAATACCGACCCAACACAGTTTGTCTTCCTGATCTCGACCAAAGCCGGCGGTGTCGGCCTGAACATTACTTCCGCCAACAAAGTCGTTGTCGTGGATCCCAACTGGAATCCATCGTATGACCTCCAAGCACAAGACCGCGCATACCGTATCGGCCAGACCAGAGATGTCGAAGTATTCCGCCTCGTCAGTCAAGGCACCCTCGAGGAGATCGTGTATGCCCGACAGATCTACAAGCAACAACAAGCCAACATCGGCTACACAGCCAGTAGCGAGCGACGATACTTTCAGGGCGTGCAAGGAGAAATCAGCCAGAAAGGCGAGATCTTCGGGCTGAGCAACCTTTTCGCATGGCACAACGAGCACATTGTGCTGCGGGACATCGTCAACAAGACCAACGTAGCAGAGTCTAGAGCAGGACTGCGCATCCTGGACATTGAAGCCGACGAAGCAGCAGCTGCAGGCGTAATCAAATCCGATCCCGATTCCGACGATGGTGATTCCGATGCCAAAAATGTCCCTGCCATCAAGGCCGAATCCGACCACGAAGACGCCGCGATGTCCCAGCTCGTCGCCGAGATCGCTGGTGACAGCGACCTTCCTGTCCGCCGAACAGGTAAGGGCAAAGCTCGCAACTCAAAGCACAACAGCTTTAACACTGCTGCACCTGCTGCACACGATCCTATCCTCGCAATTCTCGCCTCCGGAGGCGTCACGTATACCCACGAGAACAGTGAAGTCGTCGGTCCGTCTGAAGTTGAATCAAAACTATCGGCTGCCGCGATGGCGCAGAGTCACAGCCAGTACAAAGAGCGCGTCTTTGAAGCTACGGCGGATACGCAAACGCAGCCTACGCCACAGACTAGTCCTGCGAAAAATGTCTATACCCCGAGCAGAGAGGCTGCTGCGGCGCTGGGAAAGAACAGAGGAAGGGCGATCTACGCCGAAGACGGCAACGTGCGATACCGCTACAAGCCCCCACAAGCAGTGAAAGAGCGACAGTTCGGCATGATGGCTGGGTATGCGGGCCATGTGGATGAGGATGGGGAGCTGGATCTGGAAGGGTTTGCGCTGCGAGTAGGCGGGTGGACGATGAAAGAGCGCACGGACTTCTTGCGGCAGTTCTATACTTGGCGGAAGGACGTTATTGAGGCTGCTGATGCTGCCGCCGCCGCCGAGGCGGAGGCGCTAGAGGCCTCGAGGCCGGCTGGGGTTCTGTACGGGGAGAGGGAGGTCAAGTGGGAGCCTGCAGACATCAATGCAGAAGGAAAAGGCGCGATCAAGATTGAGGCCACGGACGACGAGGACGAGGAGCTGTGAATATGTCCGCTATCAAGATGAGATGAGTACATGACTGACGACGCACGACTTATACGATGATCACCATTACGACCCATAAACACCTTCCCATTGAACACTTCTATCACTCCCGCGGCACAATTGTTAAAGCGGCGAGTCGCAATGGATCCCTGAGGCAGCAGTTGAACACAAGGAGCCAGCTGATATATGCATATCCTTTAGAAAGTCTATGCCCCGGTCCCCTTCCCAATACGACGCATATGGACTTCTATCTGTTTTTGCTTGGCACTCCGCACCAGGCATATGTCACCATCAGAGCCAAGACAGCCAAAGGTCGGTACCTTTGGGGTCCCCCAAAACTTTCCTTTCCGCTCTCCACTCATCCCTCTTTGGACCTATGCCTGCCGCTTTTGCACTTCTATCTGTTCGTCCTGAGGGCTCCGCACCAGTCATCTTTCAGCATCATGCCTAGGACTGCCAGCGGAAAGTCTGTGGCATATACTCTCCTTCTCGGTCCAACCCTACCCTTTACAGGTCTCTCCCTTCCCTTTTCGCACTTCTTTCTGTTCATCCTGAGTCCTCCGCTCCAATCATGTTCTGCAGACACACCAAGACAGCCAAGACAGCTGGGGGGTACGCTGTTGACTTTCCGCTCGACGCCCCTTCCTTCTCTGGTCAATGCCCTGCCTCTTTAGCACTTCTCTCTGTCACGCCCCAGGTTTCCGCCATTATTAGCTTCACCTCTAAGACGAGCCAGCGGAAAGTCTGAGGATCCCCCTCAGTCGACCAGACTGCGTTCCTCCGCTTCCATTTCGGCACCGTCTTTCCCCATTTTTGCTGTGCACTCCGCTCCACTCGTTCTTCCTGCATCCAAAACCGCAGGTCACCTTCCCTCGCGACACTTCTGTCTGATTTTCTTCGGATGTTTATGGTCCGCTGTGCCGAACACGCACCCATCAATTAGCGGATGCGTGTCTGCAGAACCCTCCGCTCCGATCCACACCTCCGTTGTCGCATCCGGAAGCGGCAGGCTGGCTTCTCTGTACAGCTTCCTATCAGTCAGTTCGGAAGTTCGGCGTGTATATAACACCGACAAACACTGCTGTCGCTGAAAGCTCAGTTGGAAATCTCTGAACCTCTCCTTCCTCTCCGATTCGCGCCTTCCCTCCTGGCCTTCCCTCCTTCGCCGCTTCCCTCCTTCGCCGCTTCCCTCCTTCGCCGCTTCCCTCCTTCCCTCCTTCACCACTTCCCTCCTGCGCCGCTCCCCTCTACGACCCGCAACATCCTGGCAAGGCACTGACTCCGGCTCTCCACCTTGCACCTCTACCAAATTGCTCGCAAGTCTCCACCTCTGCTTCGCCGACACACCACCTACCCAGCTGAAACCCACTGCATGTACAACTTGCCTGACTCTCCGCTCTGCTCCGCATCGCCCTTGCTCCTTTTCCGCTTTTGCAGAGCCAAGCGCGACACTTGAAATCTTGCACTCCGTACTGACACGTGCGCTCTCTCTGTAGCACTATATACCCTCCCTCTGCCCTGACCTGCTAGCTTTCTATCTTTCATCCACAGAGCATCTGTCGGGTTAGTGCTGCTGCCTGGTTGTCAAAGCTCAAAGGACGCCCATTAAGGAAGGGATCAACAAGGAAAGGCCTGTTGATTCGAATGGACCTTTCTCGACATGGATGCCTCCCGGACGTCTGGAGAATACAGACCCGTGTTGGTCGTTCAAGAAGCTTAAGTGACATCCAGGTGGTGCTTAAAGAAGGATAAATCGATAGCATTTCGTTCCACCAAATACATACTTTTGGGACACAGAGCCCTCCCTAGCTTAAAAATTCCACCCATTCTGCCCCGGTCCCCCTTCCAACCCACCCATACCCATGCCAACACCGTAGCCCATAGCAACGAACTCATCCCCAAAACCGTACGCCATCATATTGAGATCCAGGTCAGGAAACTCGCCCATATTCATCGGGTAGCCGCCTGGATTGAGCATATCGTTTGGCATGCCCGGTGGAGGAGGCATGGTATTGAGTGGTGGCAGCCATTGTGGTTGCTGTTGGGGCGGGGTCTGGTGAGGGCCCAGTTGTTGCTGTGGAGGAACAGCTGGATTCATGGCTGCATCTGAAAGCATCTGTAGACCTGACCGAGGCGGGCCCTGTGGCGCATGAGAATGCTGTTGTCCATGCGGAGGTCCATGATGAGGTGGCGGGATCTGTTGAGGGTGGCCTGTCCATGATGACATTGGCGGTGGGTGACCAGGAAGGTATGGCTGGGGCTGTTGCTGCTGTGGGCCGGTATTAGCTGACGCGCGACGTTGAGAGGCAGGATTCGGTAGAGGCGTGCGCTGCCGAGACACAGGATTGCTACTGTTGCTGTGATCAGTCCGTCGAACGTGCCACTGCCTCAACATGGTAAAGATGATCGTGAACTTTTGCGCGACTTTGCACATGTGTCCTTCGGCCGTGTTTGCTAGGCGATCGACCATTCTGTCGAGGTAGTAATCGACCTTGAGATCTTCAATACTGATGATGGAACCAAATTTTGACCCCTTGGCTGAGACAGCGGTGTACATTTTGATGAGAGCGACTGCGGCATAGGAGTTTCGGACAAAGAATAATGTTGGAAGACTCCGTAGTTGCTGGACATCCATCGAGAGAAAGGCTTCGAATACATCGTGAACGGACTTCATGCAAGTCGTGAGTGACTCGATATGCGCCGGTGTCACAAAATCCGGGTCTGGTGGGCCGTCGATTGGAGTAGCGTTGAACGGCGGCTTGAAATCATCAATGTTGTGGTTGTGGTGCATAGCGATCTCGTGCATATAAAGATTGATGATGCCCATCATGTGCCGCATGATCGGCTGCTTCTTCATCTCCGGCGTGGCCGAATTGCACCATTCTTCAAGCTGACGTTCAAAGGCTTTGAGATGATACTGAGTCTTGTGGTCAGTGAGTGACACCTGGGATGCTGGATCGTCCATGGAGAATTCGAGGCCGATGTCTTCCACAATATGCTGACCTCGCACCAGGAAGCATAGCCATGGATCTGTCGGAGCGGCATCCTCGGCACTCTGCAGCATATTGATACATTCGTCGGCGTAGTTGCTCCATCGTACCAGCAGCGGACGTCTCAGTGACATGGCTGAATTGCAGCACATAAAGTAGCAGCCAAGCCAGCAACGTCGTGTCTCAGCGCTCGCTGGATCATGTGATTTGCTCCTGGCATCGGCATAACCTTTCCAAAGAGCCATATCGGTCTTTTTGAAGCGCTTCCCCATGCCGAGGTCGAGGGCCATGACAGCCGCGATGTGAATGAGCTGGTTGAAATTAAGCTCTTCGTATTTCTCTGGTGGCTGATAGAAGGTGGTTATACATTGAATGGTTTGCACAATCTCGAGCGATTTCTCGCCGCGATGTACGATCCGATCGCCCAGTATCCTGGTCAGCTTCGAGAGTAATTTCTGCTGCAGGTCGTTCCTGATAGTGCCTGACGCAACCGCAAGCACACCCAGGAACAAGATAGGTCTATCTCTGCGTATCTGGTCCCATACTGTACCAGCCGGGAAGACGACGATCGGCAAGTGCGGGCTCATCTCGTTGACATAGCGTTCAAAGCAACGTTTGGCTGTGGCTTCGTCTATGAGTCCAATCGAAATGACATCCACGTTTTGCCATTGTGAGTCTTCGTAGTCTTGCTTGATCGACGGTTCTCGACTGTACGGCGGTATGTGTACTGGTGCAGGCGACGCCTTGAAAGCAGCAGCTTGTTGTGATCTCTTCAGCTCGCCACCGAAGTAGTCGTGATCGGCTTCTATCTTCCGCTTCACGCCTTGACTTGCATTCTGCGGAGATGGATACATTTGAGGATGGGCCTGCGGATGCCCTTGCGGCCATGGCTCGGAGTATGGAGGAGGGCGGGACTGTGGCAGGCCTCCATGCGCAGCCGAGTGGTGTATATCTGCCTCGCTGTGTCCTTGTGCAGCTAGAGTCGCAGTGAGAGCATCGATTTTCTTCTCCAGTTCCGCGACTCGACTATCCGTCTTTTTCTGCCGCTTGCGACTGGGAGCAGTCACAATACATTGCCGGCCGGCTTTCGTGCATCGTTTGCAGACATCTGGGTTGACATTGTCGTCGAACTCGCATTTCACCTTCAGCCCGCGGCATGCTTCACACGCGCGTGGCCTCTTGATGTCATTGGGATCAGAAGGGTCGCCTCTCGGGCTGGCATCTTGCTCAGGACTGTCTTGAGATGGCTTCTGTTTAGTCTGTCAGTATTCTGAAAGCCGCTTCATCTTGGCCTGACAAGTCGCTTGCACGAACTTGACTGGCGCCTGGAATGATCTTCACAGAGGCCTCCCTGGAGTCTCTTCTGGTGACATCTTTGTCCCATGAATAGCTGAGCGCTGGCACTTACGTTATAGTAGGTGGGTGTTGGTGGCAGTCCTTGGAAGGAGTTGGGAGATGGCTGTATAGGCTGGACAGGCGAATATGATGGGCCGTTCGGGTTGGGATACGCGTGTCGTGCCTCTCGAGGGCTCGTCAGAGGACTTCGCTGCTGCAGAGCCGGATCGATGTTGCTGTTGACCGTTGTAGCCATCGCGGGGACTGGAAACGAAGATCGTGTCGCGATCGGTATAACGGGAGCAGGAAACGCCGTTTCGCGTCCGGTCGCCGATGGGGTCACAGGGGCGATCAACAATTGCTCGGGAGGACTCTGTACTGCACTACGAAGTTGCAAGTGTATGAGAAGTTATTCTCCGCCTGCAATCACATCGCGCGACAGACGTATAAAGGCTCGGCAGGAGCATTTGTTGTGTAACAACAGGAAGCAGTGGCGTAGAGCTGGAAATGAAGGAGCGACTTTGTGAGGGGCTCCCGCTCCTGCTCCTGCATTCACTTTCGGACACCATGATTATTTTAGGCCTCTCCCTCCCCTTCTGCTCCCCTAACCTAACCGCACTCTGCTGCCAGAATGTCCGAGGAAGTCCGAATATGCTTCTAGAAGGCCAGAAGCATCATGCCCGCAAATGGTGATGTAAGAACGATTTTGCATCATTTCAGCGCCTCGGCATTGATTAGGGAAGCTTTGTAGACAGTGAGGACGAATCAACGCTTTGATCCTGCCATCAGACTCGAGTCCTAATGTAAGGCATGGTCTCCGCTACCGGTATCAGCCGCAATCAGGCAACTCAACCCCAGGTGGCCTCTACCACAGAGTGAATTCGTCTTAGGTAGGCGGCTTGCTCGCCTTTTCCTGATGGTATGGTCGAATGGAATCACATCGGTACGCACCAATGGCGCCGAAACGCGCAAAAGATGAGTCTGATGACTTGACTGTGGACATTTCGAGTTCACAGAGCAACGTGACAGCTGCAGCCAACACAACGATCCGTGAAATATCACGAAACGATCTACCCAAAGCCACCGTCGGCCTATCAGGCACCAGAGTCTTGATGCAGCCACCCAAGCTGTGGCAGCAAGAGCCAGTCGCTTTCTCTAAATCCCCGCAAAACCCTCTACAGCGTCCTCCCTGGCCAGGGCTTTTCGATATCTCTTTCTTAGGATTTTGCAGCTCAGAAATGCCGATTTGATCAGCAAGAGAACGAAATACCATCAGCGCCTTCTCGGACCTCGGAAAACACCCAGTACTTATGTCCATTGCCTGCAACGACTAAGTCACCGCCATCGCACACCTACTTGATGCTCTCGTTCTGTCACGTCGGGATTTAGACTTCTTGTCAACACTGGTATGGCGCAGGTCTCCTATGTGGGCTCAAGCGCTATATTGCCACCAAGCAGATCATTTCATCCTTTCCAACGGCAACCTCCACAGCACGACGTGGCGAGAAAACCAGACAAACCCAGCGCAATCCTTCCGCCAGACCAGCCCCCGGATCCTAATGTGCCCTCTCATCTGCTGACCCTCCCTGCTGAGATCCGTAGCTACATTTTCAGCTATCTCGTTACAACGAACCGCAGCATACCACTAGATCCCCAGCGGGCAAATTGGCAGGGCTGGGTCAAGCCTCTCCACAGTATGGCCCCGCTCCTGACATGCAAATCCATCAGCGAGGACCTTCTCGACTTGCTCTACGGCTCCAACATCTGCTTCATCAATCTCAGTCGTTGGCCATTATACTCATATACTCTCAAGACCATCGGACCATCGAATCTGCAGCGCATTCGCGACCTAGCCATCATCACGGAGCCCTCACTCAACCCATATGCCCCCCAAGTCGGCCGCTATCACAGCCCGCCCTTCCTCGACTCGAGGCTCTGGGATGCATTACTGCAAGACCTCGCATACGTCGATCTCGTCATCCGCGCACCTGGAAAATTATCCGACCCGCCTGGTTTCTGGATCCAGCATGACAAGTACTTCGACGAGTACATGGGAACACTTCTCCCCTTTCTAGCAGACACGCTTCGTCCCCTCGTGGCTTCGAAACTCGCCGCAGGATGCACCGCTGAACCCGTCATCTCGATCGACACCAACGGCGACCACCAGGCGCAGTACGTAGTTTGGAAGTACTTCAGGTGTCGGCATTGCAGCGGCGAGACCCTGCATGGCGACGCCGTGTTCTAGCGCAGACCAAGGGAGTGTGCGGGTCGGCATATAGAATGCGATATTGATCCGGGCAGCAGTCATCAAGGAAACACGAGGAAGGCGCAAGAGGAGCTGGGAGTGCTGGATTGGTGGTATTGTCAATGTACAGATTGCACCTAGGATAGCCATCATCTACGAAGAGGACGATGAAGCATGACGTAAAGCCGGTTGACGACAATTTTCGACAACAAACCAGTATAGCATCAACACACCCTCATCCTCAAGCAAGTTGCTCGATGTCACGCTACAACATCGTCGGACTAGCCGGCCGTCTCAGCAATTCTTGCCACAACATCCAGTCTGCTCTGGTGTGCAACTCGCTGGTTCTCCCGCCCCTTCTTCGTATCCCCGGCACAATGCAGGTGCGTTAGTGTTGCTGCAGAAGATGTCACAGAAGCTGACGTTCTTGTAGCATCTGCAACCATACCGTTCCGCACAGCCTAGGAGTGGTCCGGGCTCATTGTAGGTGCATTGGCTGCAATTGAGTGGTCAGGCAAATACTCGCAGTATTGAGCAGGTGGACAGGTGCTATGGGAGATGAGGCTGGCAGGGGAAGCGTACAAACATGGGACCCGTCCCGCCACATCGTTGGGAAGATCGATGGTGCTGTCGGCACGGCATAGGCTGCTTGTGCCGTGGAGCTTATTCCCGAGGATAAATAGCACGGCTGCCGCAGTGAGGGTCGGCTGGAAGAGCATATTGCTTGACACGGTAGGTATGATCGGTCTGGAAGGGTGTTCTCCGGAACTTCACAAGAGTGCGAGGTTGGGTACCGTTTGAGTCACGAGTACGAGAGTTTTGATGGCAGTAAGGACATGGACGGATCATTGATATCTTAAATGTGCTGGTCGGTCTGGATGACATCGCTCGATGTGATCAGCACTAGATCGTCAGGATGCGGGTGGGCTTGTGGGAATTTTGTTTGCTCGTACTTGACGTATGAGCTGAGAGGGGAAGTTTCTGTATACTGACAGCGTTCGAAATTACCACGGCCGTCATTGCTATATTGAACGTGCTGGTCGTTCTAGGTGGCATTGTTCGCTGTCATCAGCACCAGATCCGTCAGGAAGCGGGCGGGCTCGTTGGACATTCGCTTGCTCGTACTTGCCCAAGGGAAGAGGGTCTTTCGCCATACTGACCGCGTCGGAAACCATCACAGCCGTCGGCAAAGACAATCAATTTATGGACATCGAGTTTCGTCAACCGACTGCCAGTGATTCGACTCTCGCCCTACGCGGGAAGTAGTGTATGCTGCCATGACACTGAAAGGTATGAGGCGATCAGAGTGGGCAGAAGCAAAGAAAATCGGAAACAACCACTGCTCTACACTTTGGTCATCCGGTCTCACCGTGCTTTTGTCCAGACCGGATGACGAGAAACTAAACATCCACCCAGTCATCCGGCTCGGAAAGAGCTTTCGCCAGACCGGATGTCAAATTGACCAGCGGAAGGTGTGGTGGTCAGACATGCACCTGCTGTTCGCATGCCCGGCAGGCAATGCAGTACTGGAAAATAGCAGAGTTCGAGTGCTTCTGTTGCAACTTGCGAAGATGTGCTGAAGTTGGGAGAGCAAGGCGCTGTCGCAGTCGAAGGCAAAGCAGACATGTATATCTCTGCTGATACATCTGCATCAAATGCAGTAAAAATCCACTCGCGTCACATTGCGGTCCTTGCACTTGTGTCTTTGCACCTGTCTCTTATGTCGACTTACGCCATTAACTGTAGAGGGTCGAAAGGAAACTTGCACGAGTACAATGTACCAAAGGTGTCAATTATATGTAGTCATCGTCCGGTATCTCATCCCGACATTTGGGCTTTGTGTCCAGATACACTTGTGCGCAAGAAAACTTTTCTATCCTTCACAATCCGGTTTTCTCGACTTCGCTGTTGTACCCAAAAGCCTAGATATGCATCAAAAAGCAAACTCGTAAAACATCGTCTATTATGTATTCGCGTTCTGCACCGAAAGAACAGTCCACCCGCTCTCGACCTCAAGCTACCACTTCTCAATAAAGGGAGGCTGAGGACCCTCCAACACCTCAGCAACACTGCCTTCAAACTCGACTGGACTTTCGTGCGCGTTCGGCGCATGGTGTATGTGCGGATGCTGAGCCACGTAGCCTATGCTGGACGGACGACCGACATCTGGTGCGTGATGGCTGCCTAGTGCCGAGGAGGAGTGGCGGGCGTGGGAGGATGATGCTTGCGGCTGTGTTGCGGAATGATGGAATGGCGCGATGTTCTCTTGGTTGTTGGCAGGCTCGGGTGAGGGCACGGGTGTGTAGTCCGATGCTAGTGAGTCGGCGCCTGTAGAGAGACGATTATCGTTCGCTGTTGTTCTCGAGGGTTTCGATGGCGAGGGCTGGAGGCTACTCGTCGCACTTGTGCTGTTGGCGAATGGCAAACGCGCTGTAGTCGAGGAACTCGCTGCTGTGGCGCGACTCGAGCGCTTGTCATTAGGCGAGCCTTGTACGGGAGCAAGTCTCGTCGCCTGCGGCATTGAGGAGAGCGGTGGACTGTCCAAGTCTCGCGACGAATGTCGCCGTGAGCTCTTCCGGGGTATCGCGGGCACGGCAGGAGCGTCCGGGTCATTACTGGACCGCTTCTGGGCCTTTCTCGATCTGCGTGATTTCTCGGAGCCAAATCGGCTGGGTAGCTCGATTGCGCCAGGGGCGTTTATTAGTGGTAATGAGGGAGGTCGAGCTGTGATTGGGCTTGATGTCAGGTCTTCCTCGTCGGAAAGCGAGCTCGCTGATGAGTCATCGTCATCGGGATCGTCGACTGCTCTCCTTTTCTGCGACGCCTGCTGCTGCATGTCGGTCATACTTCGAGCTGTCCGTACTGCATTGGGTGTCTGTAGCGGCGTCTGTACACTATCCCGGTACGGCTCATGACCGTCTCGCTCAGGGTCTGCTGCTGCAGCCTGTGGGGGCATTAGGCCCGGGGGCGGCGCGCGGGCACTCCGCACAACCTCGAAACCTTTGTGCTTCTCCTTCGTCTTGCCACCAAGCAGATTCTTGAACCAACCACTAGCCGACGATACGGGCCCAGTCGGATCTGCTGGCCCAGTCTTGAGCTTCCGCGTCCCACTAGATAGGGCTGGTCCACGAACGCCATAGTAGAAGTCGACTTCACGCACCGCGTAGTCTTTAGCGGGATCAGACGAATCAACTGGCGCGTCCTCGAATTCGTCCCGTTCGTGCCGGCCTATATGTGATGTGCCTTCGCCTGCGTCGTCATCTGCTACAGCATCCTCGTCAGCCATTAGTCCTGCTTTAGGGCTCGACCAATCCATGCTCGAGTGCTGCTTATCTGGCGAGTTTAGAGCATCCATGGTGTTTCTTCTCGGTGGTCGGTAGTATGGATCCTTTTTCTCGACTGTCGGCTGCAAATTTATGATGCCTCCGCCAGATTGACTGCTGAAGCGGTTCGTTAGCCTCTTAGACATGACGCTCGACGTGTCCGGTGTATTTCCACCACTGAGGCCGTCAAGGTTCTGACTCATCCGAGCGCGATTCTCTCTAGCTTGTTGCTGCAGTAGCATAGTCGAACTTGCTGATACACTTCGAGTCCTACTTCTCGCCATGTGCAGGTCCTTCGGGTCGGTACTCATTCGTTCTAGCATGCCGGCGTGCGAAGCCATGCTTTCTCGTGTCGGCGCTTGGCCAGCGTGTCTAGGTGTCCTCCGTGACAATTGACGCATGCCGAAGACCTTGACAAGGCCACCTCTTGCTGCGCTTCCATCTCCCTCGTGCCCTCCAGCGCCAGCCATGCGGGCAATGACTTCGACAAGCGTCTGTATCGCGTTGAGGAAGAAGCCGAAGACCAAGACGCATGCATGAATCAGCAATATTGCGTAGCCGATCCATCCTCGAGCAGCTGGATCCACATCGAGCGAAGGTACAAATGCAATCGAAAGCAGGATCGTAATGAAGCGAATGACGGCGAATGAAGTGTGGTAGATGTTCATCGACGTTGCCGTTGGATATGGTCGGAACGCATTGAGCGTGACAATATTGATGATCTCGCAGATAGCGAGGAGCACCACCTGGACGACTCCAGATGGTTGAACGGCGCCGATTGCGATGCCACGCAGAAAGTTCACGCCAATGGGCATGAGCGCGAACATCGCCGCATCGTCGCAGTATGTGTTGTACAGTGGTCCGTACGCCAGTACTGTGATAAGATCGTCGAAGAGGAAAGCTCTGGGTTTTGTCCGTAGAAAGAGGAAGAAAAGCCGGACTGAAAAGAGGATAGTAACAACAAGGACGATTGCTGCAATGGCGACTGAATACGACGGGCCGGTGCTAGCCTTCACAAGCTGATAGAATGAGATTGCTGTTAGCGGAAGGATGAAGTAATTGAGGCAGAGTCGAATGCAGTTGCCGGCGGTGAACGGGCCATTCTTAGAGCGAAGATCTTCGGTGTCGATTTTGGCAATCTGACGGTACGCCCAGCGAGCTGCGAAGCCGATCTGGGTGAGCACTGCGGTGGCGACGACGAGGATGACCAGCCAGGTAATCATTCCAGCCCATGTATCTCGAGAAGAACCCATGCCAACCAGGTGCGTCATGCGATCCAGGCCATAGACGGAGCTGTTTCCGTATTGGTAAACACCGTCCTCAACTGGCGTAAAGTAGGTGTCAGTGACCAGGCTCTCGTTGAACATGAGCGCCGACCAGCTAGCCCTGCTCACGATGGGCTGATAGAAGCCAGGGTACTTGAGCGTCAAGCTCCCAGTGAGCACGACGAATTGGATATACTGCAGGCAATCCGCAAAACCTGGCGTCACAAGTCGTAGTAGATCTTCGTCTCGTCCAAAATTGCTGGTCCAGTGGAATATATCCGAACTGCCCCATGGACTCCAGATTGCCGCAGCGACAGTCGCAACACCGACCATAATGAGTATTGCCAGTGGAAGGTATCTGAGCAGATCATTGAGCATACCGCCGAGATCTGGCGTGAACGATGCCTGTATGCAACCGTACGGACTTGCGCCAATATCACCAGCTAAGATGCGAAGCTGCGCATTGAGTGTTGTGAAGGAATATGATGAGTTCAGCTGAGCGTTGACTTCGAAAGCTGACAATTCGTTTAGATCGTAGCGGCTGGCGAAGAACGACGGCCCCAATGGACACTCGCCTTGAGTGGTCGCATTGCAGAACCGCACTGGCTCAACTGTGTAAGGTGTATAGCTGAGGACATTGAACCGTCCCAATAGCGTCGTCCTTGCTGTGTAGCCCGGTACAAAATCTGGGATCTTGCCAAAAAGGCTCGATGAGTCGTTCCATGATGGATCGGACGGTGGAGGGTAGACTTCGTCCGTAGCTTTGCCTGTCACATTGCCATAGACCGTCAGGTTGATAGGCTGATTGTCTGCGTTCGCGTCGAAGAATACCGAGACGTTCAGCGGCACGAACTGCAGCAGCTGTGGATCGGACTTAATGACATTGCTTGGTAGGCAGTTGCTGAACTCGACATAGGCTGCGCGTGTAATTGCGGTCCAGCACGAGAGCAGAACGCATGCTCTGAGAAGGTGCGACCGTACGCCCCACAGCTGGCTGCCGACGAACATTGGCCGGTCCATCGCTACCGATGTTCGTGACACGGCAGGCGCCAGAGAGCTCAAACGGCGAACATTGTGTCGCGTTTGCGAGTCTCGCGCAATGGGTCCGCTTTCTACGAGAGCAGTATTTCGTCCTCTCAGATCTGTATGACGACCAGATCTCTTGCTTCAATTTCGGATAAAAGTTGTTGGCAGTGGGAAGCGGGACCGCAATCGCAATCGCAGAATGATCTTCTGTCCACGGTCGTCGTCAAGCTCTTGTACTGTGGGCTTGCAGCCCTTTCGAATTCTTTCAAAGTTTCGGAGGTTCGAGGTGAGGAGATCGTCGAAACGTTGAGTCGGAACAGCGGCAGTTCGATGATCACGTCAGTCAGTCTACTGCTTTTCAAAACCTGTCTGACGAAGATACAGCTAAAATATATATAAAGCGAGCGTTGAGAAGACTGCGCAGAGAGAAAACGAATGTTATGCTGCAAAAGCTTGAGAGTGAAACTGCGCAACAACGTTGCAAGTGGCGGTCGCAAAGTTGTGCACGAAGGCCACAGACTGTTGACAGGGTTTGACTTTGGCTGAACGAGTCGATGGATGGGGGAGGCGGAAGGGAGGGAAAGCTTGTGTTTCGGGGCAGTGCAGTGCAGGCTTGCTTGCAGCTCCAGCGACGTATCGCCAAATGCGTGTCCTACGCCCAATGGAGCATGGGATGGAGCTGCTCAAGTAATCGAGAGGAGCAGCCCACGCCCAAGGATCCAGATCGCACGCAATTATAGAACAGTCCATGCCCGTTGAAGCAGGACCAATATGTTATAGGCGAGCTTGTCTCCCGCTAAGAATCTTCGATTTGGAGAGGAATTTAGCGGCAGATAGGGCATTTGAAGTTACCTATAACTCATTCTTTGCCGCAACAAACACTTGCCGTCGTCGCAACTGGATATGTAGACGTAGATCAGAACACTGGACTCGTCGCGGCTCATCGATGGTGATATTGACCCGGATGAGGAACCAAGCCGGGAAGGAAGGCCTTGTTCTCAGCTTCTCAAGCAGAATCGGTTACACACACTGCCAACAAAATCCTGTGTGTTTCACCTTTCGATATGTCGCACCGCTGAGGGCAGCGCAGGACCAGCTCGCTCGGTGTTGGTTGCTCGTTGGTGACCGCTATGGCTCTAGACCTCTCTCGAATGTTGCAGATAGCAGTCGGGCCATGAACAGCGTCGTGGGCATGGAAGTGAACAAGACTCGAGCTTCGAGAGAAGGTGGGCGGATTAGCAGTGCCGGGTACCTTATCCGTAGGCCCACTTTTTGCGGCGATCAAGTGCCACAGAACCTTGGAAGTCACGGTGGCTATCTTGACCTCGCGTGATCATCTCGCCGTTATCAACATACATCGAACGACCATCGATGTCTCATCAGTATACATCCTTACATCCATCTCAGCATGTCGGACACTTCCTCTCGAGAAGGATCCCCAACGTCAGACTCCCCACAATGGCAGCCCGATGAAGATGCAGATGAGTGCTTCAATTGCCACAGACGCTTCTCGACTTTCTTCAGGCGCCACCACTGCCGCAAATGCGGCCGGGTCGTGTGCAGCGGGTGCTCTCCTCATCGCATCACTATACCTCGTCAATTCATCGTCAACCCTCCGGACCTGATGGACCAGCCTGCTACGAATGAGCCTGTCCGCTTATGCAATCCGTGCGTGCCGGATCCACAGCCTGATCCGGGCGCCTTGTCATCAGCCATGGACATCCTGTCCGTGAACCCATCCAGCAGAGAAATTTGGACGTCAAGGCAGCCTCCAGTGCCACCACATTCACCACCACAGCATCCACGACGTCATCACTCCACGGCCACATTCGATCAGATCCTCAATAGCCCGCCTCAACCACCGCGCAACGAGGACCCACGGCGCCTCCGGGCCAGGACCATGGCCGACTCCCTCGAAACGCAACGTAGACCACGTGGTAGCTCACTCTACGCCCAGCACATGCGTGACATGGGCACCTCAGCCCCACCAGCGTCAGCACCACGGCGAGCCCCACGGCCCCGTCTGAACGAAGAAGACATCTGCCCAATCTGCTTCCGCGCCCTTCCCCCCAAAGGCCCTAACGGCGAGGAAACCCAACGGGAAGCGCATATCGTCGATTGCATCACTTCTCGCTCCCCAGCTGCACGGGACCCCAACGCGGTACCCAGTGAAGCGACGGCCAGCTCCTCGTCGCGGCCCACCCGACTACGGATCCTGCCCTTCACAGCGACAGAGAAGGACTGCGTGAGCACTAGTAATGACGGTAGCTCACCGGAGTGCTCCATCTGTATGGTCGAGTACGATCCCGGAGACGAGCTGGCCCGGCTCGAGTGCTTTTGCAAGTTCCACAAGGAGTGTATCGTGTCGTGGCTCAATCGGAAGGCAGAGTGTCCTGTGCACAAGGCTGCGAGCATGTATTAGTACCCTGTCGAACTCGACGAGCCTGGAGCTGGAATGGGTGGGGTCTTTCTACGAATTTACGACTTCCTTTTTTCTAGGTAGACATTGTTCGATATCTGTTGTTCAAGTCACTGGACTTGGTTTGGGCTGCGGACGGTTCGAGGATACCCATATTTACAACGAGAACCACGCTGGCTTTCTAGATAAATCACTGCTTCACCTCTAGGTCTCCCAAACACGGACCTACTAGACCCGTTCTGCCACTTCGCCAGCAATTGAGTTCTGCCCGTTCTCCTGCCACCAGAGCTTAGTCTCGTCATCCTGCTCACGAGCCTGGCTCTCCGGTTCTTGCAGCTCCCGTGTAGTCTTTTTTGGTCCATGCACTGTTGTTGCCAGGAACTTCTTGGTCGACCGCATCTGTGGATCTGGGGTTTCGAGCCTTCAATGCTCTTCATGGAATGCGTTCAGAAGCCGGAATCCGCGCTTGAGATCTCGTCGGCTCACATGAGTACCACACCGATGGCTGGACGACGATCAGCAACGATCCCATGATTCAATTTCAATGGACCAGTATCAGTAATGCTCGCCTCAAGCACCCGCACCCTTCGGGGGAACAACGACAACCTGCCCGATCGGCAAGTTCTCCCAGACGATGCCTTATTCGCAGCGCTGAGCTCGGCCAGTGAGATGCCGTTGGCGTTGGCGATCGCCCAGCCCGTGTCGCCTTGCTTTACGGCGTAGCTGCCGCCACTGCCGCCGAAGTTGGGGACTGACTGGGTGGGGATCGGTGCATAGGTTGTTCCTGAGATTACTGTAATGGGCGTTGGAGCGATGGTTGGGCTCGAGGCGCTCGAAAGTGCCGAGACGGCGCTGGTGGTAGTGCTAGTCGTGGTGCCCTTCGTAGAGATCATGAGCCACAAGGATGTTGGGGTGGCGGTGTTAGTATTCTGAGTCTTCTTCGACGCAGAGTTTGTCGTACTTGAGGACGTGCTCTGGGTCTTCAGGGGCTTGTATACGAGCTGTATGCCCACGTACTGCTTCAGTCCTTGTTTCTCGTCAACACAGACGCCGGTCTTGTCCTTGATCTCCCATGCCGGGGTGTCCGGCGGGGTCCAGAAGAAGAGTTCGCTACACTTGGGATCCCCGGTTGGTGCTGCCCACTGGAGATACAGTCAGCGTGTGCTAAGTTACAACCGTAGCTAGTTGGAGGACGTGCGACTTACGACATCGTATTTGTCCTCACCATTCACCAGACAAGAGGTGTCCTTGAGCCGGAAAGAGCGGTAGTATCCTCCTTGTCGATTCCAGACCGTGTTGTTGGAGAATTGACAGTGAGAACCTTGAGCTTTTTCAAGATTGTGGTCCTCCGCAGTGGGCATGTGCATTCCGAAGCTGTCTGCAGCGCCGACGGTAAGTGTGTCGATCGGTGTCGAGCTTGTGCAGTCTGGTCGGAAGAAGACTTCAAAGACGCAGGCTTTGAGCTCGACCGCGAGGGCTTGTGAGACCAGTAGCACGATGGGCAGGATTGAGTGTGTTAGGCCCATGGCGACTCGAGGATCAGAGTCATGGACGGTAGAGTCCCAACATCTACGTTCACGAAGCCAATGGCGCGTTACGCGGCGAGGAGTCTGTGTTGCTAGTGGAAAGGACTCACCGTCGAGTCATCGAGGAGGCCGGATATGGCATGTCCAACGGCCGCATGACTGCACGAGCCACTGGACACAAAGAATCACGCTGAGTCAAGCAATGAACAAAGAGAACGTGCATTCGAACCCTCGACTTGGCTGAAGTGCAGGCGACTCTGACTGACAGCCTTTGTCGCGAAGTGCTTTCATTGTCGCTCAAGCACGCGTGGTCGCAGCGATGGGCCTGGGCATGCAAAGAACGTAAGGCATGATAAGGAAAATTTCCATCAAATTGCTCGACCGTTCGCTGGCCAATGACAAGCTGCGAGTGACAAATTTTGAGCACGTGACCTGGGCTGTCGGGCGAGATGTTCGAGACCTCCCGCCCGTGAGACATCAGATCACCACCTCGTCTTCTTCGACATGCGCAAAAGAGCAGACTGAATCCAGCAGCTCAAATGTGCCTGGTCTAGACTTTGACGGGGTAGAGACTCCATTCCTCCCATGCTCAGCACGAGGAACCTACCAACCCTCAGCAGGCTTGGCTTGCAACGTCTACGAAACATGCACACCGTAACATTGCCACCATCAATTGGCGACCTCAACAATATCTCCTCGATGCGCCTTACTAAAGCACCATCGCGTGACCCGGACTTTGCGTACCGATCACTTGCAATCTCAGCAGAAGACGACGACCCTGTTGTTCGGACACGGTACCGACCATTCCTACTGCCAGCAGAGTTGGAGCAAAGGGATTGGGTCAGCAAATTGGAGCTTGCCACCGTCACGAAAATGGCCTACGAAGAC
The DNA here is from genome assembly GCF_001299255.1 of Cyphellophora attinorum. Classification (NCBI taxonomy): domain Eukaryota; kingdom Fungi; phylum Ascomycota; class Eurotiomycetes; order Chaetothyriales; family Cyphellophoraceae; genus Cyphellophora; species Cyphellophora attinorum. The sequence continues at coordinate 81,221 of NW_017253251.1, read as the reverse complement.
TTCGAGAAGACCTCATCCCGACCCAAAGTATTGGTCTTGTACGGGAGCTTACGGCAGAAGTCCTTTTCCAAGTTCCTGTCATATGAAATATCCCGCATTCTCTTCCGCCTGGGCTGTGACGTCCGCGTATACGACCCGCAGGGCCTGCCAGTCAAGGACGATACCTCCCACGAACACCCAAAAGTGCAGGAGCTACGCGATCTCAGCCGCTGGAGTGATGGTCACTTCTGGGTCAGTCCTGAGCAGCACGGCAATCTGACCGCTGTCTTCAAGAACCAGATCGACTGGATCCCGCTAAGTGTGGGCTCTGTACGCCCAACGCAGGGTCGAACACTCGGTCTGGCAATGGTGTCGGGAGGGTCTCAGTCTTTCAACAGCGTCAATAGTTTGCGCATACTGGGGCGATGGATGCGGATGTTTGCTATACCTAATCAAAGTTCAGTGCCTCAAGCGTACACGCTTTTCGAGGAATCGGAGGAGCAAGAGGGGATGTTTCGCATGAAGCCTGGCTCGAATCGCGATCGCGTCGTAGACTGTGCGGAGGAGTTTGTCAAGTATACTCTGATTGTGCGGCAACATTTTGATTTGTTTGCTGATCGTTTCTCGGAGCGTACGGAGATGGTTGGTCCTTAAGCTGGTGTAGCAATATGCATATGTGAGAGATGTCATCCAAGGAATACAACCCCGAGCCACAGATCGAGAGCATTGTGGAGAGATATAGCCCTTCCAATGACGAGACTCGTGCCACAAGTTCTGGCAGCTGCGTTTGAGGAGACCGACCTGATTCAGCGATGCAAGGGTGACGATCTTCAAGACAACTCTTTCTGCTGCTCTGCGACTGCTTTCTCAGCCTCCTTGAACACATCGTATCTGTAGAACCACGGTCGCACATCATTGGGCAAGCCCGATGCTGGAAGTTGATTCATGGGCATGTGTTCCAGGAGCTGCGGCAACAAAGTCTTTAGCGGATCCTCGTAGTACGGTACAGACGACAGTAGCTGCGCGACCGAAGCTCGCGGCTTTCTGATCTTCTCAAAGATCGACAAGCGCTCTTCTATCTGCTCTGCCGACGGATTCGGAGGCATGTCTTGGAGGACGACGGCTAATGCAGCGGCATCCTCAACCACCATCCCTAGGCCCTGGCCTTGATTGGGAAGCATAGGGTGAACGGCGTCTCCGACGATGACAAGCCTTGACTTATGCCAGGTTGGCAGTGGGTCTCGCTCGCCGAGCCTCCACACCGGAATGCTGTCGGTAGTCTTGTCTACCATGGCATGAATGGCAGGACTGAAACCGTCGAGCTCCTTGTGTACCCTTTCTCGATCGCAAGTGGAGCGCATGGTCTGGTCGTTGAGTTCAGCGGTTTCCTTATGGACGATATAAAGAGCGAAGTTCTGCAAAGTTCCAAGCCGCAAAGGGTACTGTATCAAGTACTTCTGGCGATCAGCAGAGATCCAGAATGTCGCATACTCGGGGTCTTGAAGCAGACAACGCGTCTCTGGGTCTGATTGAAGACTCTCGGTTGGCAGCATCCAACGAACGACCGAGGTGCCGGTATGCCTAATAGACTCATGGCCTAGCAGATGTGCTGGAGCACATGAATGCACGCCATCTGCTGCCACAACCAAGTCTGCTTTGTGGACCTCCCCATTGGCAAGGGTCAGACTGCCCTCTAGTGCGTCGTAAGCAGTCACGTTCGCATTGTAGACGATCTCGACTGGCGTAGATGACCCATCCGAAGCCGTAGCTAGATCAACAAGGGCCTGACATAGGTCGACTCTGTGCGCCAGATACTGCGTAATGCCCGGTCGAGGAGCATACTCCGCCTTGTCCGTATGTGTTGTGGATAAGCGTTGCATTGTGACGCCATGGTGAAGATGAATACCATCTGCTTGATTGCATTTGGCAGCGGCCCAGTCCAAGCCGTACTCAGTAAGGACCAGCGACGCATTTTGACCGAGGACTACGCCAGCCCCGAATGCGGTTGCGGTGGATGCCCTTTCAAAGATCTTGACCTTGTGTCCTGCTCGGCGCAATCCGATCGCTGCTGTCAGACCGCAACTGCCGCCACCGACTATGTTGATGTCCATGGCGTGAGCAGAGGCCGAGTTTGCACAACATGAACTATTGTGACTCTGTCGCGTGCTTTATGCTTCAGAGGTGATGGTCAGGCCAGCCCTGTACGGACGTCGCCTTCGCCATATCGAGTAAGGCATCGTAAGTTCGCAACCCGTTGCGAAACGAGAAGGATTATGACATAGCACTCGGCAAGTGGCCAATAGCACGGACCAGAGACTGCAGTACGATTCCTGATCTCTAAGTACGGTGTATCTAAAGCTCAGACCGGAAGACATCTAGATGTAGTAACAACTCGTTTGATGAGGCAAAGTGCGGTACGCACGTTGTCAGCGAGTGGGAACATAGGCAGGCACGCCATTGGACGATGCAACGACGACCACGATTGTAAATATTCCGCCCTGGATTCGATGGGGCCAATTTGGAAGGTGATCTGAGAAGCGGATGACACGCATCGCACTTTCCCTACGCCTTCCATTTGTCGCCACTGACATGCCCGTGGACTCGCTCGGAAGTCTCAAGATGCAGTCGAAGTCACTGCATGTACGTGGTATCCGTGAATTTACCAGAAGAAGAGGACGAGCTAGAAGTCCGGCATTCGAAGCTTTGTCATCCGGTCTTCGCAAGTTGTAGCCCCACAATTTTTGATCGCCGCCGATCAAAGGTTGGTGAAGCTTGAATCAACAAGGCCATCACCACGGCATCTACTACCCTTCGTCCTCCTGTGTCGCTTCCATTGAACAATTCGAAAGCGTTCGCAGCTCCCACTATCCTCATCGTTGCTGTTATTGTCAACAACAAGATAGCCGATGCGCGGAATACCATGAGTATTAGCAGGACAGAAGAAAGGACCGACGCGATGGCTTTGGGATTCGCTGCCAGGTCGTTGTCGATGGATGTATCGCATTCCTCGTCTGCTGGCATCTTCGCAGGCGAGTATTCGATGCGAGGAGGCATTCGTCGACCGTTCTGAGCTATTCGGACCTGAGTCGTACACGTGGAATTCATGGATGCTGTCCCGATATCAGGATTCATGACACGCACAGGGCGCCCTGAGAGCCATTTCCCACATGTCAGCGCATGCTGTCCTGCGCCTCGTCAGGTTGTGCGTTCGTACCGTCAGCAATCGCCACGTTAATTGGAGCCGGGCGGAGACATCTCATTCGTCAGTCTACAATTGCTCACGGTGAAAGGTCTTCACGAGCAACGACTCCTGCTGGGCCACTCTATCGCGAACATAAGCGCGCCTTGTCTCTGGAGCCTCTTACTGGCGTAGAAGCAAAGCTTGACCCCAGGACCCAATCCCGCAGGGTGAGGTCGAACCTCCAGGGCGCATATCAAGGTTATGCTCACCCGGGGACCCAACTGCTAAGCTAAAGGAGTCCAGTGGCGCGCATAATAATTGATTGGAGTCGAATGACTACCGCCGATCGTCCCAGAGAAGCTGATGAAAGGTTTGCTAACCCGCGAGGAAGCAAGCAGAGCTGGGACGGAAAGAGCTGAGGGTTGTATAAGCAGTCCCGGCACCGAAGCGAGACCGCTCGGCTATCAGGAGCCCGCTGTCATTGCCATACCCGTCTTGCTGGCTCTCGTGACCTTGTTCATCACTCGCTGCAGGATCAGCATCGTAGGTAACGTCTGATCACCTGACAAAAGCTCTTCAGTCTCATTACTGGCTTTGCTGTATTCGATCTGCCAGATCTATACCGAGTCAGATTTCTCGGCGCAAGATGGCCGTCAGAACGACTAGACATATTTGCCTGCGGTATTGGGCAATGCTTCAAGGCTTGTCATGTTCTGAGCTTCACTCGGAGGAGAGGCTTGAACGTTGTTGATCCTTATGCACAGGATCGCTGGGTGGATGGCTAACGATAGATGTTTTCCTGGCCGCTATCCAGAATCCTGGACCAGTCGCAGTCGTTGTCGTGCAGACTTGTGCTCGAGATCACGGACCTGCTGGCAGTCCTTCTCAGGTCAGTGCACTTGTCGCCACTAACGAGCCGCCGTCGGTTGATGGAGGTCTTTGACGACTAGAGCGGGGTCCTCCCAATGCAACGCGCTTCCTCTAGATGCATATTACATCGCGGTCACTGCTGCGGCATGGGACATGTACGAGTGCTGTCTTGCATGACCCGAGCCAGCTTCAATGTCGATCTGAAGATAAAACCCAGGCGCACGCCGTCTGCGAATATCCGGCAGCAGACACAAAGGCTGGCATGCTGTTTGCTACAGGACTGACTGCGCCTGGAGCATCCGTGTGGCACTCGATCGGGTCTTTCGGGCGTGGACGATGACATGAACGACGACAAGATACAGCACCATGGGTAGCAATGTTGTCGACAACATCTCTGCGATGGCATTGAACACCAAATATGGCTATGCTACTGCTACACGGTACTTTGCTGCAGATGCTTCTACGGTAGCGAGCCAACTATGCTCAGCCGCTTGACTTGCGCCTGACGACCCATCAGTCTGGCACTGAGTACCACAGTTCTCAGTTCACCTCAAAAAGCGCACTGATGTCGCCACTGGGGCTGTTGCTATGATTCTCCAAGAGCGAGCAGAACATTCAGCCGTACACCAGGAGTCTGCCAGTGCTCACTCCACACCTGTGAATCTGTCGGCTGAACGAAGAAACACTCAACGATTACGATTGTCCGTGAATACCTGTGCCAAAGGTCTGGAGGGGTATGCTGCAACGACGAATGGAGTGGCCTGGTGGACTCTACCCATCAGACTAGGCTTGGAGCCCCCCTTGGCTTGCGCCCAAGTCTCTCAGAACACGGGCGGCTCAAGACGCCTCGTCGTTCGCATTCTCGTCTTCCATCGTCTACCAAGTATACTCGCGTCGTGACGGTGACATTTAGGCTGGAACTTCTGAGGCTACGCTTGAACTATCAGGAGAAGCGACAAAGACGTCTACGAGGCTCAAACTCCATTCCAAACGCCACTCATGCAGTCATGTGCTTGACCTTGACGCTAGTCGATACCACGAGCTCCCACACCTGCTCAAAGCGGCAACATCTTTGAGTGTTCTTCCAGTCTAGACTTCTCCATGCCGCCGAGCAAGGCCGCTACCGAGCGCAAGACGATACTAGACCTTGCCGAGGCCAACTCTCTAAGCCAATGGTGCTCTCAATTGCATCGACACTTCTCGTCAAAGACCCTTCAACCCCGACTGGACCTGACTTTGGGGGACACAGCTGCAGGCAGGGTCTCTTGCCGGTGCATGCTGGTCGACATGGCGGACTTCTAGATGTTTGGGAATTGGCAATGTCCAAGTACAATCAAAGTGCGCCCTGCCTCAGTCGATTTGCAACTCATCGTTCATCCTTTGCAAAGACACAGCAGAAGCGCGCCGAAAGATGAGCATACTGGAGGTCAAGGAGGATGTCGCTGTATATGTACTTATGGACTACCATTGCTGGTGCAAAGTTCACACGTACAGCACAGTATGGTTATCTTCGCGGTGAGGATCCGCAAGCATACCAAGCGGCGACGTTGACATATCGGCTTATTCGTTCAACCTGAGTGCTCAGCTTCGGCTGATCAATTAGCCAGAAGCCATAAACAGCCGTTGACTCCAGGCTGGCGCGTGGCCCAAAGTCAAGGAGTTTATGGCTGCAGATAAGCGGCAGACACTGGAAAACGACGCCAGCAAGAAAGAGACGACTCAAATGAACCGTGACTGGTGCCACCCCCGCAGTGAACCCCGGCTCTTGTCCGAGCCTAAAGTCTCAATTGGTGGGGATATCCTCCTCCACAACATAGCGTTGTCTCTAGACTCTTGGCCTCTCTGCAGTTTACCCTGCAATAGCCATGTTCCCATGCGAGATGAACAAGCTTCTGGTAAATCGCTTGTCAGCCTTCAGACTTTCGTTCCAGCGATGCCCATGGCTCGACCCCAGACGCCACGACAAATCCCCCAGGAAGTTCGACAATTGCTGATGGACAGCTGCCGTTCTGGACGATCCAGCCTCCCTTAGCATCTGCTCATTGGCCCGTGGCTCACTAGTTGAACGCAGCCGATGTGATCGAAACGCACTTTGGTTGGAAATACACCTCTGGTTTGCGAGGCGTGGACTATATCCATCTTCCGTCTCTGTTCTCGGTGATTTACATGGTCCTCGTCTGCTTCGTCTTCTTGAGCAGCACTCGCCGTTGCTGAATTATCTTTTCTCCAGCATCACGTTCATCGACATTTTGCTTCAAGATGTCCAAATTTGTCGCAAGAGCAAAGCATTCGTTTGCCACCGATGTCAACTGGGACCGCGTGAGGCGGTACTCTGTTATCGGGGTCAAAGCCGCTCCTGCCGCCACCTCCCAATATCTTCTCGACAAAGTGCCTATCGTGGGCTGGCTTCCCAGGTACAGGCCACGATGGCTGCTAGTCGACTTCATTGCTGGCTTGACGCTGGCCATGATGTTGATCCCCCAAAGTTTAGCGTACGCCGCCATCGCTACCATTCCCGTCGAGCACGGCCTGATGGCCAGTTGGCTACCTGCGTCAATATATGCATTCATGGGCACCTCAAAAGGTATGGATACAGCTTTTTGATGATGGCATGAGTCACAGTTGACACCAGCATAGATCTTTCAACGGGTCCCACTTCACTCATTGGTCTCTTGACCTCGGAGGCGGTTCATGCTCTCGAGGACGAGTATGAGCCTGGGAAGATAGCAGCAGCAGTCGCTCTGTGGATGGGCGTGTTCGGCATGATACTTGGCTTTCTGAAACTTGGTTTCCTGCTTGAGTTCATCTCCGAGCCTGTCCTGACTGGCTTTATCTCAGCTGCTGCCATCATTATCGGCTCCGGCCAGATCAAGAACTTGCTCGGCCAAAGCGATATTGGTGACGGCTTCGCGAACATTGTTCACGACACATTTGCTACTCTACCGGACGCTGATGGACCTACCGCTGCGGTCGGTATAACTGGCATAGTCCTACTGTTCGCACTACAAGAAATCGGCAAGAAATGGGGAAAGCAGTACAAGGCTGTTTGGCTACTATCCATCATGCGAGCCTTCCTTTGCCTGGTGATCTTCACTGGTGTCAGCTATGGAGTCAACAAGGACCGGAAGTCAAGCGACTATCTTTTCGCAGTGACGAAGATGAAGCAGAAGGGTCTGATCACCCCTGCAGTTCCAGACTCTGCACTTCTTAACAAGACCGCCACACACGCCATTGCTACCTTCATCGCTGCCGCTGTGGAGCACATTGCCATCGCCCGTGCCTTTGGCGCCCGTGGCAACTATCTGACGGACCCTAGCCAAGAACTCTGTTACCTGGGCGTGACCAACTTCTTCAACTCTTTCTTTGTGGCCATGGGTGTTGGCGGTGCCATGTCACGTACAGCCGTCAATGCTCAATGCAATGTTCGCTCACCTCTATCCGGATTCGTCACCACCGGTGTTGTCATGCTCTGCCTCTATCTGTTGACCGACACACTCTACTGGATCCCCAAGGCCACGCTAGCCGCCATCGTCATCACAGCCATCTGGCCATTGATCGGCCATTGGCGTACATACTACAACTTCTGGCGCACCTCGCTAGCAGACTTCATCGCCGCCATGCTTGCCTTCTGGCTTACCTTATTCGTCAGTTCCGAGGTCGGCATCGGTACTGGTGTTGGCTGGTCCATCGTCTACTACCTCCTCCGGCTCGCTTGGCAAAAGACCACCTCGATGGGCGGCGAGACTCGCTCCGAGATCGTGCGGGCCATCGACGCTGCACGGGGCATGCCGAGCCGCATTCCCGACGACGTCCGCGTCTTCCGCTTCGGCGAGAACGTCTTCTTCCCCAACGCTACCCGCATCAAGAACCAGCTCGTCGACGGCGTCAAGACCTTCCACAACCCGGCTTACTCGTCCGCCAATGGCGCCGAGGCAGACCGGATATGGTCCGTCGTCGGCGAGCAGCGCGTCAAGAAGCTCCGCAAGAGAGCCGGCATCACCGACATCGGCGCTCTTCCACCCATCCGCCTCGTCGTGATGGACTGGACCAAAGTTACGCACACCGACGCAACCGCGATGCACGTCCTCAAAGAGGTCTTCGCTGAGGTGAAGAAGTACGGCGGCAAGGAAGTGGAGATCCGCTTCGCTGCCATGCAGGACAATGTCCGCCACCGCTTTGAGCGCGCCGGATTCGACGTCATTGACGTCGACGGCAGCACTAGTAGCGATGACGTGGCCCGGGAAGCTGGCCCCAAGACTGTCAAGGTCTACAAGAACGTAGCTGACGCGATCGCCAATCGGAGGCCGATTGAGCGGGAGAATATTGAGGTGTTGGTTAAGGGGGATAGTTTGGATGGGAGGGCGGAGCATCGGGAGAAGGTTGGTTGATACCTTTCTTACCTGTACTCTTGTTCGTGTGATGTGTGTGTGCAGTTCGGCTGATTGTTAGGAGGAACAGGTCTCGCCGGCGTCGTCTGAGAGCCCGCCTATCGAGATGGATGAGAAGCATGCTGTTAGGTGATGATAGTTGTTGCTGTTGCTGCAGTAGCATCGTGCTTGCCAGCGATGGTGCTGTTGAATGTGTCCAGTGGTGAGGCCTGTTACCCAGGGGCGAGCTCATTGCTGAAGGATATGATGTTACGACGCATACAAACCCCTTTCTTGTTGATACCACGACCCCGGATCATGATCTTGGGAGTACATCTTTCGATAGTTGAGGCGAACGAAGCCGAATGATATGATGGACCTATACATGCCTTTATCTACGTTTACTCTTTGACACGTGCTTTCTCACTTCAACGACTTGCTCGCCAGCACGCAAGTTCTGCTGGTGCTTTCCCTCCTAGTTTACCCGTTTCTTGCAATGTATATCGATAGCTACATCTATTTGCCATGGCCTGGAAGCCGAAATCTTCTCGTGGAGCCTTTCACTCGGTCTGCTGTCCGGTGAGAGCTCGATCGAGTCGGTGAGAGCTTTGCATGAATTTGCAACAGGCAGGCCTCTCAGCAAAGAGCAAGGCTGGCTATAACATCTCCCACGCTGTGTGGGCCTCAGAGGGGAAAATCTCACTGCGAAGACCCAGAGTCGTGCCTGCCGCGTCAGGCACTACGTGCGGGTACGGTAACTGAGGCAGGTTCTGCATGAGTGAACGATTCACCATGAATGAGATGCTGTTCAGGAATCTATGATATTTCTTATACATATCTACAACATCGTGATGAAAGGCGCCTGAGACAAAGCGCTCTGATCGAGGGACGCTCACTTGGTGCTCAGAAGAGACATCGAATACATGAGGCTGCTGTACAGTCGTGACCACAGAAGCGAGGCTTGATGGTTCTAGGGAAATAGCAGATAGCTAGCAACTCACCCTCAGCTGAACGAGCTATCGCTTGAGCTGGTCATGGTGAGCCGTATGCGCGTGCTATGCTGCATACATCCTGCATAAGAGCGTGCTCCTCGAGGTGTTTAGCGAGGTCTAAAATGGAAGCAGGGGCTTTGGAGAAGGAACGACGTTGGAAAACTTGCGGTAGAAGGTTCTGCCGCTCGTCGTGTGGATTTATGCTTTGCGGATATCCGGATACACTCAACCGTTGGAAGAGGATACCTCAGCCTGGTAAGGGCTGGCATCGACTGCTGAACACGATTTACAAGCTTGGCTGCTTGTAGAAGGAGAGTACAACGGACTTTCCTGATCAGCTGATAGCTATGGTCATTGTATGCGGTGTGTACCCAGCTACGTTGTCGGCTCAGAGATCTTGCGCGCAAAGGTAAATCTAGACATTTGCTACTGTGTGCGGCAGGAACTGCGTTTGATTGCAGTCTTCGGTTGGCTCGACGACGCTGCCGGCACTGAAACATGGACAACAATGCTTTCGACCGCACCCTATACCAACATCCTCGGGGGTCATGGCTGCGTAGCTTGCGTAGGTTGGCAGGTCCCTTGACGGCTCCGCGAAGGGACGCCAGCAGGAGCGATTGCGTCCCGCACCTTCCGTTGTAGCGTAGCTTTGTCTGGGCTTAGCGACCTCACGCCAACGGGCGAAAGTTGAAGCTATCCTTCACCTTGGCCTTCTCCCAACGGAAGCGTGAACGTGTCGGATCGTCTCAGTCCAGTACCTGTTCCCATCCGGGCGCCGCTGCCTCATTTGCCACTTTTTTGAGCCGGTCGTTATCTCCTGGCGGCAGGTCGGCCACGGACTGGCGTGTCATGGTTCTTGTTCGATTCCGATCTTTATAGTTTTCAAGACTTTACTCCAGGCGAATCTGCCCCTTTCCAGGCCAGAACAACCACACAGCCGTGACAAGGATCTTGAGCACACTGGTGATCCATAGTGGTTGAGAGATGTCGCCGCCCTCCGTCAAGAACCCAGAGGCAGCAGCACCGACGACCAAAGCGATGATCGAGAGGAATCTCCTATTGCGTTTAAGATTGCCCCCGCGCGCAATGGGAGTCGTGAAGAGCTTTGGATCCATGAACAGATCGCAGTAGGTGGATGTTAGTACCACGGTTGGCAGTTCGTTCTGTGCTGATCAGTTATGGCTCACAGTGGTTTTGACTGATAGCTCTAGAGGGAGACTTACGAAGCCCAAGAAACGACTCATCACGATTTGCAGTGCGCTCTGAAAACCCAGGAGCGACAACGGCAGCAAGACGATGCAATCCTTCGGTATCCTGTCGCCGGCGTCATGAGGTACAAAGCCCGTCCATACCATGATGCAAACAGCGAAGGTGAGCACAATCTGCACAACCATAGTGAGGACTATAGTTGAGCGTGCCAAAGGCTTCATCTTGCGTGATAGCCGTGACCAAACATAGCACCCGAAGCAGAAAGACGAGATAGCTGTCCCTGATTTCGCCCATCGGTATGGTTGGCTGTACGGCTGGCCAGATATGCCGAGCCCCACGTAGACCGTATTACCTGGCCTGATGTCAGTGACTCCACGAGCCTTTAAAGCTCATGCTTACCAGTCTGCATGCCGACGAAACAGCTCCATGTGTTGAATACAGCTGCATCGACCATGCCGGTAATGAAAGACAGTATCACTAGGATGACATCGGTCCAGTCCTCGTGGACATCTTGCGCCATATGCCGCCGAAGGCGTGTCAACCGCGTTGGCTTGTCGTCCGACATGCTGCCGTGATTGTTGAAGTTCTGAGATTCACTGTCCACGTTGCTCGTCGTAGGTGAGATATCTGTTGTAGTGGTTTCTGTGGTGGTTTTGGCGGCACCGTTTGCTGTTGGAGGCGCCATGATTAGTGGTCTGGTCTGGAACGACGCAATCAATACCGTCGACAGCCACAGGGTAGAGGTAGGAGCTTCATACAATATGAAATCCGAAGTAAAACGATCAGACGAATGTGAAGGAAGCTCTTACACAACCCAAGAACAGCTGACTGCTCAATCGAGTGTCTCTCCAAAGCTGCCCACCGTAGCTCCACCGAGGGGCTTTGTTCGAAGATCCTGATAACAGTCGCCAAGTGTCCGCCGTATCACTGGTCGTTCCGCCTTTGCTGCACTCCGCTGCTGGGCGTCGCACTTGTGTCTGGGGTTGTGCGTTGCAGCGGCTCAAAGATCTCGCTCCGCTTGGCAGCTTCGTGAACCAGGCAGGTTTGAGCTCGACGCACCCCAGAGTCTTGGTCTGAGGAAGCTCCAGACGCGCGACGACCTTACGATGACCCCAAGCGACCCCTCACTGGCATCGGATACGTACCATGTAGTCGTAGCGCATTCATCTGGTGATCTGGCCTTTTCGCGATATCATAGAGCCGGGGTTTCATAGTAGAGCTTTTCCTGGAAATCCATGATGTCGAAATGCCGAGGAGCTCGGTTCAACGTTTAGCCTACGCAGAAGGCTGGGCTTCTCTGCGCGGTCACACCATACTCACGCGCTTCTACCAACCCCCAAGAAATTGTGCGGTCACGTCGAGCATTGCCCGTAGCGGAGTTCTTAGCTACAGCTTGGGTAGGTGGTTGGACCACACCCGAGCTCGCCATTCGCCACACAATGGAGCTGTCATAGAGCTCCGGAGTAGGAGCAATAAATATTGATCAGCGTGTCGCCACGCGAATGCCTTCTTACTCCCCTTGACTGCTTACGTCGCTATTGTGATCTGAACTCGTTGACGATAAATAGTGACAACGCAGACACCCTAGCTCATACTGTATGACCAAGAAGCTACTGCAGGACAGCACTAGCCCGAGTGATAGCACCGACGCCAGCACCACCTTCACCACGTCAACAGACATCACCGCAGACATGGTGCATACACACAGAATGGGATCCGTGCTCGAAGAGCGACGTGACCCTAATTTCAATTCATGGACTGAGATCATCCCAGAGCGTGTCAAGCATGCCGCTAAGGGGTAAGATTGTCCAGGACGGCGCCATCAACATTGACTGACATCGTGACAGCGTCGTGCCCATTCGTGGCAACAAGGGTAGCAACATCCTCGGACCCGACAACCCAGAGCGCGCACAGCAGTCCTACTCACTTGTCCGCCCACCCGTCACTGACGGCGGCAAGATGCCCAACATGAAGTGGTCATTTACCGACTCGCACATGCGACTTGAGGAGGGCGGCTGGGCTCGCGAGACGACTGTCCGCGAGCTCGGTACATCCAAGGAGATTGCAGGCGTTAACATGCGTCTCGAGGCTGGCGCATACCGCGAGCTGCACTGGCACTCGGAGGCAGAGTGGGCATACATCCTCAAGGGATCCTGCCGAATGACCGTGCTTGATGTCGAGGGTGGCAGCTATATTGACGATCTGGAGGAAGGTGACCTTTGGTACTTCCCGACTGGTTATCCTCACTCTATCATTGGTACCGGTGATGAGGGAACTGAGTTTCTCCTGGTCTTCGATGATGGCAACTTCAGCGAAGATTCGACTTTTCTCTTGACCGACTATCTTGCCCGGACACCGAAGGACATCCTGGCCAAGAACTTCCGCATCGACGCTCGCACATTTGACACCTTGTCGCAGAAGGAGAAGTATATCTTCCAAGGTACCGTCCCAGGCAGCCTTGAAGCAGATCGCAAGCAGGTAATCCAGTCAAAGCACCGCTTCACGCACCGTCTCCTCCAGCAGAAGCCCATCAAGTTCGACGGTGGTGAGGTCCGCATTGTTGACAGCACCAACTTCCCCATGTCCAAGACTGTGGCCGCCGCACATGTCATCATCAACCCCGGCGCACTCCGCGAGATGCATTGGCACCCCAATGCTGACGAGTGGTCATTCTTCATCAGCGGCAAGGCACGCGTCACAATCTTCGCTTCGAACGGCAATGCGCGGACATTCAACTACCAGGCCGGTGACGTGGCTGTGATTCTCAAGAACCACGCTCATTACGTCGAGAACATCGGCGATGATCCTGTGGAGATGCTGGAGATGTTCCGCGCGGCGAGATTCGAGGACTTCAGCGTTGAGCAGTGGTTGGCACAGACGCCAAGGTTGACGGTAGCAGAGCACATGAACCTGACAGGCAGCAGGAAGGAGGAGTTCTTGAACGGTCTGAGCAAGAGCCCGGCGGCAGTGAAGCCTCCTCTCAAGAAGAGCAAGAGTTTCAACGATGCGCTCTGAGCGATGCTTTGGCACATTACTTGTACATATTTTGGAGAGGGTAGCAGCATCAGAATCAAGTAATGGAACGGTACAAGTCGAAACTTCTCTTCTGCAATGTCGTGTGAATGCAGTCTGACATATAGAGACGATGCGAGCGTCAGACTCCTGGAGAAGCTAATGGTATCAACCATACTGGGGAAGCGGGCTATCCATCCAAAATCCCCCTCGCGGGCCGCCACTCAAAATGCCGAGCCCCTTTCTCGGCCCCTGGCCGCAACCGATCACTCTTCAATTCATACATGTGCCCACCAAAGAAATCTAACTGCGCCTCCATAAACTGCGTCGGCATCTCTGTACTCTTGCTGTACTTCAAATACTCCAGCGTCGCGCTCAAACTCGGCACGATCGCGTCCGCTTCGACGCTCGCTGCGATGACGCGCTTCAGGGACGGGTAGGCTTGTGCGAGGGGCTTGACGAGCAGAGGGTGCGTCAGAAGGGAGGGCGTCGGTGTGGGTGTGGAATTTTTCGGGGAGGAGGGGGAAGCGAAGGGGTTGGTAGAGGAGGTGAAGATGGACGTGAACAGGTCGGAGATGTAGTCGGACTGGATGATGCAGCCGCCGCGCCAGATGCCGATGATGGCGGCGAAGTCGAGGGGCCAGGAGTTCGCGGTGGCGGCGGCATGGATGATGTGGAGGCCTTGGGCGAAGGAGGTGAGGAAGGAGGCGTAGAGGGCTTGTTGGAGGTCGGAGAGGAAGGCGGTGCGGTCGGTGGGGTCGATTTTGGATGCGGTGGGCAGGTAAGTGGAGGTCTGGGTGAAGGCTTCGGACACGGCAGCGCGTTGAGTTGCGTCGGCGGAGGCGAGGCGGAAGAGGTGGGCGGCGACGATGGTTGGTGCGGGAATGTGTAGGTCGATGGCTTGCCAGCAGGACCAGGTGCCTGTGCCTTCTTCTTCGTTGACGTCCTGGACGACTTTGTCGCGGATGCTAGCGAGGAGGTACTTGCTGGGAGCATCAGGATCCTTGGTGCGATTGATCTCGACGCCAATACTGATGAGGAAGTTATCTCGTAGTGGATCTGTGTCGTTCCATTCTTCGAAAGTGTTGGCAACTTCTTCGTAGGTCATACCGAGATGCGTGGTCATGAGGGACCAAGCCTCAGCGAGGGCCGACATCATACCTTGCTCAATGCCGTTGTGGATCATCTTCACGTAGTGGCCTGAGCCGCCAGGTCCAATGGGCGTAGTGCATGGACGACCTTGCTTGTCCTTAGCCGCCACACGCCGGAGGAACGGCATGACCTTATCGAGCGCTTCGGGAGTGCCCCCAGGAGACATAGAGGGGCCGTGACGAGCACTCTGATAGCCACCACTGACACCACAGCCAACGTAGTGGATGCCCTTCGGGTCAAGCTTGGATTGCCGCCGCTCGGTGTTCTGCCATAGCTCATTGGAGCAGTCGAGGATAACGTCGCCCTTCTGAAGATACGGCATAAGACTGTCGACCGTCTTATCTCCAACAGTACCATGTGGTATGCTGAAGACGAAGAGTCTTGGCTGGCTAGGGACCGAAATGCTCTTGCAAAGCTGTTCATAGTCCTTCTCGTGCACGATCTTATGGTCCGTTTTCAGCTTCTTCGCCATATGGAGGAGTTGATGGACATTTTCTTCGCTTGGATCGAAGAAGTGCACGTCAACTCCATGCTCAGCGTACAGGAGGCTCATCATCCCACCCATGCTGCCCGCGCCGACCATGCCGAGCTGAAGGGCTGGTCAGCCTAATTGCCTCATTCGGGTTCGCGCGAGGCAACCTTGGACTTGCCTTCTGAAACTCTGGGCCATCCTTGGTATTCATCGTTGCGGCGCCACTTCTGCTTGCTTTCTTCGGATTTGCTCGGTTCAAGATTGGCAATGGATCAGTATGGTTCCCTCATAAGCGTCGAACTCCTTGTCGTCAAATTTACTGCTGGCCTCCATCATACTCTGACGCATAGGCTGACGTCACAACGGACACATCTGCCGTAGTATTCATCATGATCTGGATGCTATCTTTGCCGGATGTACGAAAGTCACAAACTATTTAGGGCCTGTGTCTGCATCACGAGACTTGGACTTCGTAAGACTGGAAGGGCAGAATCATGGCAACTTACCGTGGAGAGAAAGTCCGTTCATGCTATGCAACTGTAAGTTGCGGTCCTGCAATACCTGTAGCGATTCTATATTTGCAGAGGGGCCATTAAAGGGACATCCTCAATGGTCATACGGCGTGCTTAGCCAGGGCAATGCTAACGGCAGGTCTCCCAGTGCTCGATCGGCCACAAGAAGGAACATGACCTCCCAGCCAAGTTGGAAGCGATCTCGGAGGCGGGCTTTGAGGCCATCGAGCTATCGATGCCGGACATTCTTTCTTACGGGCAGCAGACCATAGGGAAGGAAGTCGATCCCAAGGACTATGCCACGCTGAAGCACGTTGGCCAAGAAATTCGAAAGCTCTGCGAGCAGCACCGATTGCACATACTTATGCTACAGCCATTTGCGAACTTTGAGGGCTGGCCAGAAGGCTCGGATGAGCGCAACGACGCCTTCGATAGGGCAAAGGGGTGGTCGGGGATCATGGAAGCTGTCGGCACTGATATGCTCCAGGCAAGTCTGCTACTCAACGGGACGTTGGAATGTGCTGACGGATGTTCATAGATCGGAAGCTCCGACGCCCCGAATATAACAGGAGAATTTGACCGACTCGCGGCTGATCTGGCTGAGCTCGCGGACATCTTCGCCAAGAAGAAGCAGCGGATCGCATATGAGAACTGGTGTTGGGCCACACATGCTCCCGATTGGAAGGATGTTTGGACGATTGTGCAGAAGGCCGATCGATCGAACATAGGCTTGTGCCTTGACACGTTCCAATCGGCAGGAGGCGAATGGGCTGACCCTCGCACTTCGTCTGGTCGAGTGGAGAAGGACGATGTCGATAGCGCTTGGCAGAAGAGCTTGAGAGACCTGGCTGCCACTGTGCCACCCGAGAAGATCTTCTTATTGCAGATCTCTGATGCGTACAAGATGGAGACACCGATCAAGGACGAGGTGGATGAGAGCGGGACGAGACCGCGAGGGCAGTGGAGTCACGATTATCGGCCGTTGCCTTATGATGGGGGATATCTGCCCGTGGAGGATTTCACGAGGGCGGTGCTGAATACAGGATTCTGGGGTTGGTTCTCGATGGAAGTGTTCGATGGCAAGGCACCAGAGAAATACCCTGATGATATGGGCCCATATGCACAGAAGGCCATGATTGCGATGAAGAAGCTGCTGCAGAACTGTGCAACAACAGAGGAAGTTGCTGACGTTGTTTAGAAGAGTACGTTAGCGACGATGTACCTGAATGGATCAGTCAGAGCAAGTCAAACACTTGGATGAGTTCGACATGAATCTGAGCCCGAACCTAGGGCTTCCACTTCCACTTCCCCTCCTTAGCCTCCGCCTGATCAGCATACGCCTTCTTCACGCTCGGCCGCTCATTCAGCTTCGCCATCCACGCATCATACTTTGTCAGATTCTTTTCCTTGGTCTTCCCTCCATCCATGTGGGCACCAATATTCGCCCATGTCACGAACGCCAAATCCGCTACGGTGACCTTATCACCAACGAGGTACTCATGATCCTGCAAATACGTATCCAACACCCAGTTAACACGAGCAATCTCATTCTGGTAACGCTCAATCGCACTCGGCAGCTTCTCCGGGTGAAACACCTGAAACCACGTCGCCTGCCCAAAGTACGGACCTTGGCCGGAGGCTTGGAATGCTAGCCATTGCAGCTGCTCGTATTTCTCAGGGCCAGACGCATAGGACAATTTGTTGTCCTTGTCGTAGGTGTCGACCAAGTACTGGATGATAGCGAGGGATTCCCAGATCTTGGCGCCGGTGTTGGAGTCCTCAATTGTTGGCAAGCGGCCGTTGGGGTTCAGGTCGGTGTATGGCTTCTCCTTGTTCTTGTTGTCGTGAAGGACTTTGTTCTCGTAAGGGACGTCGAGTTCGTTGAGGATGATGGCGACTTTCCAGGGGTTGGGGCCGCCAGCGTGGGACCATAGGGTGAGTGGTTTGAGGGAGGACATCATGGATGGGTAGTAGGTATAGTCCGTCTGCGGTCTTGCTGACTGAAGTGGGATTGTGAGTCGAATGCTACTTGACTGCTATCGAGTGGATTAAGTCACCCGCCGCACTCTTTATACTTGTTGGCATTCCAAGCCATTCCTGACGACGTGTGGAATACTTCAGACCAAGCACCCAACTATGGCTGTTGTACGACGTATTCTCTGGTCTGGACACGATGCCACCGGAGAAATTTGGTAATCATTTGCAGACACACACTGTACGGTTGCTTTCCGAGCGCCTAGTCAATGCTGTTCTGGGATGCTGCGCGACCCTTGAAA
Source organism: Cyphellophora attinorum (assembly GCF_001299255.1). NCBI lineage: Eukaryota > Fungi > Ascomycota > Eurotiomycetes > Chaetothyriales > Cyphellophoraceae > Cyphellophora > Cyphellophora attinorum. The sequence continues at coordinate 63,199 of NW_017253251.1, read as the reverse complement.
CTCGCAATTGCAGCGTGATTCCCGATCTCGAGGCAGATCTGCCTTGAAATCACGTGCATATGCATGCCAAGGCCTCACTCGGTCGAGTGGTGTGGAGTAGCTCGTACGAGGCACCACGGTCCCTGATTGAGCGATTTTCATGTTAATCGTACCGAGACTGTCGGTGGTGTTGTTGCCGCGCAAAATTTGCTGAGTATCGTTGCATTCTTGATGCTGTGTGAGTACATCAATTGGTAAGTGCTTTGCAATCTGCGGTGCGTGTTGCCAGAAGATGCCTAGAGCCACTGCCGGACTTGGACAATAGGCAAGTAAGGACTGAGTCAGCAGATGCAGCCTCGTTGAAGACATTTGATGATTGCTAGACCGTTATTCGCCAAGATTCGGATTGCGAACTCGTCTGGTGCAGCTACCGGCTGCGCCTAGAAAAGCAGGTCGATTCTAGCTGCGACAGTTGGCATCGCGATCGATACGATATGACTGCAGCGAGACCGTCGGGGAACGACATTGGCTTATGCCTTTTCCGATGGTACAGTGTGCCGCGCAGAGGAACGATGACGCCGGTCTGCGTGTTTGAGAGATGTAAGCCGCGAAGTCGTACCAAAGAAACATGATCCAAGAAGGAACAAGGAATCGATCTCGTTTGGCAGGTCGTGCTGCTAGTAAGACACAAGTATAACGACCGTATTGGAAATGCGCAGAAGTGATCGGATTGTCGTAAGATCATGGTCGCAATTGCCTAAATTGCTTCAGCCCTCCTGCACCTCACGTCGCTCCGCGCTGATCGCTCCTTCCCTTGGCTTCAAGATTCTTTGACTCCGTTCGAGAACTTGACTGACTTGCGGCACGACTCGCCGTCCTGATGCGTGTGGAATTTGCAGGAATTACCTTCGGTTGGATCTTCGAGCAGCAGTCCACCAGTGCCCTGTCGGATCTCGTTGATAACGTCGATTGCGAAGTCAGGACTGGTCTCGAAACACTGCCGATACGTGCTGGCATTTACTTCGTTGTCTGGGTCCATGATCTGGCGAGCGGCGATCCTGCTGACCAGCTTTCGAAAGGGAGATCCAGAGGGTGTCTTTCGGTAGATCGGGAACATTTCCTCAGAACCAGGCACTAGTCCAGTGTCATGGCACCCTTTGCGGAACTGATCTATGGCAAGGTTGGCCAGTTCGAGAAGCCCGATCGTAGTGCTGAGCAGGTACAGCTTTTGGCAAGCATAAGTGTAATCCCATCGGCTTTCCTTGGGGATTTGTGAGATATCTTCGATACGACCTTGGTACAACCACTTCACGAGAAGTTCAAACGCTTCAGGGTCCTCTTCTGGCAGTAGCAGTTGCCCATCCTGAATGCGCTTGCGCTCGCCGTTGACGTGAGAGTTCTCATCGAAGTAGCGCGAATGGTGGCGGAGGAGATTCTGATGTAGCGTCCATCGGCGGCCGTCCGGACCGACATAAATGTCAAGAAGAGGGCCTGAAAGAAGCCTGAACGCATTCGTTAGCCACTGCAGCTCTCGCCGTTGGCACCGCTGACTCACTCTGCAAAGGTCCTCGCTGGCGTATCTACGATGCTATCTCGCATATCCGCGGTGTTTCGGTTGCGCCACGCAATGTTGGAACGCAGCTTAGGCGGTTTAGGACGCAATTCAGGCGGTTCGGGTCGCATTGTTTGGTGTTGTCAGGTCGCATACTCTTCGCGACCGGATCTCGAGGCAACATGCTGTGCAGGGCGGCTCCAACGACGGCGGCTTAGCGATGGAATGTGAGTGGTCTATGATTCACGCATGGCGATCAGCAGTCGGATCGAAGGTGGGGTAAGCGGATATTGATTCCGCGCGGCTCCATCAAAGCGCGTTTTTGGACGCGTCAAACACGACGCGAACCTCAAGTTCGATCCTCAGTATTGAACACCGGACCACGCTTAGGGTTAGAACTTCACTCATGCTCCCAACCTGGTATTTCGATCTGGACTGATACTTGGGTCAGGACTGCTCGAAAAACGCCAAAGGTTATGGACGACTGAAACTACAGCGACGACGTCCAACAGGACTGACACTTTGCATACTATGGGCGACGAGGATACGCTTGTTGTTGCTGCGGAGGGTCTAGGCTCCGATGAACTGCTAGCACTTCATCAGCAGGACAAAATCAACGACAAGGTGACTGTGGAGACGAGAAGTACTCAACTGGAAACGCTCCCGTCAGAGGTAACGACGGACTCACTTCCATCAAGTCCACCTGAAACTCCACAACCCGGACTCAGTACCCAAGAGATACCAAAGGCTTTCGCAAGAATGCCGTTCAGCTCCTCGCCAGTACTGTACCCAGCGAGCTCATCACCAGCACCTGTAGTCACGAAGAAGCGGAAGCTGTTTCAGACGTTGGGTCCTTTGCCGGATACCAAAAAACTCAAGACCTCTGAACTTCCTGGCCAGGATGAGCGCTCCGCGAGTCCACGATCTTTCAAGGTCATTGCAGAGCCTGTCCAGACGAAACCCGTGGAAGACATAGTTGATATCGACGACATCCTTCCCCGAGACGCATCATTACCGGAACCAGATCTTCCCGCGCTGCTGCAGACTGGATCTCGGCCTCTGCTGCGGAACAGACTCAAGGCTGCTGGCCTTGATGCTTCAACAAGCAACGGCATAGCCTTTAAGATTGCCCTCCGACCAACCTCGAAAGCAGTCAGCTACGAGCAACTGGTTGCGCAACGTTCCAGCACCACAGAAGGCCGTGCAGTCAAGTCGTTCTATGGCATCGAGATCCACAAGCTAGTGAAAGACGCTGAAATTCAACGCCAGCTGGATGAAGCGCGAGTTGAGTACGAAGAACAGGAATCGCTCCGGCAGGTGGCGGTGGAAGAGCGACCTGTCTCTCGTGGGTCTATTACTTCAAATGGTCAGACCAAAAACGACAAAACTCACCTTATGTGGACCGAAAAGTACCGAGCTCGAAAGTTCACAGAGCTCGTCGGCGATGAGCGAACACACCGCTCGGTATTGAGATGGCTAAAAGGCTGGGACGAGATTGTGTTCCCAGGAAACGACAAACCCAAGAAGAAGCGCATCTTCGAAGACAAAGACGTTGCCGCACAGACCCAGCGCAAGATCCTGCTTCTGACCGGCCCTCCTGGCCTCGGCAAAACGACTCTGGCACACGTATGCGCGAAGAAAGCAGGCTACGAAACCCTCGAAATCAACGCCAGCGACGACCGAAGCCGCGATGTGGTCCGAGGCCGAATTAAGGACATCCTAGGCACCGAAAACGTCCGCGGCATCAAAGACACAGACAACAAACGCAAAGCCGGCAAACCAGTGTGCGTCGTAGTCGACGAGGTCGACGGCGTCACAACCGGCTCCGGCTCCGGCGGCGAAGGCGGCTTCATGAAAGCTCTTATCGATCTGATCCAACTCGACCAGCAGAACTCCAACAGCGAGAGCAACGCCCTCGGCGTGAAGTCACGCAAGAAGAAAAGCGATAAGTTCCGCATGCGTCGACCACTGATCCTCGTGTGCAACGACGTCTACGCGCCATCACTACGTCCCCTGAGAAGCTCCTCCCTAGCCGAGATCATTCACGTACGCAAGCCTGCGCTGGACAAAGTCATCTCGCGACTGAAGACGTCTTCGACAGTGAGCAAGTCCCCTGCGACAACGACGCCGTCCGACGCATCTGCGAGAGCGCATGGGGCATGGGTACGCGCAAACAGAACAGCCTTGGTGGCCAGGGTGCCGGCGAGGGCGACCTCCGAGGCATCTTCGTGCAGGCGGAATGGATGGCGCATAAATTCCAAGCAACGAACCGCACTACCACTGGCACAAAACCACGACTAACGCGCAAATGGGTCGAGATCCAGATGGGCGAAGCCCACTCCTCCACCGCCACTCACAAAGGCCTCGGCCGCGGCGGCACGCGCGAAGTTGTGGATCGGATCTTCATCGAAGGCGCCGGCCTACCCGACCTCCCAACCGCCCTTTCCGCCGAGGACGCCCGCCTCGTCGCTGAGTCCAGAACCACCGCTGCTGTCGGCGTAGCAGACGTCCGCAAACGCGCCGCCATCGCCGCCCTCCGGCACATGGTCGACACGTGCGGCGAGACCGACCGGCTGATGAGCAGACTGCTTCGCTGCGTACCCGATTCAGGCTTTCCAGGATGATACATTGCTTTCGAAGCCGAATGCGGCGTACGAATGGCTGCACTTCCACGATCGCCTCTCTAGTCGGTTGTACGGCGGGCAGGAATGGGAGTTGGGCCCGTACATGAATACTTCGGCGTGCGCGTTTCATACATTGTTCGCGAGCGTGGACAAGGGCACCAGGGCTTGGGGGGTGAATGAGCAGTACAACAGTCGGGAAGAGGATGCTAATAGCGCGGCAGCGCCGCACCCTTACAGCGGTTCAAGGGCGGACTTTGTGGCTTATGAAGCGGAGAAGCAGAATAAGGCGATCCTCACGGAACTGCAATCCTCGTTTCCGGGACCGCTGTTGAGGCTGTTCAGCTCGGTGGACAATATCGCGACGGAACTTGTGCCGGCTGCGAATCGCATGTTGTCGCCGGATATCAAGCCTGTCGTTATTGGTGGGCACGGCGGGAGTGGAGGGTCAGTGGCGAGTGTAAGAAAGGAGAGTGAGAAGAGGTGCGTGCAGATCGGTGTCGGGGTCATGCATGCATTGCAGCTCAAGTTCGAGAAGGTGAAGCTTGAGTTGGACGCCAATGCTGGACCCGTGGGCGGGAGGGCGACGTTTGCGTATCGGATGGAGCCGTGAGTCTGCCGCCTTGCCATTGCTACTATCACAACGTGCTTCCCATGCTGACACAAACCCACAGACCGCTAGACGCACTGAACACATACCACTTCGCCATACCCGACAGCACTGACCCAAACACAGCAGCAGTGGTCCCGACATCACACAATCCAACCCGCTACGCAGTCCGCCAGGTCCTCGAGCAGGAGCTGCACAAGGAGAAGATCTTGCAGAGCTCATTGGCGAGTCAGAATCGCTCTGGCAGCCTCAACGGGAGCAGCAGCAGTGTTTATCGTGGGAAGGAGAACACGGAGCCTACTAACGCCGCTATGGAGACGGCGACAGCAGCGCGCAAAGACGATGTCAAGCGGGATTTCTTCGGACGACCAATTGCAACTCGGCAGGACAGCCAGTCATCCGAGGGCGGTAAGAATGGTAAGGCTGCGCCGAGGAAGCAAGCAGAACCTGTGACGGAGAAGGACAGGGTGTGGGTGAGCTTCAACGAGGGGTTTTCGAATGCGGTGAGGCGACCGATCACGTTGAGGGAGTTGATGGATGGGTTCTGATCTAAGATTGAGCGAGCCATAGATAGAGGTTTAGGTTGGCGTGCGTGGATGGTAAGGCCCTTTTGCCAGGTGTGAATATTCTGAACAGTTGCCGTGAAAGCAAAATGTCATATCATGAAAATCACTGATGTTGACCGCATTGTTCATGCCGAAGGGCCAGGAAGAATGGAAGGATGCTCAGAGAAGGATTGGCCATGTTTTCTAAGCGTATGAGGACGACCCGAGCCGGGAACAGGCCCCAGTGCACAGTGCACGCACATAGAGAAGGACAAGATAGGAATGCGACCACGAGATCGAACCAAAGGTCCACTTTTCATCTATCAAAAGACCTGGATGTAGACCAGAATATACATGCGGCTGCTCGCTCGCTTTCCCGCCATCTCATTATTGGTGTAATAATCCAAAGTTGGGTATATTTGCGGAAGTAGACCAGAGAAAGGAAAGGTATAGGCGCTCGCTCGCTTTAGAGACATCCTCGCACAACCGAACACCATGACGAGTTGGCAAAGTTAGGAGGTCGCGGTGGCTGGCTTCGACCCGTAAGTGGAGTCCGTCTCTTGGCCTGGCGCGGTCTGCGCCAGGCGTCGACACAGGCACCACGGGCTCCTCAGTCGCACCTGCTTCTCGTTGATACGCTGGGTCGACCTCGATCTTCTCGTCATGGTCAGTTGTAGTCGTTGCGGCAGCAGGCGGAGTAGTGGGAGGGCCGTTCGTCAGCGGCTTGTCGGTTTCGCTAGGGGGAGCTGAATCAATTTCGGCAAGCTTCTTTTCGGGATCGATGAAGACGTTGTTCTCCCACTGCGCTCGTTCCTTTGCGCGGTACCACTTGCAATATGGAACGGAGAGGACGCCCCATAGTGCCATATAAAAAAAGGGGACACCCCAGCCTAATGCGTCATTAGTCAGAGTCATGGATGGGAAGGGAGGATCTCGTACCAATTCCATAAGCGACCTCCTTGTCGACTTGATGTATACAGATCAACACGATCAGGACGATGGCGATGACGACCGAGGGTATACACCACGCCCACGAAAGGTCTCGCATTAATTGTTTGAACATGGGACTCGCTGCATAGCGGGCATTGATTGCCTCGCGGTATGGTCGGCCGGCACCCGCATTGACAGCGACTACATCTTCGATGATGTAAAAGACGCCTGGCTTGACTGGCTCGCCCTTTGCCGTGGAGCTGAGGCGGAATGGCGCTTTCCATCCGCAGACATGATAGATCTGAACCCAGAGAATGGCAACTCCGAGCACAAGCAGAAGGGCGGGTCCAGGTAAGGAAAGAATACGTAGCCAGACGATGTGTGGTGCGGAGCCGATGATGAGGAATGCTGTTACGGCTCCGATGGCCACCGACGAGACGTAGTGAACATAGTCGAAAGCCCATCGGCTTTGCGTGTCAAGGGGTCGGAAGAAATTCTCCTTCTTGATCAGGCGCCACGATCGAACCGCAAATTCGACGTATGTTGGACCACCCCAGATCGTAGCAACGACGGCAAAGACTAGGACGCGTTAGTTAAAGCACACCGCACATCGCCTAGAGAATAACGTACTGATATATCCTTGGACGTGGCCAATAAATTTCATGGTATAGTACAGTATGATAGGAATGGCACACGCGTCCACGAAAATTAGGCCAATGTAGGCCATTAGTTTCAGCCGTTTCCATCCATGTTTGAACGTGAACGGCAGCTGTGGCAGCAAGTCCGGGTGTTGTTTATAGTATTCTTGCAAAGTGCTGGCTCTCCTCTTGAACTCTCGTTTCGTCGCGGCTCGACTATCATAGTATGCGTCGGCGACATCGCGGTCTTCGTATCTGGCGCTCGAGCGGCGCTGCAGAGGTCGGGCAGGGTCATCCGACTCTGTCCTCGAGAAGTTCGGCGTGCCGCTATTTCGCGACCCCAGCTGCTGTAGCTGTGTATCCTGTTCGTTGGGTGTGTCTGGCCCAAAATGCACTCGAGCTGTAGTGGAAGGTCGCGGCAAGTCGACGCTCGCTCTACTGCCCCGTACGACTTCCGGCATTTTAGTGTAAGGAGGGCTCTACCGGTCTCCTATCGACATGGGACTCGAGGAAAGCAAGAACGATCGGAACGCTTCACGAGAATAATATCACTGCCTGTGTGTTGCTGGATCGGTGGCCGGATTGAGGCTGTGTGGGCAACAAAATGGAAGGCCCGGATGTGTAGCGCACGCACGCGAACATTGTGTAGATGCTGATACCGGCACTTTCGCTTTGTGATCATCTCAGTCATCAGAACAAGTTGGCGCGCCTCAGGGTAGGGATCTATGATGCTGACGTCATCATCTGCCAAGCCCGCTAGGCACTCCAAGCTGTTGTAGGGCAGCCTCGCAGGTTCAGCCTTGCCAAGCAGAAATCAAGCCAATTGCTCCGATCTTGTAGGAGTTTCGCGTCCTTCGCGGCATTCATATACATTCATGTCAACTTCAAGTCAACCAGACAAAATCGTTGACGTCGCCTTCAGTACGCAGCGCTGTCGTATTTATTTTGAAGAGTACACGCGCCGCTGGCAGCGGGCGACGCGTCCTTGGCAACGTATATGGCCATGTCCTTAGAGTTCCCCTGGTGCCCATATCTGGTGAGTCCAACACATCTAGCACACAGGCAGCTTCGCTGGGCCATCGCCAGGCAGCTCTCTGCACTCATTGATGCGAGACAACATCGCGCGGTTGCGCCTTCCGCATTCGTAGGTACCCATGCCATCCACCGAAGGCCACTGAGCTACATTGGAAGTCCGGTCGCCAGTGTAGGTTCTTTGTCCAGTAAAAAGGGCGGTCTCAGCGATTCGCCGCAAGTCTGAATCTCAATCTATGCGCAAGATGCTGCAAAGTTCCTCTCACCGCAGGAACAGTGCGTGCTGAATGCTGCTCACCGTTCTATCGCCGTGTCTGCAGAAGTTCCAGCGAAGTCACTGGCCACCATGTTCGCGCCAACGAGTTAACCAGTAACTCAGGTTCCCAGTGGACCTTATTTGCTGGCATCTGCAAGTACCCGGTATGAAGTACATTCGCCCTCCTCGGCACGGAAAATCAATTGTCCTGCCCACGAAATGCACCTCAACAAGCAAGGATGGCACCTGGTGATTCTGAAGCATGCCCAGGAGATTTACTCTGCAAACATGGACACCATTGATCACACAGCATCTGCGAAAAGTTGATATCAGAAACAACCCCACGGCTAACAACCCGCGATCAAGGCTCGCAGAAGGCATGGCCTTTAGGCCGATGCACTACCCCTGCAAACGCCAATGCGATGACTCCATGCAGGAAAAGCGGCATGATGGACGGGATGTCTTGCATTGCTATTTGGACTAAAGCTTCTGCCACGCTGCACAGTCCCCTGCCTGGTTACACGCGTAACGGCTTCCGGCTGGCCTCCATCAGTCGGAGCATTTCTGCTCTCAGTCAGTTGCAATGCTTCGCTGGATGCTGTCTGTGGTACAACGAGCGTCTCGCCAGCTTCACCTCAACAATAGTGGGCACTCGTCTTTGACGTCTGCTTTGGACATCATCCACTACTGCGTCTAGATTGACATCAATGGTATACCTCCTCTACTGACCCTTGTTTGCGTCGTTGTCTCCCGCTTATTGCCTGTTTGCATGTTCAATTGTACCAATTGCTTGTTGCCAATCTTAGCTGCAGCTTTTCTTTGCTTAGGAAGCAATCATCTACCTGCTAGCTCGAAAGATCTCAGAGCGTATATACTTTGAATTGTTCTGGCCATTGTTCCAGCCAAACTTCCGCTCAAATGCTTCGCTTGCCTCCGCACAGCAATAGCTTCGCCAGACCCATCGACGACAAGCCTCAGCAAATTCGTTACTGGCATTGTCAGCAAAACATGGAACAACCCGAAAACTCAACAAACACTGTCACCTATCATCACCCAACAGTGATGAATGCTGAGCCTGGTGTTGGTCTTCCAGACCTGGCAGAAGCATATCGTCACCCCTCAGTCTATCGAAGTCGGCAATCGTCTGCCATAGTCGAGGAATGGCTGACGTCGGAGAGTCCAGTAGCGCGAGCAACATCATTCAGCAGCCACCAGCTACCTCAGAACCCACAGCGGCTGCCATCACTTTGTGTACAGACAACGATACCAGATGTGCCGCCGTACCAGCAAGCTCAATTCTACTACCATCCAAGTCAACCCACAGCCGAGCCACCACTGATTTACTCGGGAACTTCTCCTCCACAGTACCTCGAAAACCACGACCAGTCTCCGCCTCACCATCTGCATATATCGGAGCTGCAGCATAGTACCGAGCAAAATCTGCACGGCTCGCTTCCCTGGAATGATGGCCTTTATCCTCCGCCGGGATCCAATACTGCCTGGGGTCTGGGTCACGAATATATGCACTCTCGATATTCAGCGCCACCATTGTCACCATACTCGTCCTCCTCCGTACCTTACAGCAGTGGTCCTTACACCGAGTACTGTTCCTCGCCCGAGCCGTATCCACCCGTTCTCGGAGCTCGAATTCCCAGAAGCAGACCAAGTGATGAGTACGACATGGAGGAGGCTGAAGGGCCTAGCACAGGCAAGCCGTACGCGCAGCTGATTCAGGAGTGTCTGCTACAGGCTCCGGGTCATCGCATGATGCTCAGAGACATTTATGACTGGTTCGAGGCCAACACCACGAAACCTCTCGAATCAGGTGGTACCGGCTGGCAGAACAGCATTCGACACAATCTGTCGATGAACAAGGTACGTGCTGTTCCCCTATCATAGCTCGCAGCGAGACTGACACAAGTCGCAGGCTTTCAAGAACGACAAGACCACCAATGTCAACTCCAGAGGCGAGCCCAAAAAAGCTACCAGCATCTGGTACCTTACACCATATGCCCTTCGCAATGGCGTCGAGTCTACAACAAGATATCGCAAGAACAACCATGCTCGTCGTCCGGCAGCACACCGCTATGACCGTGATCAGAAGCGGATCTCCTCTGGTCGCAAGGGAGGCCAGGCGGCGCGCAAAGCAACACACATGCGACGTATGAGAGCCGAAGGCTGGCCTCACCAGCAGCAAGTCGACGTTGGCACGCATGAATCGTTCAACAATCTGGTACGGGCCGCTAATGCAATGGCTGAGTATCCCTGTACCCGGGGAAGCAGCCCTCCCTCTCCTCCCGAGGAGCTACCAAGCACACCGACCGACTACTTCCCCTCCCGGGAGTATGTTCTGGACAACTCAGTTGGGTACGATTGTCAAGCAAATCGGCTCAGCTTCAGTGATCTACGAATGCAGGACGCTTTGGCTCAAGCGGGATACGGGCAAGCGAGCGAGGTGCAATGGCAATGAAGGGATTGCTGATTATCTGTCGCAAAGTAATGCATTAGCGTGTATGGACAGAAGCATAGCGTGGGCTGTCAGGCACATTTTGGCATTTCAGTAGGTAGCATACAGGCGTTTGGCGATGACACATGAGTGATAATCACTCGAATTTCTGTTTCCATATGCGCCGAACAGCTCGTCTAAATTCTGTGACGCAGCTTAGGTAGCAGCTCTGATGAGGCATCCAGGGGCCGTTGAATAAGGCTCTCCGCTGAAAGGTGAAATTTCGTAAACCATACTGACTTTGGGACAAGGGTCCTGTCAAAAGTCCAGCTCGAAAAGCCACTTTGCTCGTGCTCGAATATTGTGATGCTCGTTGCTTTGAACGTCGAGGCTGCCACTGCCGATTCTAGTCCGAGACAGCCCGACTTCCTCAGTAGCAGCCACCTGGCGGCACCAACGACGCAGGAGCCAAACGCTTTTCAGTAGGAAGGAGGTGAGTTCCTGCCAAGGCATTGGCGACAACCCTGATCTGACATCCCCATTCAGGCACGCCTTCGCTTGCACACTCGTTCTCTTCCTTTTCCGACCTCCGACGATCTCATACTGCATCAAACTACGACGCATTCGTCCTTCTCTAGCGACTTTGCACCTTCGCTTCGAATATGACCAACGCTCAGTGGTTCGCTTTGCGCAACCCATACTTGGGCCAATGGCCCATCGTCACCGAAATTCGGTGCTTCTTGCATGGCCTGATACGACGGAACATCCGCCCCGTGTGGCAGGCAAATCAGACGGAAAGATGACCCTGTAACTTCACCAATCTTTGCAAGTGCTCAAACGCCACCTTAGACGATCTACTGCCAGCCGCTCCTCGATGGCCAATTTCTCCCATCTGGTACATCGGACTCGTGGCCCTAAGGACCGTCCCCGGGGTTGGATTGGCGCCAATGACCCGTTTCGGCGATAGCTTTTCCTTTTCAGCCAAAAGAATCTGATATCGGATCTGCTCACAGAGTTTCGTCCACAACGGCCGTGAGCTACCAGCCTTTCCAATTGCTCAAAGCTGGTGCACGTTGGATCGCCCCACGCCTTCGCCTTCTCCCAGCCTCGGTCGGAACGCTTCTCGAAGACCTTTGTACTCCGGCGAGGATTCTCGGAAGTATTTAAGAACGTCTCAGAAGCTCGACTGCGATTTGTGCATAGTTCGGACTCTGCCTAAAGGCGATATGGCCCCTGGCGCGTCTACCGGTCAATGTACGGAATGATCGGGCCATGTTCCGTTACGGGGTTCAGTGCGCTGATCAATGAATCATACAACTTGTCTGAGAGAGCGTGGGATTGTTCTGTCACCGCCAGCATCGTTCGAGGTGTATTCTCGGTCCTCATGTGCTCGAGGTCTCGAATACGGACTTTCGCGACAATGCAGAACACCGGAGCCCAGCTTATGCACAGCCAGAAATCTGCAAGGCACATCCTAGCGGCCGTTTGGCCTCAACGGCCTGCCAGGTCGCAAGACTGCATTTTGACAGCTCTTAGCTGTCACTCTGTCAATTCACGTAGGCCTATCATAGTCAACTCGACCTCATTTCAGCCATACTGGTCTGAAGCAGCACCCCTTTTTGGCTGAATGTGCTTCTGACAGCGCGGCCCGCCGTTCGCGAGCAGTTGACGCTTTTCCACCCCCTGGGCTGTCAAAGTGCTCGGTTCGAGCCAAATGCAACCACCATCATATGTGTATAGTGATTCTGGCTCGAATCACAATTTTCGCTCGCGTCTTTGGCGACGGCATCACAGCGGGGGGTTTTGGTCGAAACAGACACCGAAACTCGACCACAGCGATGTACTCGGGGGATGGCACAAGATCAAGATCAGATCATCGCATCTACGCACCTACTGTGCCCGATTGGTAGGGCTTCCGAATTAGCCATCGCTTGCAGAATGGTCCACAATCCTCAGGAGCGAAGGCTGCTTAAGGAAAGCGGGATGTTCTTCGGGGTCTTTAACAGAAGTCGTGTCTCTGAATGGACTTTTGTTCACGGGCTCTGACGGACTCTTCTCTGTCAATAACACGTGGCTACACTCCTCACAGCGACTAATTTCAGCCGCATATGTCATCGCAGCCATCCGTCCTTGACGTTCAAGACTCAGCTCGAGCACCGAAACTGACAGTTGTGACCGTTCACATTCGTCGTGTTCTTCGTATGCACGGGCCGCTTCGAGGCTTGCATGTATAGGCTGACCTGACAAGGTACGTTGTGGTGCTACCATCCCCGTCGATCCCCACCGGGATGACGAGGAGCTCTAAAAGTATGCTCTAGCTGTACAGGCTCGAGGAGTTTCGGCCGATCCATAGCGATCATCGCTTGATCGAAACACGCCTATGAGCTCGGGCTCTGAGGCAGCCGACGGAGACGAGAGGCTGCGGGTACAGACATACAGACACCACCTCCAGGCGAACAAAGTCTGGTACGGCGTTGTCCAGGCCACGCGGCTCTCCTTCGCTGGAAGACTACATCCGCTTTGAGGCAGCTATCGAGGCTGTAATGATCAAGCACGGCCGAAGAAGTCTTCTGCTCCTTGAGCGGGCATCATGAGCAGCGATACGTCCTTTCACCACGTTCAGCATCCCCTCGGCGGTAACTACAGCTCCACTGTTCTTCAGCAGTTCCTTCGTATCACCGAATTCTGCCCCTTGTTCGCCCAGGACCATCCCAGTACGGTTCCGACTCGCATGTCCGGCGAGGCCAGATCGTTTCTGCTTAGGCTTCAGCGGATTCAGCACCGGTGAAAATGCATGAGCAGCCAGCCATCGCACATTTTGAGTGACGACTGGTTCCTCCGGAGTAACCAAGGGCGCATGGACATATTCATGGCACGTTGACTCCAGCTTGGGCGGCGGATGTGTGCTGATCATCGAAGCGGCCCTGAGGAAGCATTGCTGCTTGATGGTAGCGACCACGGTGCAATGCACCGACAGACCATCGCTGTGCAGACGTTGCCAGCCATGACCGTGCAGCCTGTCGACTGCATTCCCCACCATCCTCGTTGCAACAAGACAATGCGTGTCTCGGGATCTATACACCCTCACGAGCCAGAACATCATTCCTCACCTCGAGCAAAAGAATTGTGTGGAAGAATATTTCCATCAACAAGGATTCGCAACCCGCGAATGTGCGTGTGACGCTGACAACTTGTCAACGCCGGAAGAACTATTCAATCTGACCACTGACCACCCCCATCAGAGATGGACTCTTGGCGTAAACTATTCATTTCGACAAGTAATTGACATCGAGTTTTTGACGCATGCTGGCGACCTCGGGAAACTGACAGCAGGGTATCAGTAAGCCTAAGTTTCGGACAGTCCAGGGTATAAATCCCAAAAAATTTCTCGCCCAGCCAGAGGCTATGCCCCTAGCCAAGCCCAAGACACCTTCGCGGGTATATTGCGGGACAGAATTCGATGAAAATGACCGCTTTACTTGTATAGCGCAGCACAATTTGACGCATGCGTCAAATAAGCCCAATCCATCCCTGACCCCCATTGACCCCTAAAGGTCCGGACCAAGTACCCTGTTGTGTCACCGACCTCTTTAGGCTCGGTCGTTAGGCTCGCAAGCGCATTGCATTGTCCCTGGATCCCTTCAGCTTATGCTCTGACCACTCGCGGTCTGGGGATCAGAGCTCATAGCAACAATGCTCTAACTACTAAGGACCCGAATGTCCGCGTTAGGCTGTGGTTGGCGCATGGCCAGGGACATGTCACAAAATCCCACCTGCCAACTGGCTGTCAGTGCTGTCAATTAGCTCATCGGTCATACGCAGCCCGCAGGGTAAGCCACTACTGACCGCCGTGAAGACTCGCACCTGGACTTCAAGCCACCACTGGAGTGAGTCTTGTACCCTCACCTCTGAGAGAGCATTGAGAGGTAGGGATTCAGTGACAGCCGTTGTGTCTCGCGTGACGGCAGCTTTGACAGGTCTTCAACGTTGCATTTCGACAGCTTCTGACACCAATCTTCCAGTGTTGACTGAGGGCTCAGAGGTAATGCCAGGCCCATGAGCAAGGCGCCCTTAGTGTACGCACACGAAGTTGCCGTACTCTCGCTGGCTGACTGTCCTATGCGTCCATGTCCACAACCTCCAGGTAGCGATCACGATTGTCTTGTGAGGGATTGCTACAAAATTTCACGTGAAAGCTTCCGCTGACAGTGAACAGCTCTACGAGCCGTCAACGGAAGCTCGTTGCTTAAGAACATTGCAGATGCATGGGGTGCTTCACTCGCTGGCGTGCCCGTCGAAGTGGATGACACTAGGCAGCAACCAAGCTTCGAGCAGTGAATACCTCCTGGCTGGATCAGTGAAGCGATGCTCTCGGTTTGCGACGGACATTCACTTCGAGGGTACAATTGTAAGTATGTCCCTTGCCCTGACTTCTCCTTCTTTTTGTTCATCCAGCAGAATATGAGTGGCAAGTGATACTTGTCATGCTGTGGTAGTATCTGCTGCCTGGTGGGACGAGAGACCTTGTTCATTTCTCAAAAGAGCGTTCGATGGGAAGACATCGACACGACGAGGGACGTGCTTTATTTGTTGGGGTGCCTCTTCCTTCCCCAGCCCGTCGATCTGCACGCTTCGCTGCTTGTTTTGGGCTACTACGAATTTGTGCTAATCAGCTGAAAGCCTCGAGGTCCGGCGCTCTCTTCTTAACGTCATGCTCACTGTTGCTGTTATCATATTGGAAGCATTCATGTCTTGAGGCCATCTGTCTCTAGCGTGGATGAATACGTGTCAGTGCCCGAAATTCGTTACAGACCTAACGGCTGCATCTATTGCGGGAGGGCAAGGCCCTCTGCTGAACCAGTGCCTGATCAGGCACGACCGGGGGTTAAGTCTTTCTTTGATACATTCTACAGAAGCAGCAACATCGTTCCCGTATCTCAGTATGGCGAGCGTTTGAGATTCTGTTTCTCTCCCACTGGGTGTTGCTCAAGTCTCTAGGGGTTCACTCTAGCGCCTGCATGTATCGGTCTTCTTGAAGGTGAGCTGGTTCTATCGATACCTTTCAAAGGGATGATTCTCTGAAGCATGTATCAGTACCTAATCACTGGGGGCGATTCCCTTCTTTCTAGTACGTAAAAGGAAGTCCATCGGCATTTTGAAGCCCTTGAACACATGTGTTCATGGCGAAGCATTGCAATCTTCCTGAGGCTGTCCTGTATCGGCGCAGAAAACCTCAGTGTTGCACAAGCATGCCCTAAACAGATTACTCCCCTTGCTGCTCTTATCGTGTCCCTCATCCTCGAGTTCTGACCCCACTCAACGCTCTTGCGCGACATCGGCCGCCTCGTGAGAGGATGTTTCTGACAGTTCCATCCTCCGTGAGAGTGGAGTGATGCTTGAAGTTTTGTGCTCTGTGTAAGCTGTCAACTGTCAGATACAACCTGAGTTGTGTCGCCGTGAGGTCTTTCGTGCTGGGCGAGGGGTCATGTAGGTGTCCGGACTCGAGTCTGGTTCTTCCGGTGTATTCTAGTTGACGTTGGAGAACAGTAGTTGTGGTGGTGGGTTGGCTAGTGAAGCATCGGCTGGACGGGATGGTCGCAGTCTCAGACATGCTGCCGTCAATATGGCTGGAGAGTAACAGGTCAGCAGTGGTGTTACTCGTTCTGCCTGCAAAACAAGATGAGTGTCGAGACTCGAGAGGGCTGCAGGAGGCTTCTGGCCGGAAGGGCGGGGTCAAGGTAGCACAAGAATCCACAGTGCACGAGGTTGAAAGGGTTGTATGCCCGTCGAGGTTGTATTTGACAGCGGGATCGTGCACTCCTTGCACCATGGCAGTCGCTTGGCTGGTTGTCGAAAACGTTCAATGAGTGAGGCAGAGAGCGCCCTCGAGAGCACAACCAGGGAGGCGTCGCTCGAATGTGAGATGTTGCTGCGGCAGGCGGGAAGGAATACGGCAAGAATCGGGCCAGTGTGTTTCTGAACTGGCTCTGCTCGAATGTCAGCTCAAAAGTGTGGAAAAGTCTGCTAGACAGAGAAATATGCTGATGAGGAATTTTCGGCCCACGCGGAAGACAAGACGGGCGCGAGTTTTGGCGTGGTTGGATTCGACAGCTTCGATGTGGTTGGTTTTGACAGCGGAAGCGTGCGTCGAGGTTGCACCGTACTGGTTGTATATGACAGCGGAAGGGAGTGCGGGAGAAGGCTGCGAGATGAGTGGTGTTTGACAGCGGTAAGTGGAGGTTTTGACGGGAGGGCGTGGGTGTTGCTGCCGGTTGATGAAAGGAGAACTGGAGGTGGGATCAATATGAGGTTGTAGATGTCTTCATTCCCGCCCACATGTGTTGCGAGATGGACTGAGTGATGATTACCTTGACTGAGCTGGTCGAGGTCGTCGTGATTGAGGGGAGATCATGTCCAGCCAGTCTTTTTGGGCATTCACACTGCCGTCGCGCCTGCCGCTTATCCCAAACAGTCAACCGGGCTCATACACGACCTCATCGACCCTGCGACGCTTCGACTTTCTGCCATTGCGTGAGTCTCGTGATATTTTGGCGCCATAGGCAATCGTGCGTGCTGTCTTTAGGACGTTAGGAGTCAGTGGGAGTAGCTCATGGCACTGACGTCGAGGGCATTGACAGCGAGGTGACTGTATGAAGGGGATTTCCACACCAAGTCAAGGGGCACCACGCAAACGCAAACATCAGCAGCATCAAATAAGAATCAGAACGTATCCGCAATGGAATCTTTCGTAGGTCCATGGCGTCCTTGGCTTGAGATATGTTTCATTTTGGTAGAATGGATCTGAAGTCCTGCTGCGTCGAGTCGAGAAGGCCCTCCAGTCACACTTGGGTATCTTCGGCCTGAGCGCTTCGCAAATGTCGTGGAGTTGTAGCCGCAGACTTCTTGCCGCCGCTGGTATTCTCCTTCAGCCCGACCGCTCGACAGCGCTTTCGCGAGGACCACATCTCCAATGCCTTGAAAAGATTCGTTCCACACACTGCTAATTCGAAAGCGCTCATTTCTTGCCTGACTTCTTGCCCTCAGCCTCCTTCATAACCTTCTTGACGATCTTCTGCTCCTCGATCAAGAAAGCTCGGACGATGCGATCCCGCACGCAGTTGCCGCACCGCGAACCACCATATGCTCTTCGGACGGTCTTTTGTGCTTTCGAGGTTGTGGCATATTCGCGAGGTCGGAGAGCAGGGACCTGTCAGACTCAGTTAGTATGTGCTTTATGCCATGCGCATTGCAGATTCGGTGCGTATCGTGGTCCGAAGACCCCGGTGTTCTGGAGCAATCTGCTTCGCGATTCGGGAGGAACGTACACCTGGGAGTTTGATGCCGCAGTCACCGCATTTTGGTGCAGTGCCTCGCTTCTTCAAGTGTAGGAGACGAAGCTGCCGCCAGGAGTCTTGACCACTCGGACCTTGTTTGAGCGGGTGTTGTAGCTATTCCTCGTGTTAGCATCATTTGTGTTTCATTCATGGTATGATCTCCGCGAGGGATTGGTGCGCGTACCCGTTACGTCGGCGGTATGTGAGGCGTTGGGAGACCATCGTTTCGTCAGTGGTGTGAAATGATGGGACGTCGATGCGAACGAAGAAAGAGAACGGGTGTCGTCGTCAAATCCCGCTGCGGTTCGATGCTCAAACGCACGAAAAACTGCGGTGCGGACAAGTTGCCAAGATTTTCTCTACGCTAACCTCTTCCAGACTCTCATAGATCCTGGTCACGTGCAGGTGTGGGGAAGCATCAAAAGTTACTGCTCGTCGTCGAAAGATTTCAGAGTGCACTGTTGCCTTGAGTCTACCTTGCTAACACCTTTCCTTGAATACTGACGCGACTGCTGTCGGAGCAGGCTGGTACCCCGACGATAGACTGCAGGGAGGTAGAAAGGGCCACTACAAGACATTGATTGTGCGCTGTCGAGACGCGGCGGCAAAGCGATCACATCGATGGTAAGATCTACCCTCGAGACACACGCGAAGACACAGAAGTTCATCCTGTCTTCGGCTTAGTCGCTATAATACCACTGTCACCTCGACATGTCGTCGATACCTCCTCCACCGCCGCAGGATGGGATGCCGGCGCGCCTCCCCCGCCACCTGGTATGGGAGCAGCACCACCACCTCCCCCACCTCCTGGCTACCGACCGCCTGTCGACCCCAAGGTGGCCAAATTTGCACAGAAGAAAACCGAGTGGCTACGGACGCAGCGCAACAAGTTCGGCGAAAAGCGCAAAGCTGGCTATGTCGAGACACAGAAGGCTGATATGCCACCCGAGCATTTGCGGAAGATAGTGAAGGATATCGGAGATGTGAGCCAGAAGAAGTACAGCTCAGACAAGAGAAGCTATCTCGGTGCGCTCAAGTACATGCCTCATGCTGTCTACAAGCTTCTCGAGAATATGCCAATGCCATGGGAGGAATCGCGCGAAGTCAAGGTGCTATATCACGTCAACGGCTGTCTGACTCTGATCAATGAATCGCCACGAGTTATCGAACCCATCTTCCACGCACAATGGGCTACAATGTGGGTTACCATGCGCAGAGAAAAGAGCGACCGCCGACACTTCAAGAGAATGCGCTTTCCACCTTTCGACGACGAGGAGCCGCCACTCGATTGGTCCGAGAATATCGAAGACGTTGATCCTCCGGAGCCTATACAGATGGAGCTGGAACCCGACGAAGATTCTGCCGTCATCGAATGGTTCTACGAACACAGACCGCTCATCGACTCGTCACATGTCAATGGTCCCAGCTATAGAAAATGGAACCTGTCGCTACCGCAAATGGCAACCCTGTACCGTCTGAGCCATCAACTCCTTAGCGATGTCGTCGATAAGAATTACTTTCACATGTTCGATCGGGAGAGCTTTTTCACATCGAAAGCTTTGAATGTGGCCATCCCTGGCGGTCCCCGATTTGAGCCGCTCTACAAAGACATTGATCCGAATGACGAGGATTTCGGCGAGTTCAACGCAATCGATCGCATCATCTTCAGAGGTCCGGTACGTACGGAGTACCGCGTGGCATTTCCTTACTTGTACAATTCTCTGCCTCGGAGCGTCAAGATTGGTTGGTATTCACACCCTCAGGTGTGTTACCAGCGGACAGATGATCCAAATCTGCCGGCGTTTTATTTCGACACGACCATCAATCCGATCTCCTCGCGCTCCGTTGCACCGAAGAACCTGACCATCAGTCACGAGGACGAGATATTTGGTGACGAAGATGAGGACGAATTCGAGCTGCCAGGCAATGTGGAGCCCTTTATGGCTGAGGAAGAGCTCTATAATGACGAGACTGCTTCAGCCATCCAACTGTGGTGGGCACCATATCCATTCGACCGTCGGTCTGGCAAGATGGTCAGAGCCAGGATGTACCTCTAGTAAAGCAGTGGTATCTTGAGCATGTGCCGTCCGGTCAGCCGGTCAAAGTCAGGGTCTCATACCAGAAGCTGCTGAAGTCATTCGTTTTGAATGAGCTGCATAAGAAGAAACCGAAAGCGATGCAGAGACAGGATCTGCTGAAGACGCTGAAAGCCACCAAATTCTTCCAACAGACGTCGATCGACTGGGTCGAAGCTGGTCTTCAAGTCTGTCGGCAGGGCTTCAATATGCTCAACTTGCTCATCCATCGCAAGAATCTTACGTATCTCCATCTTGACTACAACTTCAACCTGAAGCCAGTCAAGACGCTGACTACTAAGGAGCGAAAGAAATCACGCTTCGGCAACGCTTTCCATCTCATGCGTGAGATCTTACGGCTGACAAAGTTGATCGTGGATGCCCAGGTCCAGTACAGACTCGGCAACATTGATGCCTTCCAGCTCGCAGATGGCATCCTGTACGCCTTCAACCATGTGGGCCAGCTCACTGGTATGTACCGATACAAGTACAAACTGATGCATCAGATTCGGTCTTGCAAAGATCTGAAGCATCTGATCTACTATCGCTTCAATTCCGGTCCTGTTGGAAAAGGTCCTGGCTGCGGCTTCTGGGCTCCAGCATGGCGGGTGTGGCTGTTCTTCATGCGAGGCATCATTCCACTGCTTGAGCGTTGGCTGGGTAATTTGCTATCTCGTCAGTTTGAAGGCCGCCACAGCAAGGGTGTCGCGAAGACGGTCACAAAGCAGCGTGTTGAGTCACACTTCGACCTGGAGCTGCGAGCGTCGGTCATGGCCGATCTGATGGATATGATGCCTGAGGGCATTCGACAGAACAAAGTGAACACTGTTCTTCAACACTTGTCCGAAGCTTGGAGGTGCTGGAAAAGTAACATTCCGTGGAAGGTGCCTGGTCTCCCTGCTGCCATTGAAAATATCATCCTGCGATACGTCAAGAGCAAAGCTGATTGGTGGATATCTGTCGCTCATTACAACCGCGAACGTATCCGACGTGGAGCCACAGTCGACAAGACAGTCGCGAAGAAGAATTTGGGACGGTTGACTCGCCTTTGGCTGAAGGCAGAACAAGAACGGCAGCACAACTACCTCAAGGACGGCCCATACGTATCGTCTGAAGAGGCTGTGGCGATCTACTCGACGACTGTGCACTGGCTGGAGTCTCGAAAGTTCACACCGATACCATTTCCGAGTGTGAGCTACAAGCACGACACCAAGATCCTCATTCTTGCGCTCGAAAGACTGCGAGAGGCATACTCGGTGAAAGGAAGATTAAACCAGAGTCAGCGAGAAGAGCTTGCCCTGATCGAGCAAGCATACGACTCACCTGGCACTACACTGAGCCGAATCAAGCGTTTCTTGCTCACACAGCGTGCGTTCAAAGAAGTCGGCATCGACATGAACGACAACTACAGCTCAATCAACCCGGTCTACGATATCGAGCCAATTGAGAAGATCACCGATGCGTACCTCGACCAGTATCTCTGGTACCAGGCTGATACACGCAATCTTTTCCCTGCGTGGGTGAAGCCGTCCGATTCTGAAGTGCCACCGCTACTCACCTACAAGTGGGCGCAGGGAATCAATAACCTTACTGATGTCTGGGAGACGTCTGAAGGCGAGTGCAATGTCATGATTGAGACTCAGCTTTCCAAGATCTACGAGAAGATCGATCTAACGCTGCTGAATCGACTGCTTCGACTGATCATGGATCACAATTTGGCGGACTATATCACGTCAAAGAACAATGTTCAGCTCAACTACAAGGACATGAATCACACCAACAGTTTCGGTCTGATCCGAGGCCTGCAGTTCTCAGGCTTTGTCTATCAGTACTATGGACTGGTCATCGACCTGCTCCTGCTGGGCTTGCAGCGTGCCAGCGAACTAGCTGGGCCTCCGCAAAGTCCCAACGACTTCCTGCAATTCAAAGATCGTGAGACCGAGACCAGGCATCCGATCAGACTTTACACGAGGTACATCGACCGGATTTGGGTCTTCTTCCGCTTCACTGCCGAAGAGTCCAAGGACCTAATCCAGCGATTCTTGACTGAACAGCCGGACCCAAATTTCGAGAATGTTATCGGCTACAAGAACAAGAAGTGCTGGCCACGCGATTCTAGAATGCGCTTAATGCGACACGACGTCAATCTTGGCCGAGCAGTATTCTGGGACCTGAAGAACAGACTGCCACGATCCATCACTACGGTCGAATGGGACGACACTTTCGCTAGTGTGTACTCTCGCGATAATCCGAACCTGCTGTTCTCAATGTGCGGCTTCGAAGTCCGCATCCTACCCAAGAGCAGAACACAGAACGATGAGTTCTCCACGAAAGACAGCGTATGGGCTCTTGCCAACAATGAGACGAAGGAGCGCACAGCCTTTGCATTCCTGCAGGTCACGGAAGACGACATCGCGAAGTTCAATAACCGGATACGACAAATCTTGATGTCTTCTGGTAGCACCACCTTCACCAAAATTGCCAACAAATGGAACACCACTCTGATCGCACTCTTCACGTACTACCGCGAGGCAGCTGTGTCCACTGTCAGTCTTCTCGATACCATCGTCAAGTGTGAGACAAAAATCCAGACTCGAGTCAAGATAGGACTGAACTCGAAGATGCCTTCTCGGTTCCCGCCTGCTGTTTTCTATACGCCGAAAGAGCTTGGCGGTCTTGGCATGATCTCTGGCTCGCATATCCTTATCCCGACAAGTGACAAGCGATGGTCCAAGCAGACTGATACTGGCGTCACTCATTATCGCGCCGGCATGACGCATGACGAAGAGACCTTGATTCCCAATATTTTCCGGTATATCATCCCGTGGGAGGCGGAATTCATCGACTCTCAACGCGTGTGGACGGAGTACTCCCAGAAGCGGATGGAAGCCAACCAGCAGAACCGACGACTTACTCTCGAGGATCTAGAAGACAGCTGGGACCGTGGTCTACCTCGTATCAATACGCTATTCCAGAAAGACCGAAGCACGCTGTCATTCGACAAAGGTTTCCGCGCCCGGACCGAATTCAAGCAATACCAGCTCATGAAGAGCAATCCTTTCTGGTGGACCAGTCAACGGCATGATGGCAAGCTCTGGAATTTGAACGCGTACAGGACAGATGTTATTCAGGCTCTCGGTGGTGTAGAGACCATTCTTGAGCACACTTTGTTCAAAGCAACAGCTTTTCCATCCTGGGAAGGTCTTTTCTGGGGTAAGTCTTTCAGAGTCCTCCCCAGGCATCTTATGCTAACTTCTCAATCAGAACGAGCCAGTGGTTTCGAAGAGTCAATGAAATTCAAGAAGCTCACCAACGCGCAACGAAGCGGTCTCAACCAGATCCCCAATCGTCGCTTCACCTTGTGGTGGTC
Organism: Cyphellophora attinorum; assembly: GCF_001299255.1. Lineage (NCBI taxonomy): Eukaryota > Fungi > Ascomycota > Eurotiomycetes > Chaetothyriales > Cyphellophoraceae > Cyphellophora > Cyphellophora attinorum. Next base: position 39,811 of record NW_017253251.1, on the reverse strand, counting down.
ACCAACGTAAGTCCCATTCACTCCCCACTCCCGAGATTGAACACGTGCTAACTTCTACGGCAGCATCAATAGAGCCAACGTCTACGTCGGTTTCCAGGTCCAACTCGATCTCACAGGCATCTTCTTGCACGGCAAAATCCCGACACTCAAGATTTCGCTGATCCAGATCTTCCGTGCCCATTTGTGGCAGAAGATCCACGAAAGTGTGGTCATGGATCTTTGCCAGGTCTTCGATCAGGATCTCGAGCAGCTTGGCATTGAGAACGTTCAAAAGGAGACAATCCATCCCAGAAAGTCGTACAAGATGAACAGCTCTTGTGCCGACATCCTTCTGTTCGCCAGCCACAAGTGGAATGTCACTCGGCCGTCTCTGCTAGGCGACACGAAAGATCAGATCGAGGCAACCACGACCAACAAATTCTGGATTGATGTGCAATTACGATATGGCGATTACGATTCTCACGACATTGAACGATACGTCCGAGCGAAGTACCTCGACTACACTACTGACAGCATGAGTATCTATCCTTCACCGTCAGGTCTTATGGTTGGTATCGATCTGGCATACAACCTGTATTCTGCTTATGGTCAATATTTCCCTGGTCTCAAGCAGCTTATTCAACAAGCGATGGCTAAGATCATGAAGGCCAATCCTGCACTCTACGTGCTGCGAGAACGCATTCGGAAAGGTCTACAGTTGTATGCATCCGAGAGCAATCAGGAGTTCCTGAACTCGCAGAACTACTCGGAACTTTTCAGCAACCAGACGCAGCTGTTCATCGATGACACCAATGTCTATCGTGTGACGATCCACAAGACATTCGAAGGTAACTTGACCACCAAGCCGATCAATGGTGCGATCTTCATCTTCAACCCACGAACTGGCCAGCTGTTCCTCAAGATCATTCACACCAGTGTTTGGGCTGGCCAGAAGCGTCTTGGACAGCTGGCGAAATGGAAAACTGCAGAAGAAGTCGCAGCCTTGATCAGATCTTTGCCCGTTGAAGAGCAACCCAAGCAGCTTATTGTTACTCGCAAAGGTCTACTTGATCCGTTGGAAGTGCATCTTCTCGACTTCCCAAACATCTCCATCAGAGCATCCGAATTGCAGCTTCCGTTCAAGGCCGCCGTTAAGGTCGAGAAGCTAGCCGACATGATTTTGCAAGCCAAGGAGCCACAGATGGTCTTGTTCAACCTCTACGACGAATGGCTGAAATCCGTCTCGTCATACACGGCGTTCTCGCGTCTCGTGCTGATTTTGCGAGCATTACACGTCAACCCGGACAAGACAAAACTGCTACTGCGTCGCGATAAGACGGTCATCACTCAAGCGCATCATATCTGGCCGACACTCACGGACGAAGACTGGGTCAAAGTCGAAGTCGAGCTCCGCAATCTAGTCCTCAACGATTACTGCAAGAAGAACAATGTCAACATGCAGTCACTTACACAGTCTGAAGTCCGCGACATCATTTTGGGCATGGAGATCTCTGCTCCATCGTTGCAGCGTCAACAAGCCAGCGAGCTCGAGGAGAACAAGGACCAGCAACAACTTACCGCGGTCACTACCAAGACCCAAAACGTACGCGGCGAAGAGATCATCGTCACAACTACCTCCCAGTACGAACAGCAACAGTTCGCTTCGAAGACCGAATGGCGTACCCGAGCCATCGCCAGCTCAAATCTACGGACGCGCGCGAACAATATTTACATCTCGCCCAGCGACGACATCACCGACACCGACGACTCCTTTACCTACATCCTTCCGAAGAACATCCTCAAGAAGTTCATCACGATCGCCGACCTCCGCGTCCAGGTCGCCGCTTACATCTACGGCTCCTCCCCACCCGACAACCCACAAGTCAAAGAAATCCGATGCATAGTCATGATCCCCCAGGTCGGCGGCCTGCGTGACGTGCAACTTCCCCAACAACTTCCGCAGCACGAGAACTTGAACAACCTCGAACCCCTGGGCCTCATCCACACTGTCTCCGGCAACGAGAGTCCGTACATGACGCCCGCCGATGTTACTACACATGCAAGGTTGATGGAGCGCTTTGACAGTTGGGACAAGAAGACAATCACCCTCTCCGTCGCCTTCACCCCGGGCTCCGTCAGCTTGTCATCCTGGGCCCTGACGCCTGAGGGATACAAATGGGGCGCAACCAACAAGGACACGCAGTCCGACAATCCCGCCGGCTTCTCTACGTCCTTCGGCACGAAGACTCAACTCCTTCTATCCGACAAGATAAGGGGATACTTCATGACGCCGGAGAATGATGTATGGAACTACGCGTTCATGGGCGCAAGCTGGGGTGGGGTGGAGAAGAGGGGGGTGTTCGTGAAGGTGGATGTGCCCAAGGGGTACTATGATGGGGTGATGCGGCCGGTACATTTTAGCAGTTTTGGGGAGTTGGAGGATGGGGGTGTTGATCGGGATGACTACTTTGCATAGAGAAGGTGGGAACGATGGAATGGAGTGGACCACGGCGGCAGAGGACACGCAAGGTTTGCACCTTCAGATTCACTGCTGGTGTGTCGACTGTATGGTCAAGTCTGCCCCTCCGGCGGAGAAAAAGGTTTCTGGTAAAGAGGATAGGTGAAGGGCGCAAAGTCCTTCCAGCCTTAGCTATGGATGGTCTAGGCGTTATCATTAGTCGCATGGCTGCTGCACTCATTCGCGATAGCTGCACAAATTTGACTCTATGGTTGAAAGCAACTTCCAAGTTTTTGCCAACGGTGGAAGGCGAGCTCGTCACGTCTGTCACCTTGTGAATATAAACACAGCGGGTCACGTACACGTTTGTACGGCCATCATGCCTGCTTCGAACTGCAGTGCCGTCCATACTACTCGTCGACTCCCGGATCAGAGACAGACATCGACGAGAGTTCACTGTTTCAATTAGTTGCCTGTGTCTCTTGCAGTGGCCGCTCTGCCTGGCGGATCTGTTCAGGGGAGCTGAGCTGGCGGAATCACCGGCTTACGGGAGACCGGATGACGCGCTTGATCTAAGACCGGGTGACCACACGCGCTCTTGTCATCCGGTCTCGGAAACGTCTCCGCATACGTCTGGCAAGCTCACTCAACGACTGGGCTGGATGTATTCTTGCGAAGGAAGAAAGGGCTCAGAAGTTGTGGTGAGCTGGCTGGAGAGAAAAGTTCGCGAGAAGTTACCTAGGTAGAAAGGATATCGGTTGGAATTGGTAATGGTACACGTTTGTTCTCCTCTCGAAGTGTGCTCTGCTATAAGTACAGCACAGCGTTGGGATGTGGAGAGCGCCTCATCCTCGGGCCCGTTCGAATAGGCCTACCGATAGGTATCCTGCCTAGCATTGTCCTATGCTGACCCAGCTCAACCCAGCCCAGGCCGACCCGAACCCAAGTGTAAGGAAATATGCTCCGCTATGCAACAGTCGTGCTGTGCCAGTGGCATCCCATGCCGTGCAGCGCAAAGTTGCACGTCCAGCAGACCCTGTACGCCGTGTCGTGGCTCGTTATCGCAGAAAAGGGATGCTCGCTCATTTCACACAGTGTCGTCTTCCTACAATGCACTTCAACGCCAAACACTCTTTCCTGGCATCAGACTCCCCCTCTCGCGTTCTCCAGCACCACTCCGCAACGGCGTCGCACTACTCAGCCGCATTGCTGCCCTCTCACCCACTGTCATCCCTCCAGTACCGCTCATGCTTTCGCCTCGTGCGTGACCGCCACTCGGTCGGTCAAACGACCCACTCCCCATAATAGTCGTCCTTCTCGCGCTGCCCAAACCCATCTTAGATGCACTCACAACCCCGCTGACACGCGGACTAAGCACGCCGTTCTTGGCCCAGTCATTGCCAAGTCCTCCACCTGCGCCCTTGTCGCCAGCCATGCGTCTAACATGACCAGCTCCGAACATATGGTCATTGCTGGGTGGGGACGAAGCAGACGGAGAGCGTCGACGGTGGGTTCGCGAGGCATTGTGAGTCGATGTGCGGACGCTGCTTGAGCGGCGAATCGCGCCAATCTTGATGGCTGTTGAGCCGCTGGGATTGTGGTTTCGGTGTCCGAAGAGGATGGGCGGGAGGGGTCGCTGCTGGGGAGGTCGCCCAGGCTTGGTGGCGGAGGAGAGTTCTTGTTGCCATTGGTAGCCGTGAGTGGTGTGAGGGAACGACGATTGGGCTGCGGGTCGAGCTCGCGGAGTGGGGAGGAGTCAGAGTCGGAGGACGAGGAGAATATTGTTGTCGTTGGCGGAGGCGGCATGGAAGCGGACAGCGGAGAGACTTCGCTGGCTTTCTTAGAGAGGAAGCCGGCTTTGAAGCGGTTGCTTGTGGGCTGTGCGAAGGACGCTTCTGGCGATGGCGGGATGGGCGAGGAATTGTCATCACCGATGGTGTTCAGAGCTGAGAAGCTGGAGGTAAGATCTGAGATTTGTGGAACGGTCAATTCCGCTGTGCTCTCCTCAGGTGGTGAGGATGACGGGATATGCTGTGGCGTCTTCTCGAACTCGGCTAAGGCGCCGTCTTCCGTGTCGTCCTTCCATCGGACAGCTCGCTTGACCGTAGCTTTCCGCTTCTTTGGCGTAGTTTGGAATGTGACGCCCTTCTTTGACCCTAGCATCAGTCCTCGTCGTTTTGGAGAAGCTTCATGGGGGATGCATTCATTGAGACAGGCGCAGGAACTTCCATGACCGGAATCTGTCGGGCGATCGACGGGCTTTCGAGGATCGACGTGTTGACGGCCTGCTTTCGTCGCTTTGGAGTACCTCCCTTTCGTGGTGCAAAAGTTTCGACAGGCGCGATGCTGCCGTCAGGCTTTACGACGTATGAAGCGGCCTTGGTGGCGGAAGAAAGCATGTTATTGATGAATTTCGGTGCGACCTCCACAGCTTCATCTGTCGTCATTGCATTGAGCTTGTCGATGGCTGCGATGATCTCGAAATGTGCTTGAACAAGAACTTGCATGGTCGACGCTTCGCCCAACTTGTCTTGATCTGCACTGCAACCAGTGCCTCACGTTCAGCATTTGCTTTCAGCAACTCGACCTCTCGATTCAGGTTTTCTGAGTCCATGTGATCGATGGTGTCCACTTCCCTTAGCTGGTCAAGGCTCGCAGACAGAGCAGTATTCAGTGGTCGATCCCAATTGCTCTTAGTGACCTTCTGTTGACAGTGGTTGCGTCCACTCTCGAGCTCAATCATGATTCCTTGAGCCGCTTTCCGTACAGTGTGCATGTTCTTGAGCGCGTTATCACCTTCGACGTTATCGCAGACATGATCAAACGCGGCTATCCAGGATGACAGCATAGCTATCCGCCTACCAATTTGTCGCAGCTTGACCATGTTGGTGATGCGATCTTTCCGCTCTGTAGCAGTATTATCATACGCTGATCGTATTCGGAGGATGCCTTCCCGGACGATGTTGTCTTTCCTCTCGGACTGTTTGCGGAATTTTGAGAAAGCAACAGCTTCGTGGTCCTTCTGCTGTGCTTTAAGCTCGTTGATGAGAGCCATCTGTTCATCGATCTTGACGAGGTAGTCCTTGACGTGGCGATTGACATTGTAGACGTTCCGCGTGACTTTGGTCTGGATATTCTTTGCCCGATTGGCGTATCGCAGGGTGTTCTGTGTCTCATCGAAGTGCTGGCTTGAGGGGCTGACACACACAATCATGACGGTCTTGCAGTTGCCGCCGAGTGAAAACTTGAGCAGTCGCGTGAGCTTGGAATTTCTGTATGGTACATGGCCCTTTCTGCGAGGATCGCACAAGGCATTGATGCAGCTTCCAAGCGCAAGTAGCGATTTGTTGATGTTGGCTCCCTCGAGTAGCCGTACGCCTCGATTCTTGGTCGCGCTCGCACGCTCACTGCCGGCCAAATCGATGATGCTGAGCGTGGCCATTGTATGTGCTTCGTCCACATTCGCGTTACGGTCTTTCTGGGCGACATTTATCTGAAGTACGGCATGTGATCGAGACGAAACAGCGTTGGCTTCGGTGGGTGACATTGTGCGCAATTCGTTGCCTCTGACGATCATGTCCATGACTTCTTGCACGTTCTGTGGGCGGTGACTTGAGAGGCCTGCGACAGACACTGCCTGCTGTGAATCTTCTCGTAGCATGAGCCCACTCTTACTGCCATCTGGACTGAGCAGATCACGAATCGTTTCATTGTAGATCTCGAGGTATGAGAGCGATATTTCGGTGACTTTCTCATCGCTGAGCTCGTTGACTCGTTCGAACAGGTCTTGCATTGTGAGGAATATGATGCCGGGTTGTTGTGCTGTACCAGTAATGGTATGTGTCTTGCCGCAACCCGTGGCGCCGTACGCAAAGACGGTCGCATTGTAGCCGTCAAACACGTTTGATATCAGGGATCTGGTCGTAGCTTCGTATACATCGTTCTGCGTCGCGTTCTCGTCGAATATTCGGTCAAAGCCAAAGGTCTGGTCCTTGACTCTCTTTCCCATTGGTACCACAGATCGCGAAAACTTCTGTACGGGATTGTCTTCGGGAGGGTCGAACACTCTATCGGGACGTCAGTACAAACATATGCAATCTCCACGCATACTTACAAGCACTTGTCGTCAACGACCTTGATGATGGAGCGAATGCCTTTCTGAGAGAGCTTGGGAGTCGGGGCGGCCGCCAGCGAACCGTCGCCGAGGAAGAGTGTCGAGTCGTCGCATTTTGTAAGTTGAGCGGCTTCTCTTATTGTGAATGGCCGGACTCTGATCGCAACTGAGATTGAAGAAGCGCCTGCATCGACTGGTCCCATCTTGAAGCCCTACCACGCAAAAACAGCAAACTCGGGCAAGTGAAAGTCCAGCATTAAGTCTCCTGTGGAATTCCGGAGTGTAAAAGGCTGTCGACGATGCTGGTGGCGAACATAGAATGCAGTCTCTCGATGTCATCAAATCGCTCAAGCAAATCGGCGTGGGCAACAAAGTCCTCCCAATTTGGATGGAGCCATCGTTGTCAGGGGCAACTGCGACCCAGGCTTGCCAGGCTTGGCGCTCTTGCCTCTGCTGCTCCTCCGACCTGCCTGATGGCTACAAGTGCGCTGCATCGTTTCTGTGCGCCTTCACCTCATCGATTGGCGATGAAGGCCGCCTAGCAGCTGCAGTTATGTACCCGTCGTCGACCTTCACACGGCAATGAAACATGAACGCTATACCTGTCTATGTGGCTCACCTGTTTCTGCACGCCTTTAGCCCTGACACCAGGACAAGGTAAAACATCCAGCTCGAGTGATGCGAATATCTTCTGTTCCGTCAACTTCCTGCCTGCCTCATCTGAGGACACAACTCGAGCGAATTCGGTCGTTATGAGTGCCCTCATCACTGTTACACTGCAGCTTCGATGCGGCAGAGTCCAACGTGGAGCGCTCTGACCTCGGACACAAAGGAAAATGACCCGGTTCACCATCCGCAGTCTTCATCGGAAGGCCTACCGATGGCCGACAGACAAGCGTGTAGAGAATTCACGGAGTCTGCAAGAGCAACGTCTGCCATTTCTCCGCTGAGAGAGCCCGAAAGTCTATGGAGGCTGTTACTTATCAGCGCGCTCAGGTGCGGCTACTTCGGATCTGCCCCTCCTTGCCCTCTCACAACGCCCGCCTGGTTGACGTCTCGTGGCCTTTGTTTGTTGCGCTGGAGCGGAAGCTTATCAGGCGATTGTTCATCTACGCTTTCTGATTGACGTTATCTGACATGGCACAAAGCGGCTGGTGGACTCGTCTTCCTGACGGTAAGTGGATAATGGTGCTTCGAGTACTGATATAACCGAAGCCTGCGCGCCCGCGTTCAGTCTGTCTTTACCATCTATCGTAGACTACTTGTACGACAATGGAAGTCTCATTCGCTGCCACTGGCAGACTGATGTCACAGACTACTGCTAGAAAACCCGTGTACTCTCTTTTCTGTTCCCTTCACACCGTACGAACCCATCACCTTTCCCAACAGACTACCATCAAACAGCGTCGACATGCTCACACAAAACGCCATGTCTCGACGACCATCACACCCTCGGAGCCGCTACCAACGACACTAGAAACTCGGACGGAAGAGTGCTCCAGCATGTCATGCCTACCTCTGCCGACTCTCCTCCGCTCATGCTGATCACATCCATCTCTTCGTTTCCGCTTCTGCTCCGACCATCGATGACCATCCTCTCTTTCCTCGCCCACTCGAAATCGAGCCTGTTGAACCCAGACACGAGTCCGATCCTTCGATTAGCGCTCAAGAGAACGTTCTATGCCCAGTTTTGTGCCGGCGAGACACCCACAGAAGTCCAACAGACGATAGCAGGGCTGAAACAGACTGGCTTCAAGGGTGTAATCCTGGGCCATGCCCGAGAAGTGGTCTTGACCAAAGCGGACGCGGAAGGCCTCAACCCAGACAACGACTGCGGCGAACAAGCTCGTTGCAATGCTGAGGACATCAAGCGCTGGAGGGAAAACACCATCAACACCATAGACTTAACGCAAAAGGGTGACTTCGTCGCGCTCAAGTTCACCGGCGCCGGCAGACAGGCATTGCAACACCTGAAAGCCAACATTCCTTGTGCACCAAAGTTCGAGCAGGCTGTTCACGAGATGTGTCAACGAGCACAAGCACGCGGCGTGGGTCTGCTGTTTGATGCCGAGCAGGCTGCCTTGCAGAATGGCATTGATGCCTGGACTATGTACTTCGCCAAGATCTACAACAAAGGCGAGAAAGCGCTCGTCTACGGCACATATCAAGCATATGCGAAGCGCACGCCAGGCGTCTTAGCAGCACATCTGCAGCGAGCTAAGGAAGAGAATTTCATCCTGGGTGTCAAACTTGTTCGGGGCGCCTACCTAGGAAGCGATCCTCGCGAGTTGTTCTGGCCAACTATTGAGGGAACACACGCATGCTACAACGGCATCGCTACGAGTCTCCTACAACGTCAGTATGGCGAGATGCTGCGACCTGCTCAGGCAGCGGAAGTAGAGTTCCCTAAGGTCAACGTGGTCCTTGCAAGTCACAACGCGGAATCAGTCAGCATCGTCCGTGAGCTACGCAACAAGCAAGCTCAGGCAGGTCAAGAACTCGTCCCGCTCGCCTACGGCCAATTGATGGGCATGGCCGACAATGTGAGCTGCGATCTTGTCCACGCCGCCAAACAAACATCCACGGACACCAACAACACGAATCTAGATGCTCCACAAGCATACAAGTATTTAGTGTGGGGAAAGATGTCTGAATGCATGAAGTACCTTCTGCGACGCGCTCAGGAAAATAAGGATGCAGTCTCCCGAACGGTGGAGGCTCGGAAGGCTTTGAGCAAGGAAGTACTGCGACGGGTAGGATTGGTTCGTTGAAACGGGAAATGCGATCACGACTGGACGAGCATTACGATCTGTCACATTTGGGATGGGAGCCACTTTTTGCTGCAGGTAGCCGGCTGGATGTTTGGGTTGTCCACCACGAATTACTGGAGGTTCAGGATACATCTGTCGTATATGGCACGGCGCACATCCGGATAGCAATAGATGCGATCACCATCATGGAGCTAGCACAATATGTTTCAGACAAATGAGAGCACTCTCTCAATCCAACCTACTTATCTGAACTATGCAGCGGGACGTTGAGACAACGGTAACGCATCACGGCAAGATACTCTGGACCACGGTCGCTCCTTCCACAGATTCTGAAGAACTCATCGCTGCGACTACCATTAACCTGCAAGAAGCCTTTTCCTCCACAAAGATTCCATCCTCACCTTTCCCTCTCTCTCTCATCTCCGATATCAGCAAACACATTTGCAGTGTCAGAATACTTTACAGTCTTCACCACTGCACATCACGACAGCACTGAGCAGCACACGTGCAAGTGACAGTTCAACTCCTCATCTTTGAAGTTCTTCCCGCTTCTGCCCGGCAACCACGTTCTATTGTCACCACCTTTGAATGAGTCAAACGCGCCCGTTACTGTCGCAACAAGATGGCTTCTTCTAATAATACCTTCAACCACTACTCCTACCAGTCTCGCGTCTCTTCTTCTGTAGAATCGGCGCCCTCTCTGGTCTTCAGCGATCATAGCGACGATTCCGAGGTAATCAGCATGCCTGTTCAAGTCATTCCGTATCAAGAGCGCCCTAACAACCCGAAGGAGAAACTTGCCGACGCGATCAGCGATCTCGCGATGAGTTCGTCAGGCGGATACGTGGATGCGAGCATCATAATCCAGCAAGTGCTCGTCCAGCTTGATGCTGTCGTCAACCATGTGAGTCAGCTGGATCCCGTTCAGAGAGCAAAAGACTGACTGGGCACCAGCTACGCGCACAAGGCGAGAATGATGCTGCCAACGATATCGCGAAAAACACGATTGACACGGTCAAGTCCTTCAACAGCGCAACCGCGCCATGGGATCTACAGATGTTCCTAATGGAGCCACCTTCTGCGAAGCCTGTTCCTGGTCTGGCCAACTCCGGCACTGCATCTCAGCCTCGTCCTGCTGTTGCGACTGGAGGAAGCTGGGCTTCGATTGCCGCAAAATCTATTGGTCATGGAGCCAATCCTCTGATCAAGTTCCACCCTTCCGATTCGATCGTCAAGCGCTACAAAGAACCCAAAGAAACTCCTGCAGACCTGCGTGTCGTCTGGATTCAAGGCTGGGCCAAAGGTCGACCTCTTGGACAGATCTCTGAATATGTCACCCAAGGTCCGATCTGCTCTATGGCTTATGCTGCCGACTATGGCGCGGTCTGCATCGTCTTCCAGTATGCCGAGTCCGCTCAGGCTCTCTTCGACTCCTGCAACCTCTACCAAGACAACGAGGGAGAATGCTTGTTCGGCGTTGGCTGCAAGGTTCAGATGGGACAGCCGTACCCACTGACCGATGACTTGAGACGCATGGGTGGTCCAGTTCACGAGCGTCGGCGTTTGACATTTGCCCGGTCACAGATGTTTGCTCATGGCATGACCGAAACCAGATTCCGCAACGACATCTATGAATTGGTTGGCGAAGCTAATGTCGAGCTCGTCTGGTTGTTCAATTCTGGCAATGGTAAGTTTCCACCCATGTCTGCTGCCGTTCTTACTAAGGATTCCTAGCCACGGTTGTCTTCGCCTCAACGGGTATTGCTCGCATCGTGCGCGAAGCCTTCCTCCGTCGCTCCAAACAGCGCGGCCCATACGAGAATGTCCACGTCAGCTACTCACATGATCCCTGCGAGAAGCCCATGAACCTCATCACCCAACTGGGCGCTCAGCCGGCGAGCAACAAGCAGCGTCCCCGAAGTGATAGCGCCAAGAGTGCTGGTAATGGCAATGGACTTCATCGATCCAATACGCGCAACGGTGGTGGAGGTGGCGTTGTGAGACGCAACTCGAAGAAGGTACCGGCCAAGGATAGTGATGGCTGGCAGACGGTCTGCCACAAGAAGTAGGCGGCTTGTGAATAGCTCGACGTTGATGGTGAGGACGAGAGCCAGAGTCGGCGACTCCGTAGGGGCCTCCCCAGAGTCGATGAATGATGGGGCGCCTCGACGCGTACCGAAGTGCCGCATGCACAGTGAAGCGGCGTTAGAGCCCGCCTCATAGTACAAGCAATGAGATACCCAATGTCTTCGCGTACACGGCAAGTCCTTACCTCGTGCGCATGCTTACAGCATACATATTCTTGGTGCCATTGCCAAGACCCCCTAGAGCTTCCACCTTGTCCGCCAAAGCCCTTTCCACCATAAGATCATCTCTCTGCCTCCGCCTCTACCGCCTATCACTCCCGGCTGAAGAGGGCGCTGTAGAGTCTTGACACACTGCTATGGCGTGACATACCTCTCTCCCAATTGCATTGAACTGCGGTCCATCGTACATGGCCAGCGATCTGAGATCGTCGCGATTGGGCACGCTGCCCTGCCTGCAGGCAACACGGCCTTGGCTTGCATTGTTGCCAATAGGAACCTTGGAAGGAGCGCTGGCGCGAACTTGTGGCGAAGCTCAGTGCCGGTACACTGTCAAAACGATGCAAAATCTCGTGCCTGACTGGCGTTACACGAAGACCTCTGCCGGATCATCCAAGCTATAAGAATGTCCTGGACTCCCAAGATGGAGCCAGCGTGTCTCTGTTTTCTACAATCCCAACACTCACCAGCAGGACGCCTCTGAAGGCTCGCAGCACCAGCTACTCACCAGTCTGGCCATGACGCCAACATTACTCTGTCCACGAGCAGACTGCACCCGGACCTTTGCCCGGCCAGCTCGATTACAGGACCATCTAGCGAGTGCTCATGATTGGATGCGATTCTGTTGTCTAGAGTCTGCATGCGGCAAAAGCTACACACGTCGCGACGAACTCCAACGACACGTCAAGCGGGATCACAGCAGTGGCTCACGATTTACCTGCTCCGGTTGTGGGTCAAATTACAAGGAGGAGCGCGTGTTGTTACGGCATCAGAGGGCTAAGGGCTGTGGTGCTCGATCGCAGTGGGAGGAGGCTGATGAGGAGATTGTCTCAAGTTCTCAGCAGGCCTTGGCTAGGTCGCGCGAAGCAGATCGGCGCTCTTACAGGATACTCGTCGAGAACGGGGCGAGATCCCATTTCGTTCACCTCTCGGAGCCATCAACCTGGATGACTATGCGAAACTTTGTCTAGGACTTGAAGATGTTGGTATCTTTCTCCAGGGCGCCGCAACGCAGGGACGCACTCGCTCGGAGCTGATGAAGCGGCATCACAGCACCCTCTTAATTGAGAACTACCACACCTCGCTGCACTTCTGTCGCAAATTACTAGCCTACGTCAACATCACTACCCCATGCTCGGAAACTCTGCGCAAGCTACCTCAGGGAGCTATCGCTAGTCTGAGGGGCATCTCTGGGTACTTATCCTGGTTTTCGTGGGTCGTAGGTGATCGTACTGGGATGGTGCAGCATGCTGCCGTCTGTGAAGCTACATTCAACACACGGAAGGAGAGAGATAGTTATGAGACTGCTCGACTGGCTGAGACTGAGAATTTTTTTAGGTACTTGCCAGTGCCTCTAGACGAAATGGTGAAGCAGTTGATCTGGAGCTACGGCGGTCACCTCAGTCTGACGCTTGATGATGTGAAATTAGAATGGTCTGTAGACGAGAGAGGCGATACGATCAGGACTGAGCGCTTTGGGCGTTAATCTCGATTAAGGGAGGCATTGGTAGCACGAATGCCAACCCCAGAAGCAGGAACCCATCTGATGGCGACCAGGACGTGCATATGATCGAGACCAGCGCAGAGGTCGAACACATGAAAGCTTCTGCCGAGACTCTGCTGGAGTGCTCTGACAGCCGGTATCAATCCAGCTTGCAAGACTGTAGCGCCCTTCCCAGCCGAGAATCCAACCATATTCTACTTACCTACTTCACTTGCTTGATTGCCTGCTTACTGGACTAGCACGTCATAATCCGCGAACGACCTCGATGAGAGATCTGAAAGCTTCCCCAGCCTCTTCCCACAAGCTTGTTAGTGCTGGTACACATACCCAACACCACAATCACTTCTGTCCACCGTCGCCTCCGCACTGCCATCCTGCCTGAGCACCTCCTTCCCCGCCTCGCGCCTATAGTACAGCTGTCTCAGAACCTGCCAGAGGACGAGACTGATGCACACCGCGCCCAGCGACCACGCATGCCCCAGGTAGTAGTTTGGCGCCATCGTCTGCGGATAGATCTGGCCCGAGACGATACCGCCAATGTTGCCCATGGAGAGGGCAAGGCCAATGGAGGCTGCGCGTTTGCCGTCTGGCGCTGTGTTCTGTTGGTGGAGGCGGGGAACGTTAGTGAGTGAACATGAATGTATCATGGAAGCAATCGATCGCCTGCTAGGCCATGGTTCGTGAAAATTGGCGAGAAGAAAGAAGCGAAAGACTCACCGTGCTCAGCCAACTTAAATTCCCTCCTCCTAACGCCCATGCGCAACTCGCAATCAAGAAGCACGCAAAGTACTTCACACCGACGGCTATTCTGCCGTCTCCGCCACCTAGCAGGATCGCATAGCCTACTACGCCGAGAGGCACCATGGCGACGCATGCCAGGAAGCGCCTACCCATGCGATCGCTTCCCCAGGCCACGACTCCATACACTGCACTTCCCCAGAAGAACACTGGTATGCTTAGATACTGACTCTCCTTGACCGTCATTCCGAAACCAAAACGTAGGATGATCGGCAGGAAGACTGAGAAGCCATACAGCACAGTCAAGCACATGATCTGCACTACCCCATGCAGATACGTCTTGGGATCTCGAATAGCCATCGCCAGATCGGCTTTCGTGTATACTCCGTCGCCACCCGAGTACGCCTCGGTGATCTCCGTGCGACGGCGCATGATGGCCTTGTCGGCATCAGTCAGGAACCAGGCTGTGGTGTACGAGGATGGTATGGCGAAGTAGCAGGCTAGAGCGATGGCGATGGTGGCAGCGCCTTCGATAATGTACAGCCAGCGCCACCCAGGATAGCCAGCCACACCATCCATGTATAGGATCCCGGAGGCGATGAGGCCACCGAAAGCACTCGCCATAGCAGCAGCAATGAACAAGTAGCTAATCCTCAGCCCGATCTCATCACGTTTGTAGTAGTTGGCAAGCATGAGAGTAAGGCTCGGAAAGAGAAAGCCCTCGAACCCGCCGAGGAGGACTCTGCACGCTGCGAGACCGCTGAAATTCTGGACGAAGCCGTTCCCGAGGCAGACGATCCCCCAGCAGAGCGCTGCTGTGGGGATGACGCGGTTAAAGCCCAGGCGTTTCACGATGAGTGCGGCAGGGAACTCTGCTAGGATGTAGAGTGGGTAGAATATTGATACAGCGGTGTTGAACTGGGTGCCTTTGAGGCCGAGGTCGGCGATCATGCTTGGGTCGCAGCATATCCGATATTTCCGCGATCGAGGAAAGAGATCAGCTGTAGTACGATGAGGATGGGGCAGACGTAGAGGTCGAGTTTGGTGACGACTTTGAGCTCGGCCTTGCGAAAGGCTGGGTCTTCTGGACTGGCGTGCTCGAGAGAGGCATCTTCGTGTTGGGAGATGGCGAGGTCCTCTTTGGTGATGGAGCTGGAACGAGTGGTGGCCTCTTGCGTTGTTGCAGGCGGTACGGCAGCGGCAGCGCCACCTTTTTCGGCTTGGACGATGGTGGTGCTTGCCATGGTGGGCAGCGAAGGGTGCGAAGAGAGCCGAGCGGGCCTGCTCGTAGAGTGCAAGCGATCTCAATCCGCGTCTGAGCACTTATACCAATAGGATCTCAAACACAGGGAGCGGGCGAGGTGCGAGCAGAGACGTTCAACAGACGTCCAGCAATGTTGGCTTTCTTCCTACCTTGTAGTCAGTCACTCACCGACTTACCGAGCACTAGCAATAGTGGGAGCTCCACGCCCATCTCTTGGCCCTGTGTGGTACAGGTCCCTCTCCGTATTCGTGCGCTTTCAATGCCATTCCCATTGAGAGCCGGACACAATGTCGGCACCAAAAGTATGACCGTCTGCTGTCAGCAGTTGGCAATTGTAGTGCCAGTGCCCGCCCAGCGACGGCGTCGCGGCTTCGTGGGGCTTCAAGAGACCTATCATTTCCGCCGATGGGTTCTTGAGGTAGTGAGCTGCCGGTTGGCAGCAAGGCATCTGTCTCCCGTCAAAGGCTGACCATTCGAGTCTCGACTCTTAGTCCAAGCTACTAGTCCTATGTGCCCAGGAGCCAATGTCCTGGAGACGTGATGAAGCGCTTCTGGGATTGGGATCGCTTGTTGGGGAGGAGTAGGTGCCCCACAAGCCAAGAAGGAGCTACTGACGCCCGGGTTGCCGCCATGAAGTCCTCCTTGGGGAAGCTCGCGTCATGGAAGACTCTACGGGGCGGCCAATGTGGCATCAACAGCATAAGTGCGCCTGATATAATCAGTAGTTGGCAAAGGGAGTACTCCGTAGAGTTGCAAGAGATGGACTCGATTTGGGTTTCCGTGGAAAGGGAAAGTTAGGTCTCCGGAGGTCTTGGCGCGTTTTGTCTGCGGTCTGAAACCAAGCAGACCATTATCATTTATCTCTGGAGGGGTCTTCAGGCATGGATCAAAGGTTACATATATACGGTAAGATATCGAGTAGCAGGATAGCTGAAGTCGAAGGCTAGCGGTCTTGTGTGATTTGCGAAACAGACGACGATGATATATCGCCTGGACTTGTGGCCAGCGGTTCTTCCTCCAAGCTGACCTCAATGCCCCTTCTCCGCCTTGGTATAAATTTTGACATACTTCACCGCCTCGCTCCCATCCACATCACTGATTCTATGAACGGTCTCGATTCTGTAGCCCAATATCCTTGGCAAAACCCTCTTCCAAATCGCCCAGTAGACCACACCTCCCAGCAGGACCGCGATACCCACGACAGGGAAGACGTAGTACGGATACCCATCCGGATCCTTCGCTCCATCGGGCGGAATGAACGGCACGATCGCCAAAAAAACGTTGGCGAGGAGGTAGATAACCAGGACAGGCAAGTAAGTGTGGAATGGCGAGCTCCAATTTTCATTCTTGTTGTAGTGTAGGTAGATCAACCCGGCGGCAACGAAGCCGTTGATCCATGCGCCAGGATAGGTGTACAGGTCGGTGATAAAATTGTAGGCTGGGCCGGCCGGGGGTGCGACAAGTATGATCACCGTGATCAGCCAGTGCAGGAACAACGCTGTCGCTGGGGCGTTGAAGGGCTTGTTCGATGCCCAAAACCTGCTGAATGGGAGGAGACCTTCCTTGGCGAATTCTTGGTTGAGGCGGGAGTGCGCGAAGGAGACTGCGAGGACATTCCCGAGATTGCTTAGGGCGACGAATGCTGGAAGGGCGCGGGCGCCGGCAGAGTTACCGAAGACGTTGCGGAAGAATAGGCCGGCAATGGTGACTTCGGCATTGGCCATCTCTTCTTTGCCAACGGCGGCGAAGTAGGCTACGTTGGCGAGGACGTAGAGGATGGTTGTGCCGCCTACGGCAAGGGGTGCGGCAATCTTGAGGGTCTTCTTAGGGTCTTTGACTTCGCCGAGGACGTAGTTGACGTTCTCCCAGCCTTTGTACGAGTACACGATGCGGAGGAGGGCGGTGGCGTATGCGTAGGCTCCGCCGCCGCCGTAGCCTTCGCCTTCTTCGAAGCGGAAGGCATTGTCGAAGTTGTGTGGGTTGGGGACTTTGCGGTGGCCTGCGAGTGCCGCGAAGCCCGAACAAACGATGAAAAGGAGAATGAAGACTTTGAAGAAGCCGAGGACGTTGAAGAGTCTGAGGCCCCATTTGGGGAGGATCGAGTGGAGGGTGACGGCGAAGGTGATGCATCCAATGGCGATTCCGCGTGCTTCCCAGCCGTCTGCGATTTTGGAGCCGGAAGCGAAGAGGCAGTAGCGGCCGAAGGCGAGCGCGTTACCGGAGGAGAAGCCGAGGAGGATCATTTGGGACATGAGGACGCAGGTGGCCATGAGTTTTGGGTGGCGGTAGACACGCTCGAGGTAGTTCTTTTCGCCGCCGCTGCGTGGGATGGCGAGGCCGAATTCGATGAAGGCCGAGAGGCCGCAGAAGGTTAGGACGCCTCCTATGACCCAGAGGAAGAGACTGACGCCGACGGATCTGAGAAAGCTGTTGTCAGCAAATGCCGTTTCAATCCCAAGTCCATGGGCTCAGTGGAAGTCATGGCATCAACAGGAGCTCACGCACCCAGTAGCGGCAAAAATGCCAGACGGCGTAGAGAAGATGCCCGTTCCGATCATCTTGTTGAGAATGACGAAGACAGAACTGGTGATGCCCAGCTTTCTCGATTCATCGTATTGGTACAAGTATTCGTCCTGCACGCTGCCGTCTTCGGGACCGTTCTTCGTGCCATTCTCGTTGTCTGAGGAAGTCCGCTGCACGGGCACGGCCGCTTTGGTGTCGACTACTCCTGCCATTTGGGAGGCCGTCTGGCGCTATGGGAATCGATGAGACCAATCCAGATACGCACAGTCCTCGCAAACAGCTGCAGTGTAGAACGAGCTGAGCTCAGGTCAGTAGTCCGAACAGACTTTCGCACACGTGGTCCTAGGAGAGGGCCGCCCCAGCCGCCCTTTATAGCAGCTCATGTTGTCACCGCAATCCGCTTGTACCCACTATCTGTCAACCTTCGCGACGCATCGTAACATCGTCGCATCGCGCTGTCCGAGTTCAGCGTGCTGAGCGAAGGCCAAGACCGCCGGGGCGGTATGTTCATCATCGCATTCCCATCAGACGATCACGCCTTCCCATACAAAACTTCATATACCTCGATATTTCGAAGTCTTGGGTTGCAGCGGGTTTCCCGCCTCACGGTCTGGGCATGGCTGTACTTTCCAATGGCGGATGTCAATCTTACGAGACGAAAACCGAGCTGGCGTGGGTGGAAAGGGAGTGGAGAGGAAGAGGTGTCATGGATGCAATGGTGTGCGATCACGACATTCTACGAAGGGACTGGAGTCACATGACCTCCTTCAGTTGCCAGCTCAGGGGCTGTTGGGTTGTGGGTTGCCTTGTTTTCCCACGTCCTCCCTCCATTCCGCTTAAAACAAGCAAGAGTTTAGGCAGCTGGGAGCAGATTTATGATCTATTCCATTCCTGCCGCTACATGAAGCTGCTTCGTTCGCCACAGGTGTGTTTGCCTTCGAGTGGATGTGGCTCCGCTCATCAGGATGACTCGGAATTCACAGGTTGTCTCGGTGGCCGTTCTGTCCTTGACTTCAGACCTAGCACCAGCCGGAGATTTCGAGATCAAAGACCATCGACTATACTGTATCTGATTGCCCCAGGCTAGCTACTGGTCTCGAGCCGCAAACGCAACGATCAACCATGAGCTTCGCAGCAGATTGTGTTGACTGGCAGAGGGGCCTTTCATCGCTCGAAGTCGGTCAAGGTGTCGTCTATAGCGTCATGGCCACATGTTCGACAAAGACGACGGTCGGTACTCTGGTTTGTTGCCGTCTTCTGCGTCGTGTTCCCGTGATTGTGTATTTCTCCTGCAGCAACTTAAGCCTGGTCATCTGTTCCTGTTCGCGATCCTCCCTGTGGTCAACGTGATCAAAGGGCCTAGATTAGACGAAGGCAACGCAACTTATGCAGCTGAAGAATCGACACAGCGGTTCGAGCGCGTGAAGCTTCTTCGAGGACACTTAGTATTCGAGCCGTGACTGACATTGCCGAATGCTTCCAGGAAAAACGATGAGAACATGATGAATGGACCGCAGTGGGATTTGTTACTAGAATGGCCATAGACTGATAGCATTTGACGCAGCAGGCTTCACAGGGGCTGAGAAATTCCCATTTCAATGGATTGCAGGAGATTGAGTATCTCTGGTATGCTCAGAAGAACTGGTCAGGCAGATCGAGGTGATGCGTGGGTCAAGTCGGGATCATCGAATACTTCCTCTGGTTCAGCATTATGGGTGGTTTGGACTACCTAACAGCCTTCTGGCCTGAACAGACAGCGCGCGAAGGCCTTCAGCTCAATACAAGACCGCGGGTGGTAGCATTTGTCCGCGATTCAAGGTTGGTCGTCGTCGCCCAGCATGTCGCCGGGTGTCGCCAAGCTTTCCTCCAGCTCCTTCCTCGCCGTCGCGCACCTTCCTCAGCAGTTCTGTTGGGGTGTTGAGCTAGCAATGACGACAAAATCCAGGCAGCCATCCAATATATGACGACACGTCGCCCAATCCGTCGTGATATTGAGGCAGGAAGTCGAAAAGGGCAGGTGCCTCCCACTTCTCTCTCGACTATTTATTCTCGCTTCTCTCCCTCATCCTCCGTCCAACTTTCATACCACTCACTCATACCACAACAACACTTTCTTTTTGTATCGACACTCATACGACTTGGATTATGAATCAATCAGTCTCATTACCATCAACCACTCTCTTCATCCTTCAAGATGAAGACTTCTCAAGTTCCCACTGCCGGCCTCCTGGTCACCCTCTCGGCTCTCCTCCAATCCACCACCGGAAGCCCGATCAACACCAATGAACCACCTGCTATTATCATTGCTAATCCGTCACCCCCATCTTACAGCCCGACCGTCGTCGAAGATGGCCAGACAATCTACGTCCCGATCCCCACGGAGACCAAACCTGACAACGACATGTCGATCATGGCTCGTCAAGATCAACGCATGACCAACGTCCCAATGTTCTACGATGACAAGGTCACAACTTCCCTGCCTTCATGCACCATCAACCAATACGTCCTCATCCCCGCACCGGTTTGTCTCACATCGATGTCGGAAGATTTCCTTCCCAGCTAACTGCTCCTAGACCTCCCTCGGCACGGCTTTTCCAACTCAGGCAAGTCAGGCCTGATGGCCCTCAACCGACCGGAGGATGACCCTACGATCAAGACTGGCATGACGATCCCTGGTTATTACAACAACCAGTACATTCAAACTGCTATCGAGGAATGCAAGACAGAAGGCATCTTCTACCACCCCATTGCGATGGATATGGTACATCTCACCTGCATACCTTGCATCAAACCCAGCTAACTCTTTTCCAGTCAGTCAGCTTCAACCACGTAGCCGATATCGTGTATGCAACCAGCACGACCACCGCTGAAAGCGTAGCCAGCACGACCACCTCTTCAGTCTACGTTTCCGATACGACGATCCTCGTGGAACCACCGATGATGCCACCCATGATGTCTCGCCGCATGTGGGAAGATGAACCAGAAGAGACATCTACTTACTCTGGACAGCCCTGGGAAGACTACTCGTCGACGACAACCGAGACGTCTACGAAATCATGGGAAGATTACACCTCATCGACCACCGAGAAACCCAGCAAGTCATGGGAAGATTACTCTTCAACAACCACCGAGGAAGCCTCCAAGTCCTGGGAAGACTACACCTCGTCGACCACCGAAGAACCTTCGAAGTCATGGGAAGACTACTCCTCGACAACCACCGAGAAGCCCAGCAAGTCATGGGAGGATTACACCTCAACGACGACCGAAGAACCCTCGAAGTCATGGGAAGACTACACCTCATCGACAACCGAAGAACCCTCGAAGTCATGGGAAGACTACACCTCGTCGACGACCACCGAGAAGGCATCCAAGTCATGGGAAGACTACACCTCATCGACGACTACCGAAAAGCCCAGCAAGTCATGGGAAGACTACACATCGACGACGGAGGAACCTTCGAAATCATGGGAAGACTATACAACCTCGACTACCGAGTACGAGAAGCCGTCCAAGACCTGGGAAGACGCCCCGAAAGAGACTGAGGAACCTGAGTATCCTTGGGAAGATGCTCCCGAAGAGGACGATGAGGATGACGAATGGGAAGACAGTCAGTGAACGATGGCATGAATGTACGGTCATGAGTGTGTCGTCAATGGTTGTTAGCTATCGTTAGTGAGGTGGAAAGGTCATCCTTAGACAGTGAATTGAATGATTCCTGCTTACTTTGCTTCTTCTTTTCCTTCTCTTCTTATCCTCATCAGTCATCTTCATCGATGATGATTTCGCTGTCCCGATCGTGCTCATCTAGAGAACGCTAGAACACGTACCCGAGGCCATGAATTGATTTATGCTATCGACATCGTGGCTCTACAGTGACGCATCACCTCCCAGACCAACCCGCACAGAACAGCAACGCACCAACACCACCCTCACCAAGCCCTCTCTCGGTCGCCAGCAGATTGTAGCTCGCACTCGCGTTCGCCGTATCAAGCACCTCGAGCCTTACGCCAACCTCACGACTGAAGAAGTCTCTTGTCTCCTTGCTCAATGGCCACAGTGTCCGTCCCGTACCGATGATGAGCAGATCCGGCCGCGGGTGTAGATGCGTGAGCAGAGAGAGGGATGAGGTCGGAAGGTGCAGTGTTCCTTTCTTCGATATCAAACTCGCCCCCCTCCACCAGTGCCAGCCTCTGAGGCTGTCCACGGCCGCCACAAGAAGGCCTCACCGCCCAACAACATCAAGCCCGGCGACTCTTCCTTCCCGACCCTCTCTTTCGCTGTCAGCCCACCTGTCTTGAGTCCATTGGAGAGGTGGAATCCGTCGTGTAAGGTCGCGTCGACGCTGATTGCGGGCGGTGGGGTGGAGGAGCTGGAGAAGATGTCTAGGCTGGAGAAGTCGCTGAGGGCGGTGGACTCGGTGCTGGCGGGGCCGCGGGAGCGGGTTAGGGAGGGCGCGTAGGGGTTTCGTTGGCAGCGGTTGATTGGAGGGCGGGATGGTGAGGGTGTGGGTGTTGGGAGGGGTCGTGAGGAGGATGAGTGCGCGGTTGGCGTAGCGTGGAAGTGGCGTGCGGTGTGTGTTGCCTTGCGGCTACCATTATGAGGATGGCATGATAACGCTGGCCTGGAGACGGAGGACGGTGGGAAAGCCAGTCTCTGCAGAACGCGGAGTGCTTGCATCGAGGGTGTGATGGTTGTGCGTGAGACGGACATGCTGTATGCCTTGTCTCCGTCTCCTTTCTACTCCGCTTTGCGCAGACTCTTTTGCTTCCGGCTCAGTGGTTGGACCTCTTGCGGCCACCGGGGCAACGTTTTCGTGGTCTACCCTGCCTCTGCTCGAGCTCGAATTCAAGCTCGACTCGCTAGCCGCTGGCTCGCCGTGGACTGACGAGCTGTTGCTGTGGGTGTTTGCGGCTCGTGAATGATCTTGGGAGATTTACTGACGGGAGTGACGGCTTGGACAAGATACGAAGGCCTTGTCGAGATTTAGTGCAGCAGAATAGTTGCGCAGTAGGAACGCGAGTCAATGAACTCGTAAATGTATATAAGTGTTGGGTTGAATGACGTGAATATAAATTTCCAGACTCGTCGTCGGAGAAAAGATGTGGAAACATTTATTCACTGCCTGATGTACAGAGTGGGCCACGGGCTGCAGATGTTGCAATAAAGCTACGGCATGCCAGGACCACGTTTGAAATCGTTCAGCAATGCTAGCAATCTTGAGCTTCTTCTCGCACTGGATGGATGTCTCTCATGGAAAGAGACGCTCAAGCAGAACGGGCGAAGTGATCTTGGAAAATCAGCGCAGTCATAATTCGAGTTCTGGACATTACCAAACGCTACCTCCCAATGCTAGACTACAGTACTGTCCCTATGCTTACAACACGCACAATCCAACGATAGCGACCAACGCAGCAAACAGGCTCCCCTGCATGATCTGCTCCGGTGCAATTTGCGTTGACGACGCACCATTGTTCATCCCACCATTGCCCTGGACGAAGCCAGTGCTGGCACTGCCCGAGGGGGAGGTGCCAGAACTGCCATCGCCACTATCGCTGGTAGAAGAACCACCGTCACCGTTGTCTACTGGTCCAGCAGCACTGGGACCGCCACCGCTCTGACCTGGGATGGAACCGGTGGTGTTCTTCTCCTGCGACTTGCCGAAATCCATATCGAGACCAGATGCCTGGAAGGAGCCCAGCACGGTGGGATTGTTGGTGATGGCCACGCTCTGGTTTGTCATGGAGCGGTCGTTGAAGACATAGGATGTTTTCCCAGTCACATTGGCGCCAGATGGGGTCGCCGCGCAGGTAGTCTTGATGTTCTTGAAGTCGGCGTGGTAGTAGCCGTTGGTCATGTCGGGAGAGTTCCAGTCGACGAGACCGCCACCCCACTCGATGGTGCCTTCGCCGTTAGATGGGAGACCGGCGGGCCAGAGTGAGAGTTGAATTTGGCAGGGAGTTTGTGGGTATGAGTAGAAGCCGGCGGTGGAGTTCCATGTCGACTCGCGGTCGAGAGATCGGACTTCCTTGCCATCAATGTACCAAGTAATGGTGTCTGGCTCCCAGTCGATCTTGTAGTCGTGGAAATCGGCGGTGATGTCTGTTTGGCCGGTGATGTTCTTGCCGTTGTTGTCTAGAGGTTGTTAGTCGATGTCTCAGCGCGTGTGGTGTTTGGAATCAGAACTTACAATTGGTAACACCTTGACTGTAGAAGTTTGTCTGCGCCGACAGGTGTTGCGAACCCACAAATTCGAAATCGATTTCGTCCTTTGAATCACCGAGGGCAATAAACGCGGTGACCACACCAGCACCTGGTGATGTCCGAATCGAGGCTTCGAATGTGCCGTACCACATGGCAGTTGTGCTCTTGATAAGAGTGCCGACTGTTCCATCAGCCATAGTCAACCACAGCTCGCCATTGCTCGTGACTGGCTCGCCAGAGTAGACCCATGCTCCGTCTGTGGGATCGCCCAAGTATTCGTCCTGCTTGACGAAGCCGTCCAGATTGTTGAAGCTGTCCTGGTCGAATGGCTGGCACACGGGCATAGGCACGCAGGCGTTGAGTGAGAATGAGCTGACGGGGTCGCAGCCGCCGAGACAGTAAGCGCCAACACCGCAGCTACCGTATTCTGCGAGGGTCAGCTAGGAACCTCAGCAACCGGCAAAATAATAGGTACTTACGTGAACAACATGGCTTATCTTTTGGGCAAGGACTTCCAGAACTGCACTTGATGTCGGCGTCCTGTGCGAAAACTGTGGGCGCTGCCAGTGCCACCAAGAGGGCGGCACGGGTGACGAAATTGGCCATCGCTAACCAATACAAGGCGCGTGAAGTCGAAAATGTGTGGCCGGTGAGCCGAATGAAAGATAATGCGTGCAGTAAAACTACGTCGTATGCGTGTTTACAGTCGTATCGTGTGATGCAAACTCGGTTTGTTCGTTGTTCTTTGTTTCGTCGAAGAATGTAGGCAGGCGCAGGGGGCGCAGTTTCGAACGAGTGAATTAAAGGCTACTATGTCTGAATACCCAAAGAATCGACAATGGTGTGAAAAGGTAGAGCGAAGGTGGTGCTGGTAGCGAAAGCAAGCGCGATTCAGCAACGAACGAATGTGCTTAGGGGACGAGGACGACAGTGAGATGGACAAAGGCAAGAACGATCAAGATGAAGATGTTCTTGAAGATGACTTGGTTCGTTGCAACTTTGGTTCGGATCATCCCCAACGCCGCGCAATTGAGCACGGGGCACAAGAGCAGTCTAAGCCTGTGCTGGTTAGGAATGACTCTCCTCCAAGCCAATCATTGGCGTCAGAAGTCGGCCCGCTGTGAGACAAAAGGGGTGTACCGCCACTGCATCGATCTTTTTTTGCCTCAGATCCAAGTCGAGTCTTCGCTTTCCTGCGTTTGTATGGAATCCGGACGTGATGCTCGATCAGTCAGTCAAGACCACCATGGGAGAATCGCTGTGCTCAGGCGTTGCAGCGGACTCGTACTGTAGCTATTCGTACAGCGTGAGATCCTGTCACAAACGCGTGGGTGTTGTTTCATGCCCGAATGAGAGGTAACTTCGTGTCGATCTACACAAACCTTCTGACCCTGCAGTCGGATTCTTTTTGCGTCTACAAGGTGCGCGTCGAGCGGCGCTGGAGTCGAGAATGTATTCTCGAGCAGGCGATGCTCGAGTCTCAATGACAAGCGGTGATGCCGGTCCTTGAGATCGACGACGTGCCTAATGCACCTAGATGTCGCAGGCATCCCGAGGTCATGGTTACGCCAAGAGACAGATCAAAAACTGCGACGTCAAGCTATCGAGGCTGCGTGTCGTTGACATATACCAGTTTGCCCTACAAGCCCACGCCTACATCAGAGACCAATCCTGGAAGGTTAGCTCGTCAGGTTCAGCCTGAGTCTGCAGGTGAGTTTCACTGATCGTTCTGCCGTCCATGCCCGCAGCTCGCCTGAAATCGACGCGGAATCCCCGCCGCCTCTTTACCTCCAACTGGTGGTACTAAACCCCGACTTCGAATACTTCAACGATGACTGAGGTCAGCAAACGATTCGTACGCATACCTAGGTACTTCGATCACCCAGACCGTCCAATGCTGCCTTATGTTGTGTGGTTCGTGTCCTCGCTACAGTGCATGGCAGATCTCTTTTTCATCATCATCGGTGCATATACCAAGAACGGCTATATACCACCCATGTGTGCGTGAGGAGCAGCTCTCCGCGACCTACATATACTTTAAGGCAGCCAGAGCTTCCACACATCAACCTCGCACACGAGTCTCACCTTCAACGGTATATAGCTAGGTGAGCTTCAGCTCCCAATTTCCAGGCTGAGCGACTTCACACCCAACGACCCCATCGAGCATGGAATCGATACAAGGCATTACGGATGGAGACCCGCCGGCGCCCACGCCTAAGCCCGCGACCACGCCAGAGCAACCCACAATCACCAATGGCACATGCAGCCCGTCCACGCACCCGAACATTATAATAGCAGGCGCCGGCCCAGCAGGCCTCCTCCTCGCCCTCCTCCTAACCTCTCCCTCTCCAATTAGCCCCTCTTCCCCCACACCATCTCCTCCGCTGCCCATCAAAATCACAATCCTGGAGTCCTACCCCTCCCTCGACCACCGCCTCCGCGCAACCCAGTACGGCGTCCCCGCAACCCGCGTCTTCGCCCAGGTTCCTGGCTTGCTTCCCCGCATCCGCGCCGCCAGCATTGAGAGTTTCCCGCAGATCTGCTGGCGACGGACACGGGGCTCGCAGCGAGGCGCGACAGACCCGAACAATTCCTCCAGCGACAGCAACGGAACGGGCGAAAGGAACGATGAAGCTGGCCCTGGCAAACGGACAGGCGAGGATCATGAAATCTTGGTGACGGTCGATCTGAGCGTGATCAAGGATCACGAGGAGAGGATGGTTATTCTGCCGTTGAATAAGCTGACGGAGATCATGTATGGGATGTTGACGGAGCGCAAGGCCGTAGGCCAGGCGGATGTTGAGATTCTATTCGAGCATGAAGTCTTAGGCGTCGGCCAGGCTATTGGAGATCAGCATGCCGAAGGGAAGGCGTGGGTTGATGTGCGGGTCAAGGGTGATGGTTCGCGGAAGGAGCATGATCGTGGCGAGGGGGGTGCAGGTGGTGGCGAGGTGGAGCACATGAAGTTTGAGGAAAGAATCCAGCGCTTCGAAGCCTCCTACATCATCGGATGCGACGGGAGCAGATCCGCGGTACGGAAGTCGTTGTTCGGACACCACTGGCCTGGCGTCACTTTCGACTGCCATTTATCAGTCCAAAACGTCTATTACCCCGGCTTCGAAACCCATAATTGGACAGGAGGCAACTATCTGATCGATCCTGAATACTGGGGCCTGATCGCCAATCGCGGCAAGGGTGGTCTCTGGCGCGTTACCTACGGCGACAATACTGTTGGTCTCACCGACGCTGAGTATGAATTGAGGCGCGAGAAGGCGTTCGAGGTCATGTTGCCTGGCCACCCGAAAGCAGGGGAGTATAAGGTGGAACAAACCGATCATTTCCGGACGCATAATAGATGTGTGGACAGTATGCGGGTGGGGAGGGTGTTGCTGGTGGGCGATGCAGCGCACGTGAATAATCCATGGGGCGGGTATGGATGTATGTCTGCGGTGTTGGATGCTGGAGGATTGGCACAGTGTCTGAGGGGGTTGCTTGAGGGGAAAGCCGGGGAGGAGATTCTGGATTTGTATGCGGAGGTGAGGAGGGAGAAGTTTTTGCAGTACGTAGATCGGAGGAGCAGGATGAATTATGAGCGGGTGAGGAATGAAGATCCGGGGAGAGTGGTCAGGGAGGATAAGTTGATGGGGATTTTGAGGGGTTTGGAGGGGGATGCGGAGGGGACGAAGGAGTTCTTGTTGAAGACCTCGAGCATCGAGTACGATTTCACGCAGCACTACCGTTGATATGCCTGCATACACAAGGCATGGACATCTGACCGAGTCAGGGGCTGTTTTGCAAGATGTGCCAGATGTCCTTCTCAGTGCACCATCGTACGACGGGCCAGCAAGAGAAGCTCGGCTCAAGAACATTACTGGAAGTGATTGCGTGCAGAATTGTCAATCTCGATGCCTGACAGAGGCATGATAGATGTCCGCTCACTGACAGCTCAGTAATAGTGCAAGCTGGAGGTAGTCACTCGCTCCACGGTCACGTATTGCAACACGCCGCTCATCTATGTATGCAGCCGTTTCGAATCATCGCCTTCATGTCTTCAATACTATTCATACTGACCGAACTGACATCTATCACACGACGGACTTGGCGCATCAAAAGCACAAGAACCAGAAGGGACTAGGACGTCCGAATGCCGTGTACCGCCAGGGGCAGATCTGCGGAGGGATCTGAACTTTGAGCCAATCAAGCATCATGACTTCACGGAATGCGAAATTGGCATCTTTGGTCGAAAAAGCTTCAATGACTGCATGCTTGCCTTCTGCTGGTACAACCCATTCATACACTCTGAATTGCGCAGCGCCGAAGACTTGCTGGAGCGCAGGAACGACATTGTAATGTACGAAGCGACTGGCACCCCTCGTGCCACCGTCCTCGCGATCCAGATGTCTCACATCAAAGCCGCCACCATCACTCCCTGATAATAATGCATGACCACGCGACATGCATTGCCAGATTGTTTAGCGTGTCTGTCGGGACCGTCCACTAGGACATTCGAGGACACTATATTGAAAAGTTTGTGTTACCTTTGATATGACCCTTAAATTGCATTGCGCCCTCCCTTGATGCATGAAACCAACCCAGCGTTTCTTTGCACCGTCCTCGAGTACCTTCGTCCTAGCACTACCAATCATGACAGAAGATCCCAAGCAAGACCCGGTCGTCGCCGACAAAGAAGTGTCAAACACTTCTCAGTCCTCGCTAGCCAACACAGATGAGAAGCCAACCAATGATCCCGCAGCCAACGTCGTCGACGTCGAGCGCGCGGGCGAGACCCAAGGCTACGTCCTCGACGAGGACAAACTCAAGCGGCAACTCGGTCTGAGCCCCGACGCTCATCTCAAAAAGTCGTCCGACGGCAAAGTCCTGATCCCTCAACCAAGCGACAGCCCCAATGACCCACTAAACTGGTCCAAGTGGCGTAAACTCGCCATCCTGGTTGTTCTCTCCATCAACGCAGCGACCGCCGACTACTCAGCTGCGACCGGTGGCAGCGCGCTCTTGCCTCAGGCCGAGCAGTGGCGCATCTCGCCCAACACCGTGAACCATGCCACTGCCGGCAACACCTTTATGCTCGGCGTTGGTGGTCTTGCCGCTGTCTGGTTGAGCGCCTGGGCTGGTCGACTGCCGGTTCTTTTCTGGTTCGGGTGCTTAAGCGCTGCTACGGCCGCGTGGACTGCTGCGGCCAAGTCTTTCGAGAGCTATATGGCTGCGCGGATTCTGAACGGGTTCTTTTCTGTGGCTGCTGCGGGAGGTGGTCTCATGTGGATGTAAGTCCTCATTTTCTCCCTGATTGTCGGAAAAGGGTGTATTTGATCGTGGTGCAATAGGCGTCGTGCTAACGTTTATCCTCCCCCAGCAAGGACGTCTGGTTCTTCCACGAGCACCCCCGAAAGATCAACATTTGGTCGACCGCCATCATCTTAAGTCCTTTTCTGGGCCCTCAATTCATGGCTGCGATCCTCAGCACGTCTACCTGGCGCACTGGGATGTGGCTCTGCTTTGGCCTGATTGCCTGGGTCTGGTATGCACCATCGTGCTTGGCGAGGAAACTTTCTACCCGCGCCATCTGCCTCAAGAGCAGATTCCACAGAAGAAGTAAGTACTGCTCGCCTTGATTGCTACCTCTGATCCAGGTGGTATAACCATACCATGATGTTCCCCCAGTCGCTTCTTGTGCATAATGGCAATGACCGCCTGGCTCCCGCCAATAGGATGCGATGTGCTCGCAGTACAGCTGCAGACCTCTCAAACCATCAGGTCGCATCCTTCAGGAGCAAGACTGCCTACCTCACTGTCGCTAACAAGTCGATTCACCTTAGATCACGTGCGATGCGCCTCATCGGTGTGGAGCAATACCGCACGAACTGGACGACCAACACCCTCCTCGAGTCCGGCTCCCGTCTCTTCCTCACCCTGACGAAGCTGCCCGTCCTCCTCACCTGCCTGTTCTACTTCTTCGACTTCCCCTGGACGATCGCCACCAACACCACCATCTCGGTGTTGATCATCCCAGCGTACAACTTTGACTTCCTCAACCTCGCGGCGATATACACCGCCCCAGTCATAGGCGCCATACTCGGCCTCGTGGTAAGTCTCTTGTTCCGCTACACATCAATGGTCCATTCTTTGCCTCTGCCGTTAGCAGTGATTAAAGTCCTTCCGTCTGATAACCTCCCTCTCAAGGTCGGCCACTTCCTCTTCGACATAATCGGCCATGTGTACGCACGCTTCCACTCCGGCGTCATCGAGCCCGAGGCCCGCCTCATCATGATCTGGCTCGTCCTGCCCTTCAAGCTGATCGGCTACAACCTCATCGGCACCGCTCTGCAACAACACTGGTCATACTGGATCGTCGCTGTGGGATGGGGCATGCACAACTTCAGCACCATCGCCACGACCGCCGCCGTGGGCGCGTATCTGATCGATGCCTACCCGGAAGCATCGGGCGAGAGTGCAGCGTGGTTGAATTTCTGGAGGACGATTGGTGGGTTCATTATCGGCTATGTGCAGTTGGAGTGGGCAGCGAGTGCAGGAACGCAAGTCGAGTATGGGATTCAGTCGGGGATCATGGCTGCCGCTTTCGTGGTGATTGTTGTGTTGACGTTTTTCGGGAAGAGGTTGAGGAGGGCGCAGGGTCCGTTGAAGTTCAAGACGTATTGAGCTTGGAAATCAATGGACTTTGCGACGTGGAGTAGAGGTCTGATGGACGGCGTTCGAACAGTCTTGATGACGCCGAAATGTAAACCGTTTCAGCGATCCCCGACACATCACATGAACGCCTTGTCTTCCCAGAGTACTTGGACTAGCCGCTTCTCTCGCCGCCCAACCATTTCCCTCTTCTCCGCCCACCGTCCTCCCGTCGTACACAGAGTCGAGGGAGTCGCCATGCGGGCCTGCCTCGAGCAGTGGCTCGTGTGTCCGTCCCCGATAATCCATCATGAGGCTGACGACCAAGTCGTGCGGTCAGGGCTGGGCCACGCGCATTGTGAGTAAAGGTGAGCCGCCGGCAAGCTGCTCGAGTACAAGACACATATTCAGCGACGAGATATTTATTGCCAGGAGACGAAAACGGTCAACAAGGCAGGGAAACAACGTGAATGGCATGGAGCTTAGAGGCAACCGGTGAACAACTCGGCGACGGAACAGCCAGCAGTTGGAAGCACGGCTGTGAGCGGCCTCAGTTGCTTGGTCAAGGATGACAGCATCATTGTGCTTCTGTAGAGAGGCCTTGTCGAGGTGATAAGTAGGTTCTGGCAAGCCACATGGAGGGCATCAATGGAAGGAACAGTGAGAAGGTGTGCCTGTCGCGCAGCATTTACAGCGCCATGATGCACCGTATCACTGAATTGAATAGCAAACGATGAGTCTGCAAACGCTCCGGGGATAGCTTGCACCTGTCGTCGACATACTCCTGACTGTTTGGATTGTAACCTGGACCCAGACCAGGGGAATCACTTTTCGTATCAAGGCTGAAGCAGAGTTTTGGGGTCCTTTTCCTTCGGCCCACGAGCCGGCCACACACAGCCGTTGATGTTGCATTTCAGAATAGCAGGAAACCGCGCTGAGAATGGAGAGCGCTTCAAGATGCTGTATTAAATGTAGTGCTTACTTCCAAAACCCTAGAGAAGTACCCAGGTGGTCGGTGGTTATTCGGTCGTATAGCAGTAATCAGGGGTCAAAGGACGGCTATCGGAGACACCCTGATTTCTCTACCCGATACCCGCGTAGCAACGTCTGGGCATTGGGTAAGGCAAATTGGCCCTTGAATTTGTCTCGCTTGTGAGCCGATGTGCTAGCCCAGGGCCAGTGTGCAGCGGATTCGCTTCTGCGATTTGTCGTTCGCGGTGGTTGATGCTCGGGCCATTTCGCGGGTTGCGACCAAGCGAATGGTCTACTACATTGTTGGCGGAATGCGTGGTTGCTCTTGCCATATTCGCAGTACCTTTGCCGCGGGCTGGTTTAGGAAAACAAAGAAATGCCTGCAGCGAAGAGCCGCAAAGCACTCAACGTGCGCTTGTAGATCCTCTCGGTGCTGCACCTGGGTATCTTGTGGTGACTGATACATGCCAAGCGAACCATAGTCGAACGACTAGCGGTGGTCAGTCCCTGGATGTATTCCTGGAAATTGGCATTGCAATGAAGCCTCTTAGTCCATTCTCAAGTCCGACTCAAGCATATTGATCAGCGCTGTCTTCCACCTGGCAGCACTTCTCCTGAAGCCCGATGGTGGAAAAGGAACGCGCTGCCAAGGGACTCTAGTGTGTGTAACACGATCCCTCAAGAGGAGAATTTGCTTGTTTCCGAACCCCGTGCTTGGTATGCATATTGGTGAGGTCGTGGATGATGTCGTTGAGCCTGAGCGGAAATGCTGATGGGCGCGATAAGGCTTGGGCGGACATTGGCATCGATATGGATGATGCTGCCGTTCTGCACGAAGAGAACATCCATCTGCGAAGCCGTTAGATTGTGCCATGCAGTTTGAGGTCTGCCTGGATACAGTTTGAACACCGATAAACACCCCGCGAATTGGACTCGCTCGAGTGGTTTGGGATACTTCCGCCCCTGTCAGCCACCTGTCTAAGGTGGAAGGACTAAACGCATCGCAATCCGAATTGTGGGCATGTCGATCATTCTACTGGGTACAAGGGTCATCAAACTTTCCCTGCCACGGATTGCCTTCCTTTCGACGCGCATCGCTTGACGATAATCTGATTGCGCACTTGAGATGAGGTGGGTGCACTGATGGCAGTACTACATCACAAGCAAGTACGCTACACATAAGTGTACTGTCCGCTCCTTCTGTTACACAACCACGTTCCTTCCCATTATATTCACACAAACCAGGCACTTGCTTATTCTTCCACCGTAATTACATACCACGACCTCTTCGCGCATTCTGCTTGCGTAGGCCACGTAACACAACATTAGTCGACTCTCTTTTCACCATCAATGCGACAGACCAACTCTTCGTGTACACATATCACCGTATTAGTTTAGAGATTACTTCAACATGGGTCAATCTGCCTCCCTACCTGAGAAAGGCCGCAAGCTGCAAGTCATTGGCGCAGGCTTGGGCAGAACCGGCACTACATCATTCGGCCATGCTCTCTCCGTTCTCCTCGACGGTCCAGTATACCACGGTGGCACTCAAATGTTGACATCACCTGAATCACATATCGACCAGTGGATCAAGGTCTTCGAGCACACCCCAATCAAGACCGAAGAGGACCGCCAATTTGTTCTGCGGAACACAGAAGAGCTGCTGGATGGCTTCGTTGGCTGCACAGACCTGCCGGCCAATTGCCTGGTGGAAGAGCTGATGGAGATATATCCTGATGCCAAAGTCATCTGCACAGTCCGAGATCCGGACAAGTGGTGGGCTAGCATGGTCCTATTGTCGAGAATGCCAACTTGACTATGCTGTCCTGGATCCTTGCACCACTTCCCACTCTCCGACGGTTTCGCAGATATCACGACGTTCTGGACGAGGGCAGAGTCGGCGAGCTGTACTTCAAAGAAGGCGAACCTCAACGTCCAACCAGAGCCATGTACGAGCGGCACATCGAACATCTCAAGAAGGTCGTGCCGAAGGAGAAGCTCATGTTCTTCGATGTCAGAGATGGCTGGGCGCCACTATGTGACATGCTTGGTGTGGCAGTTCCAAAGGGCGTACCTTTCCCAAAGATGAACGATGCTCAGGCCATGGAAGACTTTATGAAGCGAAGCATACGACGAGGTCTGATGGCCTGGACGGGTATACTCCTGGGCGGTGGCGCTGCTAGCTATTATGCTGGCAAGGCGATGAAGTTGTTCTAGACGGTGGCGGAAGCAAGCCACGGAGTTGACAGGTGTTGTTGAGCCTTCACTTACCTTTCGAGGAACCAGCTCATGCATTGCGGTAATGGTGTTATGGAAGCATTTCATGGCGTCAGTATATGCTATTCGGTTGGAAGAATTCTGATCGTGTACAAAATCGGTTGTGGCATTGAGGATAAACCAGCACCAGAACACCAGATTGTTCTGTAATCAGATACATCGTTCCAACAATCACAAGTCAGACGATTGACGTCGATATAGGCTCACAGCACGCGCTCGTACGTTCAAATGCCAGCTGTCGTTCGTATCCAAGGAGGTGTTGCGCTGACAAGCGGCCCTTTCGTGCGTCTAGCGAGGTCCGTGCTTTTACGAAATGCCGCACGGTCAAGATCGTGCTTGAAGACATCTGCAGTGTGTCTATATCTGGGACCAGGAGGCTCGCTGTTGTCAAAGCATGTTACGATCACATGGCACGCATGCTAGATAATCAATAAAATCGACGGCGTGCTGAACGCTCCAAGGTCTCAGGCTGGAGCGGTCCAGGTACTTTGGTAGGTGTTCGATGGCCCTCTCGGATCTGTCCGTGCGTCCAGTCCAAGCCTGTGGCGCCGGAAATGCCTCCAATTGGACCCTGGAGTACTTCAGGGCTGGAGTTG
Source organism: Cyphellophora attinorum (assembly GCF_001299255.1). Classification (NCBI taxonomy): domain Eukaryota; kingdom Fungi; phylum Ascomycota; class Eurotiomycetes; order Chaetothyriales; family Cyphellophoraceae; genus Cyphellophora; species Cyphellophora attinorum. The sequence goes on along the minus strand of NW_017253251.1, from coordinate 5,469 downwards.
ATCGCGGTTGATCTTGCGTTCCCAATCCTCATGCTCGGTGAACTTGCACACAGAACACCCCTTGACTGATCGCCGTCGCTAGATGCGATTCCGCACCATCTCGTAAACAAAAGCAGCTCACAGCCAACACTCCGCCTGGAAGCCCGTCACCATGTCCGGGCGCGACGAGCCCCTCCTCGCCCGCCCTACATCACCCCAGTCCTCAACACAAGATCTCGCCGAAGAAGACGCGCTTCTCACGGGCCAGCCTACGGCGCGATCGGAAGACAAGCGGCACAAATGGCGGGAAATCGGGCTCTTCACGTGGGCGCTCTTCGCTACGGCTGCCGTCATCATTCTTGCTGTCGTGGCGCAGCATCAGAAAGAGGCCTTGCGGCATCCGAATGACCCTGGATGGGGAGAAGACGGCAAGCCGTCGGGAAAGCGGAACTTGATATTCATGGTGTCGGACGGCATGGGCCCAACATCACTGGCGTTGACCAGGAGTTACAGGCAGTACGCTGGAGGACTGCCGATAGACGATATCCTGGTGCTGGATAAGCATGTTATCGGCACATCGAGAACACGAAGTTCAAGCAGCTTGGTCACAGATTCGGCAGCTGGAGCGACAGCATTCTCTTGTGGGTTCAAGAGCTACAATGGCGCCATCTCAGTTCTGCCGGACCATACACCTTGCGGAACAGTCCTCGAGGCAGCAAAGAAAGCCGGCTATATGACCGGCTTGGTCGTCACAACACGACTGACAGATGCGACGCCGGCATGCTTTGCCGCTCACGCCAATCGTCGAGAATACGAAGACCTGATAGCGGAGCAGATGATCGGCCACTATCCGCTAGGCCGTGTCGTCGACGTGATGATCGGTGGCGGACGATGTCACTTCCTACCCAACACAACCGAAGGCTCCTGTCGCGCAGACGACCGAGACGTGGTCGCCATGGCCAAAGACAATGGCTTCCACTACATCTCCTCCCGCTCCGAGTTCGACACGCTCAACGCCAAAGGTGGCGTTAAGCTCCCACTCCTTGGCTTGCTCGCCGACACCGACATTCCTTACGAGATCGACCGCGCTCACGTCGAGGACATCTACCCCAGCGAAGCTGAAATGGCGAAACTTGCCCTCCACGCCCTATCCGCCGCGACCAAGGACTCAGAGAAGGGCTTCTTCATCATGATCGAAGGCTCCCGAATCGACCACGCCGGTCACGGCAATGATCCCGCCGCACAAGTCCATGAAGTCCTCGCCCACGACAAGGCATTCGCCACCGTGCTCGACTTCCTCGACAAAGACGATACGCCTGGCGTCCTGGTGAGCACGTCCGACCACGAAACCGGCGGACTCGCCACCGCACGCCAACTCACCCATGACTACCCGCACTACTACTGGTTTCCCGGCGTGCTAGCCAATGCTTCGCACTCGGCAGAGTATGGCGCGCAGAAATGGCACCAGTTTCTTGACTCAGCTGCTGCGTCAACAGCCACGACAGCCACCAAACGCAGCACTGTCGAAGCAATTATCAAGGACGACCTTGGCATCGTGGACTATACCAGCGAGGAAGTCACCTCCATTCTTGAAGCCGCACCAAATTGGCCACCCAGCTACCTCTTCGCGGATATGATCTCCCGCCGCGCGCAGATTGGCTGGTCCACGCACGGGCATAGTGGGGTTGACGTCAATATTTACGCCTCCTCGCCTAAGCATGCTCCTCAATTGGTGGGTAACCACGAGAATATTGAGGTGGGCCAATTTTTGGCGAGTTACTTGGACGTAGATGTTGAGGCTGTGACGGCGGAGTTGAGGAGTAAGCATGTCAAGACGGGGGATTCGGGATTGGGACTTCCAGAAGTGGCGGAGGCGGAGTTGAAGAGTCTTTTCCCGGATGAAGAGAGTGCGGGTGATTATGCATGGATGGGTCCGCCTGGCTTGCCGAATAACGACAATGGGCAGCTGGCGGTGTTGGACAACTATCATGGGGATTTTAAGCATAGGAAGAGGGAGGCGGAAGGGGACGGGTGTGGGTGTGGGTTGATGCACTGAGGTAGTCAGAGATATTCTAATCATCGCATGCTTTCAACTTTTACAGTTCAAGGCTCTCAAGTCGATCCATGCGTGGCTGCTCAAGTGGCGGGAATGTGTATCTGTTGACATCTTCAGGAAGGCGAGACCACCATTCAGGCATCAAAGGCTTGGCGCCCACGCCCAGCAAGGCAGCAACTTCAGGTTGCCTCGCTCATCCCTCCTTTGTCACGCCCAGCTTAAAGTCATGCAATCGTATTTTGAAAAGGTCCTTTGGTCCTCAAAATCAAGACGACCGGATTGAGCTCAATGTAGTTTCATCATGCCCGCCTCAAATCCCAGCAAAGCCGATGCAGCATGGCATCCATTGATGCTCACGAACAATGCCAGCGACGTACCACTCCTCTACTACAATTTCAGCACCCATCCCGCATCCGAGAAATGGCGCCTGACACTATACATAAGCGATCTTACAGTACTGTATTCCTGCAAGATGCATTACACAGGCATCACCATAGAAGCTCGTGAACGCGAATCGCCAATCGACCCGGAAACTGATGCTAAGCAGTTCGATGTTCTGCTCAACTACCTCTCTCAGGCCTTCAGGGCCGAGATAACGTGCTTGTTCGATGCGATGATTGGCACGATGGGAGTCGGGATGCGATGGATGGCTGTCTGAAGCTGCGCACCACGACGGCACTTCCTTCGCCATTGCCGGAGCTGAGCTTTACGTTTACGCTGAGGCCGCTCTCGGCGGGGGAGTTCTCGGATGTGCTCATGCGGCCATTGCTACAAACACTGAAAGCATTCAAGAAGAACGCCGAGCATCTTACACAAGTGATCAAGGACAAAGACCAGGTCATCCAAAAGCTGATGGACAGGGTGGCGATGCAGGTCCAAGGAGATTTCAGCGTAGTGTTTCCTGTGCTCAATGGGAAGAGGGCTGGAGACAGGGGAGTGAAAGCGGCAGAGAAGTATGTCAAGGGAGTGGCGGCTTTCAAGGATGGTGGTGAAGGTGAGGATGAGGATGCAAATGGGTTAGATGGGCTGCTAAGTGAGGTTGATGGTGTGGACGCTCGGATCGACAGGACCTCGAAACCGGGGAAAGCAGGGGCGTGGGTTGAAAAGATGCCTCGGGAGACAGGTCTGGAAGGAGAAGAACGCATCCGCGTATGCCCTCCGGGGCTGCCAAGTCCTCTACGCAGGGCCGGAGACACGGAACGTGCTGCCAAAACTTCTGCGCAACGCGAAACCAACGACACGGAAAGCGAAGACGAGTTCGAGCGTCAGCCAACTCCACCGAGTGCGAAGAAACTCACGTCTTCCGTCAAACAAACTTCTCCTGCGGCACAACAAGGCAGGCGCGAACGCCAGTCGAGCAGCGATAGCGAGGCTGAACCTCCGTCCAAGAAGCGGAAGTCAACCCCAGAAGCGTCCGGAGCTAGGAAAGGTGCAAGACTCGGTGGGCTGGGAAAGAACAAATGGAGAATGCAAGCCGGCGCTCGCAAAAACAGCTCGTCACCGGAGCCGGAGCACCGGAGGGCGTCGAATGCTTCGACAGCGACTGCTAGTGAGACAGAAGGGGAAGGCAACGGCTCGCCGCCACGGACTCGTGCCACTCGTCAGAAGTCTGCTGAGGCGAGCGACTTGCGGCAAGAGCCTGATCAGTTACCGCCGAGAAAGCCCGCACGACTCGGTGGTCTTCCCAAGCGACATCGCGATCCGGGCTCACTCAAACAGAGCACTGCAATCAACGACAATGACTCCTCTTCAGACGACGACGCCGCCACATCCAACGCCCCGGGTCGAAAAAAGCACAGCTCACCGGCCCCTTCAAATCCATCCAAACCCACCACACCGTCTCGACGACTAGGCCGCCTCCACCGATCCACAGCTTCACCATCCCCGCGCACTAATGCCGATAGAAACATAGGCGGCGAACGTAGTGAGTCTGCGAGTTCAGAAGAGTCCACGCAGACGACTCCTTCTAAGCGGAAGCTTAGCAAGCTCGGTGCTCTTCGCAATCGACGAGATCCAGAACTCACAAAAGAGAGGGACAAATCCGCAGATGGAAGTGGAAGCGAGGACGAGCTTGATCTCGACGCCTCACCAGCCCCTCAAAAGCACAACAGCTCCCATGCAAAGGCGAGTACGGCCCACGAAGCCAGCGATCAAGAACAGCCAACAGAGAACACTGGGCAGAAAGGGGACAAGCAGCACGACAAAATCGACCATAAGGCCCCTGGAAAGCAAGAAGAAGTCGAAACTCCCGAGCGAGCAGCGCAACGCAGGCGGGAGGAACTGAAGCGCCGAACTGCTGCTGCTGGCAGTGGTTCAAAGAAGAGGAGACTATAGGTAGGATCTGACTTCTACCCATGACTTCAATATCAGCTTGGGAACGGTCAAAGACCGACTTAAACCATCATATTACCAGCGCCAAAAACACGCATGCCAAATACGACTAATTAACAACGCGCTTGACAATAGCATACTCGTGCCTATGCACTCTTGCTAGGCACAGCACAACTCCCACCAAACTCCTCAACCCAAACACCCGAATTGAACTCCGAGTACACAGTCTCAATAACCCACCCGACTGCACCCTCCACGCCCTGCTGCACGTTCTGAGTGTCCCGCACATACAGAATATTAATCCCCTTCGCCCCACCCGTCTTATTCGCGCCAACGGTAGCCAACCACCGGAACGCAACCACGCCTTGGCTGGGATCGGCGTAGTTGCAAGTAATCGCATCGATCCCCAACACCTCAAACCCAATAGCCGGTTGCGGGCCTTGGCCGGCGATGAAGGCCTGTCTGTTGGGGAAGGTCACGCCATTTAGAGGCTGGTTGGACATGAAGTTGATTGAGGAGGATATGTCGGTGAAGGTGGTGGCGGAGAGGAGGTCGTTGGCGGTGTCGTTGGAAAAGGAGGTGAGGAGGGAGCCGAAGCCGGCGATGATGGAGGAGGCGATGTCGTAGGTTAGGGCGCATTGGGCGTGGTGGGGGGGTGAGGGGGTGTTTATAGTTGCAAGGGCTGAAGGGACACGAAGCAACGGACCGTGCTTGCCTTTAGAACACCGGCTCCTGCTCACGCCGAGGATAATGCTCAAATTTGGACCATGGTGTGAACATAGACGTTGGCTATATAACGCTATCAGTGCTCCCTCCTGTGTGCCTACCTATCACATCCTAACCCACCCACACACACCGTTGAGAAAGAGTTCACTGTCCTTCGCTGAGTCGACCGTTGACCCTCTGCACACCCGCCTCAGACCGTCCCGAGCCTCTCACCCCAACCGCAGTAATACCCACACACACCATGAAGTTCTCAACCACAGCCCTCACCCTCGCCACCCTCACCCTCACCACCTCCGCCTTACCAACCACGCCCACCCCCAGCACACCCCCTTCAGATCTCCCACACTCCGCTTCCAAGTCCACTCCTCAGCCGTCAT